>NC_057800.1:224576741-224932642 GCF_018294505.1 Triticum aestivum | reverse complement strand
GAGAGTGTGCGCGGTAGGCACAGAGGAACAACTAGCGACTATGTGTGTATGTGTGTGTGTGTGTGTTTGAAAGAGGAGTAGATAGATTACTATCAAGATCGAGGAGCCACCCTACTCCTTAGGTGTCGGGTAGTGTGTGTGTGTTTGAGAGAGAAGCCAGTCGGTAGATTAGTATCAAGATCGACGTGTCACCCTACTCCTTCGGCGTCGGGAAGTGTGTGTGTGTGTGTGGGTGTGGGGGGAGGGGGGTAGTGACACTTGCATATCTCTACTCTTATAAAAAATAGAGTTGGTGATGATGGTGTTACTGCCATCCTGCAATATAGGCCATCCGATTTATATCTGACGGATAGGAATGAATCTACGGCAATTTTGCAAAAGGATACCCACACCCCTCTCCACATTTGCAAATAAGGCATTCCCTCGTTCATCCGTTTCTCCCACAAGATAAACTACTCATACAAATGCATCTTGATGTTCCGTGCAACGCATGGGCATCTTGCTAGTAGGGAGAAGGAGTTTGTGTGACACATATATATATTAAGGGATAGGTAGATAGCATGTGTGCGAGGCATACTCAAAGCATCACTATCGGCGTTCTAGGAACGGGGGTCCCCAGACTTGCCTGCCTGTGGCCTGCGGCGTGGCTCGAGGAGGGGCCCAACACGGCCCATCTTCATCAACACAGACCCAAGACCCTCGCGAGGCGGATGACACGGAGCTTCCTCAGGCACGGCCTCATTAGGCTGGCTCGCGAGGAGTTGGAGAGATCAAGGCGGGGTACCTCACGAGGTGCCCGTGACGCAAGCCATGACGACCAAGGGCGCCAGGCGGGCGCCAGCCCGCGCAGTGTCCTCCTTTCCTCTTTGGTGCAAAGGGAGCAAGCGCAGGCGAGAGCACCAAGTAAAGGCACCCGTTTCGGTGCAACGAGACCAAGACCAGTCTAACGGCAGGGAGGAAGTCATTGTGGAGCCCAAGCCAGCGTCACCACCAGAGCCTTTGGCAGGCGAGGACCAACTTTAGTGAGGATAAGTGTACCAGATGTTCCCCTTCAAAATGGCCAATTGTTGGCGCCCTTCCCGCTCAATATTTGGGAAGGGGCCCAGGGCCTTTGCCTATAAATAGGACTAGCCACCCCCAGGGTAGGGGGCAATCAAGAAGGGAGAATCTAGAAGCCAAGAGAGAAACTAGCTAGGATCAGATTGAGTAGCATCACACACAGAGAGAGAGAAGGGCGACTGAACTCCTCCTAGCAGTTCATCCCCCCAGCCAAGAACAGACCCTCGCGAGGTTGTTCTTCCTTGTATTGCTCATCATCATCAGTCCAAGAGGCAATCTACCGCACCACACACTGGAGTAGGGTATTACACCACAATGGTGGCCCGAACCAGTATAAACCCTGTGTCTCTTGTGCTGTTCTTTCCATAGCTTAGATCTTAGCGAGGCGGAGGGGTGCAGGTAGGTAGAAGGCGAAATCTCCGCGCGCACCCCAGTGTTCGAACCTCAAGGGTCAGCCGGAACCCGAAATCCGACATTTTGCGCGCCACGTAGGGGTGCGCCGGAATTCGTCTTCCACCACCCCGTTCTCCTCCGACCATCGCGTCCATGTCTGACGCTCGTCGGGCCCGCGCCAAGCGTCGGGCCGCTCTCGCTTCCCGCGTCGCCCAGACGGCTCCTGTCGGCGGGCGTCCTCGCCGTTCCCCGTCACCTGCCGTCAACGCTGCCACCAGCCCGGCAGGGAACGAGCAGTAAGCATCGTCTCAGCATCCGCCCGTGCGGCAAGACGGCCGCACCGCTACTCCCTCGCTCACCCCAGCTGGTTCTTCGTCCCGCGCGCTCTGCGCACCCATGGAGGCTCGAGCTGCGCTCATCGCGGCAAACGAGCTCCTGCGCTACCGTCCCGTCGACGACGTCTATGAAGAATGGCTCGACCGCGTTGCCGAGCTCGTCCGCGCCGCAGGGGCTCTCCGGCGCCGTCCATTCCGCTGCACCGCACCCCGCCCCGCGCGGGCGACGAAGCTCCGGGGGCGCCCCAGACGCCTCCTCCTCAAGAAGGCGCCATGGCTCCAAGGCGCGTGGCCCCTGGGCGGAACCCGCTCCGTCAGGTGCCAGTGCGGCAAGAGCAGAGCTGCCAAGAAGTCCCTCGCCCGCAAGAAGCTGCCCGGGCGCTCCCTGCTCCAGCACGTCGCGACCATGCCCCTGCTCCCGCACGTCAAGACCCCGCGCTGCTCCCAGCTGCAGCGCGTGGGGACATGCAAGACCAAGCTCTCCGTCACCCAAGGCCTCCCGTGGCCACAGCAGGCTGCCGTGCCTTCACCACCGAGCTACGCAGCGTCGCGTGGCCCGGCAAGTTCAAGCCAGGCCTGCCTCCTCATTACGACGGCACGGCCGACCCTGCGGAGTTCCTCCAGCTCTATGAGCTGGGCATCGAAGCTGCCAATGGAGACGAGAAGGTCATGGCGAACTGGTTTCCCATGGCGCTCAAGGACGGGGCCCGCACCTGGCTCCCGAACCTGGCTCCAGGCACGATCTCCTCCTGGGACGAGATTCGCACCCACTTCATCGCCAACTTCCAAGGTACTCGCGACTGGCCACCCGCCATGAGCGACATGCGCTGCATCAAGCAACAACCTGGAGAGACCCTGCAGAAGTACATCCAGCGCTTCAACAACTCACGCCTCAAGATTCCCAAGGTGACCGAGGAGGCCATCATCTCAGCCTTCTCCGACGGCATGCGCGATGTCAAGATGAAGGAGGAGCTGGCGATGCATGAAGACCTGTGCACTTCCTTGGAGTTGTTCAACTTGGCAACCAAGTGCGCCAGGGCTGAGGAAGGGCGTCTCTCCCTCCTCAAGCTGCCTGCCGCAGACCCAGAAGAGAAGAAGCCCAAGGCCAAGGATGTGAAGCGCAAGGGGGCTGCCGTGCTCGCGGCAGAACCAGACACCAAGCGGGGCAGAGATCAGCCTAAATCTTCCAAGGGCAGTCGGTACTGTGTGTACCACGACCTCCACACCCACAACACCAACGAATGTCAAGAGCTCTGAGCCGCGCGAGAAGGAAGGATCGGCGTCGCCCCGACCACGGTGACCGGGGCTACGGTCGAGGAGGAAGGAACGCAGGACGCTGGGAAGACCACTGCCCGCGCCAAGGGTGGCGCGATCGACCTCGCGAGGATCGCTGGCAAGACCCGCCTCGCGAGGGAGACTGGAGGGATCAGCCTCACGAGGATCGCCCGCAAGGCAACGCAGGCATCCCTCCGCTGCCGCCGCAGCCAAGGAGAAACGAGGACCGCCATCAGGACGAGGGGGCTGGGGGCTTCCAGGAGCCGCGCGCGATCGCCTGCATCCTGGGCGGGGCTCAAGCCCCATCCTCTCAACGCATCTTCAAGTAGTTCGCCCGCGAAGTGAATGCAGTCCTCCCCAAGCTCGAAGCCACGCGCCCTCTCAGGTGGTCGGCGTGCGCCATCACGTTCAGCTCGGCAGATCAGCTCAAGTGTGCGGCCACAGCCGGAGTCCTCCCGATGCTTTGTTCCCCAATCATCAGCAACGTGGTGGTCACCAGGACCCTCATCGATGGCGGGGCAGGGCTCAACGTCCTGTCCATGGAAACATTCAACAATCTCCAAGTGCCCTACAACCAGCTTTAGCCAACCAAGCCTTTCTCCGGAGTCACCAACGGCTCCACGGTCCCGATTGGGCAGGCCCGCCTCCTTGTCACCTTCGGGGCACACAACAACTACCGCACCGAGCTCATCGACTTCGACGTCACTCACATTCGCCTGCCGTACAACGCCATCCTTGGGTACCCAGCGCTGGCCAAGTTCATGGCCGTAACTCACCACGGCTACAATGTCCTCAAGATGCCAGGAAGTGGCGGAGTCATCACGGTGCCCTGTGAAGAGAAGGACACGGTGTGTTCCCTCGAACGAGCCTTTTAGGCCGCATCACTGGAAGACCCGGATCGCGAAAGCAGGAGGCTTCCCGAGACCGCCCCCAAGAAGAAAAAGACATCGTCCGGCCCGGCCCCTCAGGAGGCAGGCCCCTCAGGGCCCGCGCCTGCCCAGGGGGAACCTCCTTCCATCACATAGGAAAGCGCGCCTGGCGCCCTCCTCAGGCAGGGCTCGGGGGCTCTCCCCTGGAGGGCCACCGACCTGGCTAAGGTCACGAGGGAGGCGCTTGGGCACCACATGGAGGCGTGTTTCGAAGCACGTTTCCCTCAATAAGGAGTAAGGCAAGGAGAGCCAAACCCTTAGGAGTTCGTCAGCAAGGCCATTCAGGAGCTACAGGAGTCAAGAGTCATGAAAGGCGGCCGCCGCCTACCAGTTGTGGCTCCCCATCCAGGCGAGGATGGTGGGCTGCGCGTCTGCATCGACATACCAAGGCTCAATCGAGTCGCCTCTCTGGAGCGCCTCTGGCCCTCGCGAGTGGGGCGCTGCGAAGGTCCACCCCACAGCTACGTTTGCATGCCTTACGGCTTGCCGAACGCGGCTGCCACGTACCAGCGCCTCATGAGGGGCATCATGAAGGCTCAAGAGGCCAGGCGTTCCGCAGCCCCTGGCAGAGATGGAGATGGTCCGCAAGGAGCCACCAGCGCCTCCGGAGCCTCCCGAGGCCCCTGGGCCTGGGGGCTCGTGAGGATCGGCTTTCGCAGCCCACCGAGTCTGCTACACCAACACTCCTTCGTCCTCAACATCATCAGGTGACATCTTTCAAGTTTCATTTCCAGCTGGGAGCGCCCCCTAGGGCTGCATTATTCCCAGGCCGCGTGGGTCCATCCCTGCGACATGTATCCCTTTTATTTCATGTTGTTAGCTTACTTTGTTGGGGGCGCCCCACGGGCTGCATCATCCCCAAATTGCTCGGGCCAGACCCAGCGGCATGTATCCCTTTTGCGTTTATTTCTGGCAATGCGTTCGACCCACCATGCTTGATTATTTGATGCCTGTCCACGGCACCTCCTCTTCTCCATGCCGACCACTTGCACGTTAAAGGGGGGGGGGGGTACCTGAGCATCGTGACTCAGGGCTCTTACTGGCTCTCCAGCCCTCACCCTTTGGCCTTGTCCACGTCATCGCGACCTGGCATACCAGCGATGGCTGAGACCAGCTCGAGGGCCGGGACCCGAGGACGTAGAGTGCCGGCATCTAACAAAATTTGCAGGGACACATCACAAGATAAGGCCCAGTGCCAGGCGCAACCCGCCTAGAGGTAGGGCCCCGTGAGTCCCATGCTGGCTCATGGGTGCCCAGATACACCTCGCCAGGCTCTACCGTGCCAGCCACGTGTCAGGGCGCGGCTGTACACGCCCTGGGGGCTCCTCCCAGAGGGGAGCCCCCTCCCACGTACTAGTGGAAGCACCATGCTCCGCGCTGGCTGATGACACTACCGAGGAGCGGCTATGCCCGTACACATACGGAAGCGCTATGCTTCGCGCTGGTGATAAACAACTGAGGGCGGCCCCCGGGCCGCATCAACCTCAGGGAGCCCAGAGCTCAGTGTCTAGCCTCATCGTAACGCCTCCCCTCGGGAGTGCCGCGCAAGGGGGCTGGGCACGGGGGCTGCGCCTGGGTCACGCCCAGACGCACGCCACCCAGCCAGGCCCCCCAAGATTATCCTTTTTGGAAAAGGCCCAGAGCCTGTGAAGAAGGCAAATGCCTGTGAAGATTATCCTTTTTGGAAAAGGCCCAGAGCCTGTGAAGAAGGCGAATGCCTGTGAAGATTATCCTTTTTGGAAAAGGCCCGGAGCCTGTGAAGAAGGCGAATGCCTGTGAAGATTATCCTTTTTGGAAAAGGCCCAGAGCCCGTGAAGAAGGCGAATGCCTGTGAAGATTATCCGTTTTGGAAAAGGCCCAGAGCCTGTGAAGAAGGCGAATGCCTGTGAAGCTGTCGCGCTTGGGAAAAGGCCCAGAGCCTGTGAAGAGGGCAAATGCCCCGTGAAGCCTGCTCCCCCCAAGAAAGGCCCGGAACCTGTGAAGAAGGCCAACGCCTGTGAAGCTCTCCGCCTGTGACACTCTCACGTAATAATGAGTTGGGGCTGTACACGCCCCGGAGTCTCAGGAGCGCCGGCCTCAGGCCCTGGGGCTCCCTCCCACGCCCAGTGGCAGCACTTAGCTCCGCACTGGTGAGGAGACATCGAAGACTAGATTAGGTGCCGAACGCGGCTTTTTCATTTGCTTTCCGCAGTTGGCTTGTTCATTCTCATTTGAGGTTTTATTGAAGCTGTTGCTGTCTTTGACTTGTGGTTCTTCGACTTTTCACTCTCCTGCCTCGATTTCTCTTATGCAAGGCCTCGCGAGGGGGGCAGACGAGCGCCCTCATGAGTGTTCCCGTCCTAGTCGTTCAAAGGTTTCGCGACCTGGGTCCATTACAGGAGCACCCCTCTAGTCCGTGCCCCACGGGCACCGCGACACGAACACAGGGCCTGGGTCGGTCGCCTCCCCACGGCTGGGGTCGGGAACTATCCACGCGCGGGCACGTAGCCGGAAGGCACGATAACGGAAGCAAATCGATGATTAACATCAATAACCCAAACACGACCCCGCGGGGCTCCACGCTACTGTCTTTTTACGCAGGAAAAAGGAAAAGAGAGAACAAATCAGGCGCAGCTCGCCTCACATCATCCTGCAGGGAAGACTCGAGCTGCCTCCGGGGCTCAGGCAGACTCCCTCTCGCGCTTCACCAAGGCGCGATGGCGGGCAGACGCGCTACCACCTCCCAAGCAGGTACGATGGCATGGAGGCTAACCGCGGCCACCGCTAGAAGAGTCGCCGCCTGAAGAAGAACTGGTGAAGCTTGGGGAACCCTAAGCGCCGCCAATCACGCGAGCGCTGTCCTCTCCATCATCGCCGGGGCTAGGTCCCCGGCCACGGTCGTCGTCCTCAGGGCAGCACCCTGCACGGCGACCATCTTCCCCAAATACCCTCACGTAGAGGGTGGCATCGCCGTCAAACTTGAAGTGCAGGGTGCACCGACGGCACAGGCCACGCGCGCGGGCAAACGTCTGCCAACCGCGGGTCAAGGCCAGGCTCCCGGCCGCGGAGACCTCCAGTGAAGCCCATGAGGCCCGGCTGCAGCAGCCGTCTGCCTGAAGCCAGAGGCCGCCCGGGGCGCCGGCCGGGAGCTCGCCGAGGAGGAAGCGGGGAAGCTAAAGCCGGTTGCTAGTCGGCTCAGCCGACCACACAACAAACTCTGGCAGCACCTTTGTAGCGCGAAAGCGCAACCTAGGGGAACGCACGACCGAAGCGCGCCCCCCGACCACAACAGTCCGCCCGTCACCGTGCTGGAAATCATCTCCACGGCCGCGGGGAGCTGCCGTGGAGGCCACAGGATGTTTGCGAGGGCGCCCTCGGCCGCGCTTGGGCGGGGGAGAGGCAGGCTCAACCTGGCGAGCCTTCCCCTTCTCTGCGGCCGAGAACCTCCTCGACGGAGCCATGAAGAAGAAGGAGAAGCAAGGGGGGATGAACTGGAAGGGCGCACGCCGCTCCGTACTTATAACCGGCGAGGGCCAATCGTCGGCCCCCACGATCGCAGGTAATCATGACCTGCTTTGTATGCAGGGACTTGTCCAATCCGTGCAGTTGCCGAGGCGCCGTGGGGAAGTGGAGACGCCCACGACCAATCAACCGCCACGCGGCGCCCAAGGCCGCAGGCTGTTAGGGCCCATGGCGCTTCGCTCTTGCCCTTTCGCCTCCCTGCACGGCCAAGTCCGGGCGCGCCTTGGGCCCGGGGCTACTATCGGCGTTCTGGGAATGGGGGTCCCCAGACTTGCCTGCCTGCGGCCTGCGGCGTGGCTCAAGGAGGGGCCCAGCACGGCCCATCTTCATCAACACAGACCCAAGACCCTCGCGAGGGGCCAAGCCTCGTGGGGCGGACGACACGGAGCTTCCTCAGGCACGGCCTCATTAGGCTGGCTCGCGAGGAGGCGGAGAGATCAAGGCGGGGTACCTCACGAGGTGCCCGTGATGCAAGCCATGACGACCAAGGGCGCCAGGCGGGCGCCAGCCCGCGCAGTGTCCTCCTTTCCTCTTTGGTGCAAAGGGAGCAAGCGCAGGCGAGAGCACCAAGTAAAGGCACCCATTTCGGTCCAACGAGACCAAGACCAGTCCAACGGCAGGGAGGAAGTCATTGTGGAGCCCAAGCCAGCGTCACCACCAGAGCCTTTGGCAGGCGAGGACCAACTTTAGTGAGGATAAGTGTACCAGATGTTCCCCTTCAAAATGGCCAATTGTTGGCGCCCTTCCCGCTCAATATTTGGGAAGAGGCCCAGGGCCTTTGCCTATAAATAGGACTAGCCACCCCCAGGGTAGGGGGGCAATCAAGAAGGGAGAATCTAGAAGCCAAGAGAGAAACTAGCTAGGATCGGATCGAGTAGCATCACAGAGAGAGAGAGAGAGAGAGAAGGGCGACTGAACTCCTCCTAGCAGTTCATCCCCCCAGCCAAGAACAGACCCTCGCGAGGCTGTTCTTCCTTGTATTGCTCATCATCATCAGTCCAAGAGGCAATCCACCACACCACACACTGGAGTAGGGTATTACACCACAACGGTGGCCCGAACCAGTATAAACCATGTGTCTCTTGTGCTGTTCTTTCCATAGCTTAGATCTTAGCGAGGCGGAGGGGTGCAGGTAGGTAGAAGGCGAAATCTCCGCGCGCATCCCAGTGTTCGAACCTCAAGGGTCTGCCAGAACCCGAAATCTGACAATCACGGAGATAAACAAACGGTGTGCATGCAAGTGCCGGAAAAATGAAGCAATAAACAATGTCTAAGCGCGTGCACTACTAGGAAAAGGCCTACTAATGGCGCACTGGTTTTGCCTAGTAATGGCGCATTACCAGTGCGCCATTAGTAGCACGCCACTAGTATATCTTACTAATGGCGCACCAACTAGTGCGCCATTAGTATGTAACAACATGCGCCATTAGTGTGCCTCCCGGGGGGCCATACGTAAGCATGGCTTTGTCATACTAATGGCGCATTCTCTGTTGATGCGCCATTAGTATCCTTTGGCATACTAATGGCGCACCTGGTGGTGATGCGCCATTAGTATGAATATTTGTTTTTTTCCTTTTCTGATTTTTGCGCAGGTTACAAAATATATTATTAGACAGAATATAAAATATATTATTAGACAAAATATAAACAGTAGCACACAGCAACATCAGATTCATCGAATACAATAGAAGATTAGTCTCCGAATACAATTCATCATATTAGTCTTCGAATTCAAAAGACCGAACAAAGATAAAACATTACAAGTCTCAAGACCGCGAGTATCGAGTTTGTCTTCACATTACAAGTCGATATCGATCATCTAAACTACCATCACATAGAAGAGAGCTGTGGTCATCACGATGAGCATCATCGTGATCAAACTGGTCTTCATCCGGTTCCTCCAACGCTCCCTCCTCTCTCCCGCTAGATAGCGGGCGTATCTAGATTCGGCCTCCGCCCTAGTGGTGTACCCTTTGTAACTATTATCGCTAAAACGGTGAACCTGTCTCCGAAACTCCTCCCAGTCGTCGTAGACTCCGGTAACCTTACCCTTGTACATGACATACGACGGCATCTCTATGCACAAGCCAAACAACAGACAATACATAAGCAATATGTAAGTATGCAACAAAAGGATCAGAAGAGAAAAGCAAGACATTAATAGCACGATTCATGGTCCTACTAATAAATAGCATCGATTACATATAAGTTGAACGACTGTCCAAACCAAAGAGACATACGAATTCATTAAAGTATAATTACAACATGAGCCAATCAATGTTTCAGAACTACACATCACTACTTTCGACTCGACTCATCGGACAGGAACGTGGATGAAGCCGCCGTCTGTCGTTATGGTCATGAAATCGCGGTCGTTGTCACCCTGCATTTGTAGCATTTCATCTATCTCACTGTTGGACGGTTGATATCTGAGGAAGAACTGCCCCGAGGTATGAAGGACATCTTGATGGATGATGTCCGCAAACTCCGACTGGATGCGAAAGAATTCTTGTCTGAGGTCCGCGTCCTGGACTGCCGACAAGCTCGCGGCCCAATCTTTGAGATTATCTGGTAGCAGAAGTTGATGATGGTCCCTTACGATCGCCCGCATGTGATGGAGGGCGTAGTAGGCATCCTTTTGACCGCCAGGCAGCTGCTTGATGCAGTAGAACTTCGTATTGTGTGAGAACATGTGCTTGCCGTACTTCCGAACTGCCCTGGTGAAGGTGCCTCCAGATTTGGTGTAGCCGGGGAGAACATCATCAAGAACTTTCTTGACATTTGTGTAGTCTATGTTGGAGTTACGGTTCGGGTCGAAATACGTGGCCATGGAATATTTCGGGCTTAAGAGGATGAGTGTGCAATGTGTGTCACTGCACAGAACACAGAATGTTAGAAAAAAAAAAGAACGATCAAAATCTAAGAAATCATATGTTATGGGGCGGTTAAGGGATGACTTACTCGGGAAAGTAAGCCACAAGGAAGTTATCCTTATCTGGGTTTGCCAGAATGATGCCTTCGAGGTGTGAACTCGCAACTTGGCGGTCCCCAGCGCTGCTCAAGTGCTTGGCACACATGTAGAAGGGGTCAACTATCACGATGTCCGGGGTCTTGTCTCTAATGATCCGCATCTCCATACTCAGCGAAAACAGCCGAATGAAGGTGTAGTGCAGCGGATGAAGGTTAAACATAGCAAAGATGTCATCAAACCGCAGGACGATCGTACCCCCGATGTCGCCATCCCCAAAGCCCTTGCCCTCTGGCACCTTGGCCACAAAAACCGGGTATGCCACATCCTTCTCTCTGAGACCCCGCTTCTCCAAAGAAAGAACACTATCGTGTAGACTCCGCATAGCACCGGTTGCAGCATTCAGCATATTTGGCGGTAGCATCGCCCTACCTGCCACATGCACCCTCCTCGAGATATCCTTAGGTGAAGGTGGCCCGTCCTGAGCACGGATCAAACTCGGTGCCGGCTGGCTCGCACCGGCGCCCTTGTTAGTCTTTCGTTTCCGTCCCTTCTTCTTGATCTCCTGTAATGGGACCGAGTTCTGCTCACAGACCGCCTTCTTGAGCGTGTTGGGGATGATAATATTTCGCACCTCAGCTATCTGAGGCTCGGTGAAGGCGGGAGCTGGAGGCGTGTCCTGAGAACTAAACGCCAGACGACGCCTGTTGCAATTGGATTTCTCTGCTGTACCAGCTAGATCGCGGTCGTCTTGGTTGGGTTCTTGAGAAAGAGGCCCGCAGAACTCGTCAGCGTACCCATGTTCGGCAAAGTACTTATCAACTTTGGTAAATGTACCGTCGTCGTTGTCGTCACCATCCGGATCCTGTGCCATAGGGCTGTCCGGATCTTGTGCCATAGGGATGTCCGGCAGGTCCGGTAGCGTTGCGGCGTTCTTGCCATGGCTTGGCACCGGCACGACTGGCGGTCTTGTCTGTGGGGTGGTGTCCCCCGCCCCCAAACGAATCTGGCTCTTCGGACAAAGCAGGGGCCAGTTTACGCAGGTGCTGAGGGTCATCTCATCTTCTTCGTCGGCCCCAGCGGGTCGAATCGGAGGTAACAGCTCATCGCAGCCTGGCAGCACACGAACCACTTCAACCCTATACATTGTGGGTGGCATCGGATTACCGTGGAACATGGGGTTGCCCGGTTGAACGATTCTACCCTTGGCGACATCGACCAACTCGGCGCCCACGAAATGCAGAAGAGTGCAAGGAACGTCGGTGGTGCCCTGCGAAAACATGTACAGGGCGTCAGGGATGCCCAGTCAAAGGCAAGGAGATGAAGTCATCGGCCGAGAGGCTTGGTTACCGTGATGCCGTCGAGCTTGGCTAATGTCGAGGCACCGCCAACGGCGGGCATGCAACTGACGGAGGGGGCGCTTGCTGGCGAGGTGCCGACCGGCATACACCCGGGTGCATTATGTTCCAATGTCCGTGCCGGCGCCGGAGACATGAATACCGCCTCCGCCGGAGACACCAATGGCGCCGCCGCCGGAGACACCAATGGCGCCGCCTACGCGCTGTGCGAGTTGCTGGCCGTGAAGCTGGGAATCGGGGGAGGCCCCTGTTGGCCGCCCGCAATCCACGCCGTCAGCCCATGAATCAACGTAGGCACCATGGCGTTGAGCATCGTTCCAAGTTGTTATTGCACTTGCTCTTGGACAAGCTCCGGAATCCGCGCCACTTGTGCCTTGAGTTCTTCAACCTCGCGCGTCTGGCTTTCCGAGCTGGTCTTTTTCTCCTTCCACACACCAGCGGTATAGTATGACCCCCATTTTGTGGACAAGCCTTTGCTAGCCACACGACCAGCTGATGTTGGCTTAGTGAGCTTATCCTTGTTTTTCATTCGTTCAACGCCGTATTTAAAGGGGTGTCGAAAGGGGAGCTCTTAGACGACCCCGCGCTACTGCTTTCAGTGTCCTGCGAAAGGAACGTGAACCATTTAGAAATATTGGGGATTAATTAGTGTGCAACCATATGGAGCTAATTACGCGGGGGGTGTATTCCTTACCAGAAGAAGCTCAAGCGCCCTGGTCTTCGGATCCGTGGTAAGCTCCTTTGTTATCGGGTCCTCCTTGTACCGGGCCCTGACATAGTTCCTGGTCTGCTTGTCACCGCTGTACTTCTTGAAGCGGGGCGGTAGGCCTTGCTCGGCACGCTCCGCGTACTCCTTGTCCCATATAGGCTCCGCCACTCTGTAACCGCCGGGACTGAGTTTGTGTTCCCCTAAGTTCAACTCCCGCATTTCTTTCCCCCACTGACTTGATTCGGAGGTTGCACTGCTCTCGCACTTGATCTTGAACTCCTTGTACTCATCTTCGCTCATCAAAGGATATTTCGCCTTGATCTTCTCATAACTATCACCTTTATCAATCATTCTCTTCACCGCGCTTTTCCAAGTAGAAAGGGCCGTGCTCATCTTCGTGAGGGCGGCACTATTCACTTTATTCCCTGAGAGGCGTGTGTTTTCAAATTCGGCGGGGAACTTGTATCGTTCGTGCAGCTTCGTGAAGAGGAGGTTGCACAAATTCCCTCGGTCATTATGCCTAAGGTTCTCGGTGTTGATCGAGACGGTGCTCCGGAGAATGCACCCGAGCTGAAGCAAGTACCCCTTGACTATATGTTTGGGCTCCATTGGATTCCCGTCGGAGTCCACTTGAGTGAATTCCTCCTTGAGGGTGCGGAGCGCATTCAGGCGCCGGTCCTTCCTTTGCTTCTTCGGTTGGCTGCCATCTGTGTGTGGACCGCCATCATCAGTGGTGGCATCCTTGGCGGCACCATCAGTGGTGTCATCCCCGACACCACTAGGGGTTGTGTAATTAGGATCGGTGTCTTCCGCGGCATCCTCATAGTGGTGAGGTTGTTCCTCCATCTCCTAGGACAGCTCCCAGAATTTCTTGCTGCCCGAACCACCGGCCTCATTGTTGTGGGCCATGTTTCGCTCTAAATAGGAAAAAAGTTTGGTCAAAAAGTTGGTTATTGTCAAGGAACAAGATCATGGTCTCATCATTTAGGGTTTTTCGACATCGAGGCACCCTAAAAGCCTAAGCTTTCATCATTTAGGGTTTGTCGACGCCGAGGCACCCTAAAAGCCTAAGCGTAAATCATTTAGGTTCTCATCGACATCGAGGCATCCAGGGCAGCCAAGTTAAGTTTTCATCATTTAGGGTTTATCAATGCCGAGGCACCCTAGGTTGGGCCTAATCACTTGGCACTAATCACTTGGCTCTATTGCCACCTATGGTTTAATGCGGCAAGAATAAAGGGGCAGTTGATCCTACTTAACTAAGTACTAAGATACCCCGGCCCATGCATTAGTAGCAAGTACCTCATATGTCTGATTTTTAGCAAAGTCATGCTAAAATTCACGGAAAATTTCAGCATGACCTTTGCTGAAAATAGGACATATGGAGTACCCGAATTTGCCGGAACGGAAGTTAATCGACATTCCGGCAAACTCAAGGGCCTCTCGGGGTACCTGCAAAATCATCACGACACAATGGTCAAAGACAAAACATAGCCATAGACCATATGGTCCTCTGCTTTCATATGGACAAAAATCAGCTCAACTTATGTGAGCTTCCATTCCAGATATAATATGTCACCCAACAAAAAATTATAGTGTATGGATCATGGCATTTTTTATTCTACATTTTTATTCTATGGATCATGCCAGGAAATTATAGTCTATGTCATTTTCTGAAACATATTTTTGCCATGGCAATTTTGAATCAATAGACATACTTCTCAAAAGAGGCATGATCAAATTCTGGTGCCCTTGACTTACTAGTATTTATCTCTTATGACTGATGAATGTGCATTGAGTCCAGAAGCAAAGACTCTACAGTGAAATGAAAAAAACCTTGGAAATATATTTATGATAACTCTAAATGGATCAGAAGGTGCAGATGCACTTGTAAAAAAAGTATGCATTTGCAGCAGCTTTGTTTTGATTATGACACCATTCTGTTAAGAAGGAAAAATAACATTATCATCCCAATTCATGGTTGACTAGTTCAGAACTAATGCACATTGACCACATAATATTATTTTGCAACCACTCAGTTTGTCCTTGACTGGGACACTTGAAGCACAAAACAACTAATGCAGAGCTAGGTCTACTTTGGTTCTGACAGATCACATCCTGGTGCATATGTGGGGTTTTTTTACTTAGAAAATACAAAACTTCTATTATTGTTTTTATTTTTAACCAGAGCCTAACCACCTCTATAGTTTACAAACTAATTCAGATAATCACTAATCAAGAAGATTGGTGATACATATGATGGAATTGTCAGTTTAGTGTTCCACTATGATGCATTGGTTCACCTGTGATTTCCTGATGGCACTGGCCATACCTTTGGTCATTTTCGTTGTAAATATTCTAGAGTTTGACTGCAACGATGCTTAAACAGCAAGCTATTATCTTACTGATCTTGTACATATCTCCAAGTCTCTTGGCATCTTGTCCAATATTTTCTAAATGAGGCGATAGCTAAGGAAAACTAGTTCAGGCTTCTTGCTCCAGCTGGCAGACAAGTTAATGTAGAACTCTATTTTTTTCTTAGCTGGCACAAGTTTGTCTAGTGTGAACCTCAACTAATAAAATTGTTGTGTGTTAGGACCATACACTAGAAAGCCTCACTGTCTGGCTTTCAAACTGTTAACCTGTTGTACTGTAAGTATAAAAGATAACAAACTAACATATGGAGATTGTGAGAGAACCTAGAAAAATGCACTCCTCTTATAGTGATGCACAAACTAGAAACTGTATACCAAACACACAAATAGAAACCCAACTCCGGGAACTAGAGTAGCATATTCAGTAAATCAACTTGTAGTGGGAAGTACAGCAAGTTAAATCAAGTAGTCAAAGACAATAGGATTAGTGTACTGAACCACGGAGCAGAGGTGGAGCGGAGACCGGAGTTGAGGTGGCCGGAGTTGAGGAAGACGACGGCGACCCGAGGAAGAGGATGAGGTGGATCCGGTGCTATGCGGCTCCTCGGCGATGGCGGATCCGGTGCAGTCCACCTCCTGGATCGGATGCGATGCGAACAAGGACACTATTACTGCTATGCTCTGCTCTATGTAGCAAATCGACAGTAGCCAAGAACAGACCTTCCCAGTGGCGAGGTCCCGATGCACAGCGCCGACGAGATGGCGGACCCGGCCTTGCTCCGCAGCCACGACAGGAAAGCATTGTCCTCCTTCACCTGCGAGGCGGCAAATTTGATTCCATCGACATTCAGCAAAGGGGCGGGGGGGGGGATTTCTTCCTCTCTTTCTTTGCTTGCGGTGAACCCTAGCTAGCCCAGATAGTTCACCTTGGGGATGGCTGCGAGGGGAGCCGGAGCTGGTGTGGAGCGGGCGCGGGGGTCGTCGGAGTGGGCGCGGGGGAGCCAGAGCGGGTGTGGAGCGGGTGCGGGGGTCGTTGGAGCGAGCCGGGGGTTGTCGGAGCAGGTGTGGCGGTGGGGGAGGGAAGGGGGATCTCGCGAGGGAGAGGGAAGGGGGGATCAGGCGAAGGGGTATCCAGCTAGACACTATAACAATGGCGCACCACCCTCTGGTGCACCATTAGTATTTTTTTTGATAGCAATGGCGCAACCTCCTCTGGTGCGCCATTAGTAATGTTTTTTCTAACAGCAATGGCGCACCCTCCTCTGGTGCGCCATTAGTAACATTTTTTTTCATTATTTCTTGTTGCATCTAATAATTTGTTTTTTTATCAAATTTGTTATTTTCATGAGAACTAGAACAGAAGATATCATCAAATATCATCAATTTTTTTTGAAAATATCTTCAAAAAGTGGGGGTGGGTGCGGGTGTCGGCGGCGGCGGTGGAGCGGGCCGGGGGAAGGTGCGGGGTGTCGGCGGCGGCGGTGGAGCGGGGGAGGGTGCGGGGTGTCGGCGGCAGCGGTGGAGCGGGGGAGGGTGCGGTGGGTCGTCGGCGGCGGTGGAGAGGGGGAGGGTGCGGGGGGTCGTCGGCGGCGGTGGAGCGGGGAAAAAATATTGAATATGAAAAAATATCATCAAATTTGAAAAAATATTCATGAATTCAAAAAGTGCCCATGAAATATTCATGATATCAAAAAGTGCCCGAGAAATGAAGGCTACAATTTAAATACAATCGATCTTAGCTAGCTATCTGTTCACAATCTTCTTGCCCTTCTTTTTTGCAAATGGAGTTCTTCTGTGGAACGGACGTCCTTTAGGTAGGGTGGTCCTGCTTCTTCTTGTGGTGTATGCTGCTACTTCATCGTCGTCGTCATGTTCGATCTTCGGGTTGCCATACTTGTCGAAGTTTTGCTCATTGGCTACTCCATCCATTCCGATGATCTTCCTTTTGCCTCTCCTCACGACAACACGACTGGGCTTTGACGGATCGGTAATGAAGAAGCATTGGTCCACTTGTGAAGCCAGTACCCATGGTTCATTTTTCGCGGTGACGTTTGCGCCCGCGGTCTTGGATTTGGCTTCGGGTATAACCATGGTGGTGAAATACCGGTCTTCTTTTAGGACGCTCTTGGCCCATTTGACACGGAACATCGGGACCTTCTCTCCAGTGTAGCTCAGCTCCCAGATCTCCTCGATCCTTCCGTAGTATCTATCCTTGTCGTTACCAGTGTAGGATTCCATTGTTACCCCGGAGTTCTGATAACCATCGCTCTTCATGTCCTTGTCCTCGGTGTAGAATGTGTAGCCGTTGATATCGTACGCCTCATAGGTCATCAGGTTGTGCTCGGCGCCCTGTGACAAGGCGAATATGAGTTGTTCTTCCGCGGAAGAATCCTCATGTAAAGGGTATGACAGAAACTTCTGCTTCAACCAACGCGTGAAACATGAGTTGTGCTCATTGAGTATATCTCCGTCCGTCCTCTGTTGGCCTCGGTCATTGTACGTCTTCTCAATAAAGGTTTTGTGCTCTACCACCCAAGGATCGACCACGTCTATGTGTTGTAGCGCGACTAGGTTTGCTCTTTCAAAGTCGGCGAGTCGACCCTCGAAGTCGACATGCATTTCGCGGCGACCCTCACGGTGACCCCATCCAGCGAGCCTGCCGAGGTGCCTGTTGACGGGCAGACCAATGGGGTTCTCGATGCCTAGATAATTTGTGCAGTAGGAGATGCACTCTTCGGTCAGAAAGCCCCTGGCTATACTTCCCTCTAGACGTGACATGTTGCGAATGTATCCTTTGATGACACCATTCATCCTTTTGAACGGCATCATGCTGTGCAGGAACGTCGGCCCGAGTTGGATGATATACTCCACGATATGGACCAGCAGATGCACCATAACGTCGAAGAATGCGGGCGGGAAGTACATCTCAATCTCGCATAGTATCACCACGATCTCTTCTTGTAGCCTTCTGAGTTGCCTCACGCCAATCGACTTCCGAGAGATGACGTCGAAAAAGTTTCATAGGCCAAATAGCATTTCACGGACGTGCGCGTCCATGATCCCACGGATTGCAACTAGAAGTATCTGCGTCATCAGCATGTGACAGTCGTGAGACTTCATCCCGCTGAACTTCTGCTTCGCTGGGTCTAGGTATCTGCTTATCTTCCCCGCGTAACCGTAAGGAAGTTTTACTCCTAGGAGGCAGGTGAAAAATAGCTCGATCTCCTCCTGACTTAGAGTGAAGCACGCGGGAGGGTAGTCATTTCCGGTCTTCTTGGCCTTTTTGCCTTTGCGACGACTTTCTGTGTCATGCTTCGCCTCATCATCATCATCATCATCATCATTAGCGTGAAGCTCCTGCCTGATGCCCATTGATTTCAAGTCTGCCCTTGCTTTCGGCCCATCTTTGGTCCTCTCTAGCATGTTGAGCAGGGTACCAAGCAGACTCTCGCACACGTTCTTCGTGATATGCATGACATCAAGGCTGTGAGGCACACGGTGGATCTTCCAGTACGGCAAGTCCCAGAAAACAGACCTCGTTTTCCATACCTTCAACAGCGGCTCTGGTGCCTTTCGCTTCTTTCCCGGCTCTGGCGCCTTTTGCTTCTTTCCCAGTAGTGGGCAGTCTTTCCAATTTTTCAACAGCTCGTCTATTTCCTCGCCGCTCCTCGTACACGGGCGTTTTCGGGGTTCGGTTTCACCATCGAACAGATCCTTCCGTTTCCTCCACGGGTCATTGTCGCGAAGCCACCTTCGATGTCCCATGAACACGGTTTTCGAAGACCCGGGATCTCTATCTAGCTGGCGATATGTTGTGTCATCCATGCACCTTATGCATCCAGAAAATCCGTCGACTACCTGCCCCGCGAGATATCCGTAACCGAGATAGTCGTGCACCGTCGTGAGCAGTGCGGCTCTCATAGGGAAATATTCTTTCTCTGCGGCGTCCCACATATTGGTTGGCGTTTTCCACAGCGTGTCTAGCTCCTCCTTCAGCAGCCCCAGATACAGATTGACGTCGTTCCCTGGTTGTTTCGGCCCTTCAATTAGCATACTCATGTGAATGTACTTCCTCTTCATGCACAACCAGGGGGGAAGGTTGTACATCCACACAAACACAGGCCAGGTGCTATGTGTGCTTCTCTGGCTGCCAAACGGATTGACTCCATCGGTGCTCACGCCCAGCACAATGTTCCTTAGACTCTTCCCAAATTCTGGGTATTCGAAGTTCAACGCTTGCCACTGGCTCGCATCCTTAGGGTGACTCAACATCTTGTCTTTTTTATTTATCTCCGGATCATTTCCGTCATCTTCACGCTTCTTCTCCTCCCTATCCGCGTGCCAACGCAGGAGCTTTGCTACCTTAGGGTCCACGAAATACCGCTGTAGACGAGGAGTGATCGGAAAGTACGACACCGATTTTTGAGGAGCTTTCTTCCTCTTCTTGTATCGAGTGACGTCGCACACCGGACATATGGTAGACTCCGCGTGCTCGTCCCGATAAATGATACAATTGTTCATGCACACATGGTATTTCACGTGCGGTAAATCCAGAGGACACACGATTTTCTTCGCCTCCTCAAAACTGGTCGGGCACTTGTTCCCCTTGGGAAGACGTTCGTGCCAGAATGACATGTTCTCGTCGAAGCATGCGTCGGTCATTTTGTGTTTTACCTTCATCTCCAGAGCCATGAGCGTTACTTTCAGGCGGGTATCCTCGGGCCTGCATCCTTCATACAATGGAGTAACCGCGTCTATCTCCAGTTGATCCAGCTTGGCTTTCTCTCAGGCGGCAGCTCTTGCGTTATCCGTCTTCTTGAGAAGCAGCTCTTGAATATGAGGGTCCTGCACCCAGCCTCCATCGTCGTCTGCTCCGGCATCTTCATCTTCATTATCATGCCCTTCGTCTTGATCTTCCTCATCATCATGTACGACATCTTCTACATGATGACTGTGTACAGCATCACCGTCATGATCATGTCCTGGAGATTCTTCGTCTTCTCGCCCGCCCTCGCCGCGGTGGTACTTGTCATGTTACCCTTCCTCATTTCTTGCCCGGCCATGGACATGGACGACTTCATAGTCATCTTCATCACCTTGCCACCGATAGCCATCCATGAAACCACGCAAGAGCAGGTGGTCCCGCACCTGCCCAGAATCCGGGTCCGCAATAAGGCTCTTCAGCTTGCATCTTCGACACGGACATCTTATCTCCGTCTCGTTCTTTTGAAGCATCTCGGCATTCGCGGAGCTCAAAAACCTATTCATGATGCCTTCAGTCATCGTGCGGACCATGGTCGCCTGCGGGGTAGAGCAAAACAATATTTTAGAACCAAGAAAAAATTTGGCATGACCTTCCCTAAAAATAGGACAAAAAAGAATGCATAGTGCCAAAATTCTCGCCGAAATGGAAATGAATCAAAACATTCCGGCAAAATATTGGCAACTATCGCATTTCAAATACCGGTACCTTCAAACACAAACATATATGCAACACCACAAACACATGCAACACCACAAACATACATAGATCTAGCTAGGCCACAAAAAGTGCATGTGCATGTTGTTGGAGCGAGCTAGGGAGAAAAAAAGTAGATCTACATCATGAAGATAGCTTTACCCTTACTTACCTATCAAAAAAAGGTAATTTCACCACTTAATTTTGATGAATCTATGGTGGAAATGAGGTGAGGAGGAGGAGGCAGCTGAAAGCTTGGAGAAGGAGGTGGAGGGAATGAAGTGGGGAAAGTGAGTGGGTAGGTGTGGGGCTGTCCAAAATATCTTGTTGGGGTCCCAGGTTACTAATGGCGCACCACAAGGAAATGCGCCATTAGTAACCGCACCTGTAGGTGGTGCGCCATTAGAAGTTTTGCAAAAAAGTAAAAAATATAAATATATATACTAATGGCGCACCGTGTAATAGTGCGCCATTACTACTTTAAACTAGTAATGGCGCACTATGAAATGGTGCGCCATTAGTAGTTTTGCAAAAAAAAGAATAAGAAAAAAATTACAGTAATGGCGCACTCTCTGCCTGGTGCGCCATTACTAGTTAGAACTAGTAATGGCGCATTGTCGACCTGATGCGCCATTAGTATGTATGGAAAAATGAAAAAAAAATTAATACTAGTGGCGCACCCTGTTTCTGGTGCGCCATTAGTGTCTTCCACACTAATGGCGTATCACCAACAGGTGCGCCATTAGTATATAGTAGTGGCGCACTACTTCCCTGGTGCGCCATTAGTATCAATCCTATCTATAGCCCTTTTCCTAGTAGTGGTGTGTTTGTGTGTGTGTGTGTGAGAGAGAGAGAGAGAGAGCGAAATCTCAAAACAAAAGGTGCTCTGCTGGAATCCTATTGTATGTATTCATATGGTTCCGGAACTCGAGTTAACCTTAGGCATATGTGTGAGAGACATAATTATACTTTGAGACATTAGTGGTTGTGGGTGGGTGGAATTAAAGGGGTGGGCGTGTTCGACAAAGAGAGCGTGCGTGTTTATGTGCGAGAGACTTGTAGGATGGGGTAGAAAGACGAATTCTAACCTTGACGGAGGGAGAGAAATACACAAAGTGCGCGTGTGTGATTCCAATGCCCACGGGGAAATGAGATATGTATCCGTGTGAGATAGATTGAACAATTCATTCACGTATCACTATCTAGCGATCGTGGACGTGCATCGCTTGAACATAAATCAATATCTACTTCGTATCGTGGCCAAAGGTACAATATCGATTCAACGCTATAAAGATTGGACACTCACATATCACATTTTTTCTATCTAAATAAACCTTTTCAATTGCGCATGCCAAAGTTATAGTGATGTTTCTTCAAACAACCAATGTAGCAATCATGTACACCATTGTTACTCTTGCATTCAAATTCATTAGTCTTGGATGATTTAAGGTTCTATTATGAAGTAATATATGTAATATTCATATATGAATTCAACGGGTATACAATTTATGAAATGGAGGCTATGTAATCATATGAGGTAACACTTTTAAGTAGCGGACTACAATATCCATTTCTTTTGTGGGACTACAATATCCATTTCTTTTTGTGTGCCTCTACACTAACACGTCAATGCATTATGTGTAAAGTAAATAACCAATGGCACTAAATTATCTATTTACACGAGAAATACATAGGCTGAGCGTTTGATCCTTTTTTGAACGCGCGTCTACACCCGTACGATTGGCCGCGCCCGTGTGAACGTCCAAGTTATCGGCGCATCATCCCGAGTCATTGTCTTTTTTTGGGGTGGACTTCACACCAGTTATTAACTGTTGACGCATGCCCTGTGTACACAGTCTCACATGACCTTCCCGCTAGCACAGTCCAAAATTAGTTGGAACTAGATACGAACGATCCCGCGGGCGGCAAAATCTCCCACCTCCTTCTAAAATTTCCGCCACCTAGTCTTTAGCATGTGAAATTCCCCTTTTGTCCTTGGTGCACGGAGAACAACAGTTACAATACCGCCCTCATCTACATAATAGGTCAGGGATGCTTTGGTAACATCCGGTCCCCCCCACCACCACACGGCACCCCCATTTCCTCCCCCCTCCAGCAAAAACGACTAACTCCACAGCACCAGAGCATCTTACATGACACCGTCCTTAATTCATCGGCCTTTCTACCCCTCCCCTCTCGAAACCCTAGACTGCTCATCCACCGGCGTACCAGAGCCCATTCACTGCCAGCGGCGTCCACCTCGTCGGATCTGCTTCTGCAGCCGCATCTACCCCTCCCACCTCCACTAGAAACAAGTAGACTGCTTACCCACCACTGTACCACAACCCATTCAGTGACGGCCTTGTCCACGGCGCCGGATCTGCTTCGTCGGTACTCTCGTCAACCGCAGCGCATCTGCAGCGACTCATTCGTACTCCCCACCAGAGATACTTTGTCCACACACCCCAGAGCCGCCCCACCGACGGCCCCGTCAACGGCCTCTAATCCTCTGCGCCGACACCTTCCTCAACCCTATCGGAGCCGCTTCACTGACACCATCGTCAACCCTACCGGAGTAGCTTCGCCTATGCCATTCTCAACCCTACCGGGGCTGCTTTGCCAACTCACAAGTCCACTGCCTCAGATCCGCTTCATCGCACCCTCATCCAACCTACCGGAGCAGCTTCTGACGCCCCATCCACGGCCGCAGATCCACATCGTCGACACCATCCTTAACCCAACCACCGGAGCAGCTTCACCGACGCCCTCATCCACGGCCACAGATCCGCTTTGCCCACACTGTAGTCCACCCTATCGGAGCCACTCCACAAACACCCTACTTGATGGTTCTAAATCTCCTTACCAGACCCCGACAGCCAGTGCAGCTTCATCACCCTTGACGATTCTAACCTGATTCCCACCGTCTGGCAATATGCCAAGCACCCAGCACGGCCTAGGTACTTGTCACCTTTAAACCCGTCCAGCATCACCTGCCCGATGTAATTCAAATATACTAACAGGTCGTTGTTACCTGTTATGTAGCTGGCAAAAACTACAAGGACAATGTTTCTTCTGGATCTAACAGCTTGGCCAACCAAGATACCGGACTGAGGCATTGCTATGATCTTGTAAGTGCGTCTCTCTCTCTTGTATTGTTTTGTGCCTGCCAGCGTGCTTTGGTAGGATTTTCGACCAGTAATCCCTTTGTGCAGACAATATTTCTACTACTGGCTGCTAAATTAGATATGCAGATGTCATACATGTTACTACCTCGTAACTCCATTCCTAAATATAAGTCTTTCTAGAGGTTCCACTATAGGCTACATACAGAGCAAAATGAGTGAATCTACACTCGAAAATGCATGTATATACATCTGTATGTGGTCCATACTGGAATCTCTACAAATACATATATTTAGGAACAGGGGTAGTACATTACACAAAATCATAGGTGGCATGTAGGAATTCCATTGCACTACATTAGGCTCCCTTAGAGTGCCTGCTAGTCCGGCACACAAAGTCATGGCTAGTTTATGCTACGCACACAATCGTTACTTGGTGGTTTAAATATGCGCGAGGGATATGCAATGTATTATCATGTAGAGATGTCTGAAATTAGCCGTGTTAACTTGCAGATGGGGTTACACAATGAAAAAGTACAAGATGTATGTGGCAATTTCATGGAACATCGCAAAAAAGGAGAGGCAACAGTGAGCCTATACAGTGTGCTATGGTAGGTCACTCCTCCATTGCAATCATGGCGACATGTGATTTGTATGTCAGTTCTATTGGCCAAGTTTCTTAGGCACAATTTTTACGAGTTATCCTTAGAAAATAAGCACCTGTGAATATAAGCTCCAGGTAATAAGCCAACCAGTTCTTTTCATTGCCTTCCTTTTCAGCTTATCTTTGGTACGATCAGTGAAAAGTCTAGATTGTATTATATTTTGTCATTTTGCTGCCCATATGAAAATTAATTTGACTTGCAAACATCACAAATTGAACCCAGTGCAGTAATTAACATGATAGGAAAACAGACCATCACTATTTGTTCAAAATGCAAATATAAAGGTACCATCTACTTCGCACAATCTACTTTGGTCAATGTCTTCCATAGAGATCCCATTGCCTAATTTAAACAAAGAACGCATGACCCACATTTAAACGAAGAACAATTATTTATTGAAATTCGATGGTCCAAGTGGCTGGTTATTATCATACAGCAGCACCACCTGAAAGCATCATATAGCAGCAGCAACAACTCATAGCAACTCATCATACAGCAACATCAGTGTGCAATTCATCATATACCAGTAGTAGCTCATAGCAATTCATCATATAGCAGCAGCAGGAGCACCTCATAGCAGCAGCAGGAGCACCTCATAGCAATTCATCATATAGCAGTAGCAGGAGCAGCTTATAGCAACTCATCATATAGCAGCAACAACTCATAGCAATTCATCATATAGCAGCAGCAGGAGCAGCTCATAGCAACGCATCATATTGCAGCAGCAGAAGCAGCTCATAGCAATTCATCGTATAGTGGATCAGAATGAAAATTTGTCAAAAAATCAGAGGAGATCCTCGCCTTGTTGGATGAGCTCATCCTTCAACATCACCTCAAGGCCACGGCCTGGGAGGAGGGGAGGGGGAATAAGGTGCCTTCTGCCACAGTGTAGCATCAGCCGTAGTTGTGCGGCGCCCGCTGGAGTACTGCGTTGGACGGACCACAGTGGAGCAGCTGCTGGAGACCATGAGAATGAGGGGCGACACCAGAGGGAGGAGCAGCCGGTGAGATTTGGTTCTACCCACATGTTGCCTAGCTGGACAGAGCATCATCGAGGACTAGGCCAGATGGGACCAGCGGAGACGGCTCGCTGGAGGAACCCTAGCGTTGCAGGTAGGGGATCATGGTAGAGGGAAATGGGAGATGAGATGCAAGCGGGCAGAGCAATGGACGCTTGCGTGTTTGTTTTTACATGAGGGTCAGGTGTGACGCAGGCATGAGCAGTTGCATTTTGAGTGTAATATAGGCAGACAGCAGAGTCATTTCACTATTCCCCTTCCCTTCAATTTTTAGTGAGCTTCTACCCGAAACACCCCCCTCCAAAGCGAAATAAGTTAAGCCCAAGCCCATAACTCAAAAATGACTTCTTTACATCTTTTATGGCTTATTTTGACAATAAGCTCTGAAAAGGTGGAATCGAACTGGCCCTTAACCTGCAATTAAATTGTGCGTGCAATGATGAATCACTCCTGTGTGCTATAGTGTGCATTTAGGCATCATCATACATGACATAACCTAATACATGTGCATTCCATTGTAGAATCTGGAATATGCAATGTTTATGTTAGTTCATACGTTGCCCATGATGTTTAAATGCCCCTTAAATCTGGTCAGTCAAGTGATGGTCTTTAAGCCTCCTTCTTTGCTTCTTTTCTTGATACTCCCTCCTTCCATCTATATAGGGCCTAAGGTGTTTTTCGAGACCACCTTTAACTATTGATAAGACTAATAATACATGAGATGTATAACATGAAAATTATATCATTGGAAGCTCCTTTCACGTACAAATTTGACTGTATGCTTTGTGTAACTTGCATGTCATATATTATTGCTATAACACTTGGTCAAAGTTAGCCTCAAAAAACGATTAGGCCCTATATAGATGGAAGGAGGGAGTATGTAAGATTTTCTCACACATCTGTTTAGTTGCTTGTTTGCATTAGCCAGCCTTACCAGGACTATTTGCTTTGATTACTTGTTGTTCTTGGCCTAACACTCTAACAGAGCTTGTCAATGATTTAAACACTAAGGGCTGCTATAGTGGGGCTTTGTCTAACTCATAGGTGACATAAAGGTTTGGTTGTACACTAAAGTAGGCTCTACAAGAGTACCTGGAGATCCAGTTCGAAGGTATTCCTAGTTTTTACATAGTGCACAGATAGCAAATGCTCATTTCATTGTGTGCAAGTGCAAGAGATGTGGCATGTTTCATTATGTGGTGTTGTTTTGTTATAATCTCATCCTTCTGTGTTGTTCACACACTGGAAAGTATGCATGTTTATCTTCCATGGAGACGAGAAACTAGTTTGTGTCACCTTGCAGAGAGGGTGCAATGAAGATAAGATTGAGGATTTCCAAGCACAAGATGTTAGGAAGGAGCCTTGCAAGAGAAGTAGGAGCAGCGATGAGCCTATTCAACCAGTTAAGGTAAGTCACTGTATCCAACTCAACAGTTCAATTCCTTGTTTCTTTCAGGCAAAGTTAATTTGCTCTTTTCAATTGTTGTATTTGTCCTTAGTTGATGAGATGCCCAAACAATGATGCCTGATGTTGGGTACTTGTATAACTATTAGTTGACATAATTAAAGGCCTTACCATTTAATTACTCTGGCGAAGTGTGCCTGAAGCTTTGAAGTCTATTAACAACCTATTACTGCATGAGGCTCACAATCTAGTTTATACTAGGCTAATGATTGCATAGTTTTGCTTGCTGTAGTAGGTTTGTATGAACCCCTCTGCTGTTCATTATGTGAGCTACCGAATGCCCAACTGCTTGCTTACTTATACGCAACATGCTGTCTAAATTTGTAACTTGTCTGTGTTTTGGATTTGGCCCCAACATCATGCTCCTCTGGTGAGCTAAGAGAGATTTCTGTATGCAGGCTGCACAGACTGCCATTTTTATAATTTTTAAAAATATCACCTGCTTATGCTTCATGATGTGTATCATTATTGTTAGTACTATTTTGCCATGTACAAAATAGTCTATCTTGCTCGCTTCACTGTTGTAACTATATTTTTGCCCTAGTCATGTGTACTTACAAAAACATTTCAGGATGAAGTGACATCAACACAAAGATCTGCAAGCAGTGTGGCATGGAAGTTACCGAATGATTATGGATTGGAATTGGAATGTGCTGATGTTCTCGAGCATCAACTAGAGGTGGCAAGACAACGTGTACATGATTCTCAATGTACAATCAACAAGTTGATACTGGACATGCAGGTATTAGATGCAGGAGTCAAAAAAAATGAAACAAGACACTGAGGTAACCACGAAGGAATTGGAGATTTTGCATACTGAAATTTGCGCTATCTGAATCCGACCAATCCTATTTTCTGAAGAGATTATAGTTCAAATGGTAAGTTATGTTGATTCGCGTCCATGATGTATGAGCTTTATTTTTCTAGTGTATGTAATTTGTTGTTTGTGTACGCTTTATTATCACTGGTGCCGAACTATAATGCCCAGTGGGTATATTCGGCTATAATTTCTGAAGGAAATATGCCCTAGAGGCAATAATAAAGTTGTTATTTATATTTCCTTATATCATGATAAATGTTTATTATTCATGCTAGAATTGTATTAACCGGAAACTTAGTACATGTGTGAATACATAGACAAACAAAGTGTCACTAGTATGCCTCTACTTGACTAGCTCATTGATCAAAGATGGTTAAGTTTCCTAGCCATGGACAAAGAGTTGTCATTTGATAAACGGGATCACATCATTATATAATGATGTGATTAACTTGACCCATCCATTAGCTTAGCATGATGATCGTTTAGTTTGTTGCTATTGCTTTCTCCATAACTTATACAATTTCCTATGACTATGAGATTATGCAACTCCCGATTACCGGAGGAACACTTAGTGTGCTATCAAATATCACAACATAACTGGGTGACTATAAAGATGCTCTACAGGTGTCTCCAATGGTGTTTGTTGAGTTGACATAGATCGAGATTAGGATTTGTCACTCCATGTATCGAAGAGATATCTCTGGGCCCTCTCGGTAATGCACATCACTATAAGCCTTGCAAGAAATGTAACTAATGGGTTAGTTATGGGATGTAGCATTACAGAAACGAGTAAAGAGACTTGTCGGTAACGAGATTGAACTAGGTACTGAGATACCGACGATCGAATCTCGGGCAAGTAACATACCGATGACAAAGGGAACAACGTATGTTGTTATACGGTTTGACCGATAAAGATCTTCGTAGAATATGGAGGAACCAATATGAGCATCCAGGTTCCGCTATTGTTTATTGACCGGAGATGAGTCTCGGTCATGTCTACATAGTTCTCGAACCCGTAGGGTCCGCACGCTTAATGTTTGATGATGATCGATATTATGAGTTTATGTGTTTTGATGTACCGAAGGTGGTTCGGAGTCCCGGATGTGATCACGGTCATGACGAGGAGTCTCGAAATGGTCAAGACATAAAGGTTGATATATTGGACGGCTATATTCGGACACCGGAAGTGTTCCGGGTGGTTTCGGATAAAACCGGAGTGCCGGAGGGTTACCGACCCCCTGGGGGGGGAACTAATGGGCCTAGATCGGCCTTAGTGGAGAGAGAGAGAGGGGCGGCCAGGGCAGGCCGCGTGCCCCTCCCCCTTGAGTCCGAATTGGACTAGGAGGGGGTGGCGCCCCCCTTTTTCCTTCCCCTCTCCCACTCCTTCCTTCCCCCTCCTAGTAGGACTAGGAAAGGATGAATCCTACTCCTACTAGGAGGAGGATTCCTCCCCGCCTTGGGCGCCCCAAGGGACGGCCGGCCTCCCCCTTGCTCCTTTATATACGGGGCAGGGGGCACCCTAGAACACACAAGTTGACATTGTTTAGCCGTGTGCGGTGCCCCCCTCCACCATAATCCACCTCGGTCATATCATTGCAGTGCTTAGGGAAGCCCTGCACCGGTATATTCATCATCACAATCATCACACCGTCGTGCTGACGAAACTCTCCCTCGACACTTAGCTGGATCTAGAGTTCGCGGGACGTCATCGAGATGAACGTGTGCTGATCGCAGAGGTACCATATCTTTGGTGCTAGGATTGGTCGGATCGTGAAGATGTTCGACTACATCAACCGCATTGTCATAACGCTTCCGCTTATGGTCTACAAGGGTACAAGGACTATACTCTTCCCTCTCGTTTCTATGCATCACCTTGATAAATATTGCGTGTGCGTAGGCAATTTTTTGAAATTACTGCGTTCCCCAACAGTGGCATCCGAGCCAGGTCTATGTGTAGATGTTATATGCACGAGTAGAACACAAAGGAGTTGTGGGCGTGGGTATATACATATTGCTTGTCGTCACTAGTTGATTCTTGATTCAGCGGTATTGTTGGATGAAGCGGCTCAGACCGACATTACGCGCACGCTTACGCGAGACTGGTTCTGCTGACGTGCTTCGCACACAGGTGGCTGGTGGGTGTCAGTTTCTCCAACTTTGAATCAGATTCAATGAACATGGTTCTTTCTGAAGATCAAAACGCAATCACTATACCGTGTTGTGGTTTTTTATGCGTAGGTAAGAACGGTTCTTGCTCAGCCTGTAGCAGCCACATAAAACTTGCAACAACAAAGTAGAGGACGTCTAACTTGTTTTTGCAGGGCATGTTGTGATGTGATATGGTCAAGACATGATGCTAAATTTTATTGTATGAGACGATCATGTTTTGTAACAGAGTTATCGGCAACTGGCAGGAGCCATATGGTTGTTGCTTTATTGTATGGAATGAAATCACCATGTAATTGATTTACTTTATCACTAAGCGGTAGCGAGAGTCGTAGAAGCAATAGTTGGTGAGACGACAATGATGCTTCGATGGAGATCAAGGTGTCAAGCCGGTGACGATGGTGATCATGACGGTGCTTTGGAGTTGGAGATCAAAGGCACAAGATGATGATGGCCATATCATATCACTTATATTGATTGCATGTGATGTTTATCCTTTATGCATCTTATTTTGCTTAGTGTGGCGGTAGCATTATAAGATGATCTCTCACTAAATTTCAAGGTACAAGTGTTCTCCCTGAGTATGCACCGTTGCTACAGTTCGTCGTGCCGAGACACCACGTGATGATCGGGTGTGATAAGCTCTACGTTCACATACAACGGGTGCAAGCCAGTTTTGCACACGCGGAATACTCGGGTTAAACTTGACGAGCCTAGCATATGCAGATATGGCCTCGGAACACTGAGACTGAAAGGTCAAGCGTGAATCATATAGTAGATATGATCAACATAGTGATGTTCACCATTGAAAACTACTCCATCTCACGTGATGATCGGACATGGTTTAGTTGATATGGATCACATGATCACTTAGATGATTAGAGGGATGTCTATCTAAGTGGGAGTTCTTAAGTAATTTCATTATTTGAACTTTAATTTATCATGAACTTCATACCTGATAGTATTTTTCATGTCTATGTTGTTGTAGATAGATGGCCTGTGTTGTTCTTCCATTGAATTTTAATGCGTTCCTAGAGAAAGCTAAGTTGAAAGATGATGGTAGCAATTACACGGACTGGGTCCGTAACTTGAGGATTATCCTCATTGCTGCACAGAAGAATTATGTCCTGGAAGCAATGCTAGGTGACAAACCTGCTGCAGAACACCTGGCAGAGCAAAGCTGATGACTACTCAATAGTTCAGTGTGCCATGCTTTATGGCTTAGAACCGGGACTTCAACGACGTTTTGAACGTCATGGAGCATATGAGATGTTCCAGGAGTTGAAGTTAATAGTTCAAGCAAATGCCTGGATTGAGAGATATGAAGTCTCCAATAAGTTCTATAGCTGCAAAATGGAGGAGAATAGTTCTGTTAGTGAACATATACTCAGAATGTCTGGGTACCACAACCACTTGACTCAGTTGGGAGTTAATCTTCCTGATGATAATGTCATTGACAGAGTTCTTCCATCACTGTCACCAAGCTACAAGAGCTTCGTGATGAACTATAATATGCAAGGGATGGATAAGACAATTCCCGAGCTCTTCGCAATGCTAAAGGTTGCAGAGGTAGAAATCAAGAAGGAGCATCAAGTGTTGATGGTCAACAAGACCACCAGTTTCAAGAAAAAGGGTAAAGGGAAGAAGGGGAACTTCAAAAAGAACAACAAGCAAGTTGCTGCTCATGTGAAGAAGCCCAAGTTTGGACCTAAGCCTGAGACTGAGTGCTTCTACTGCAAAGGGACTGGTCACTGGAAGTGGAACTACCCTAAGTATTTGGCAGAGAAGAATGATGGCAAAGTGAAAGGTATATTTGATATACATGTTATTGATGTGTACCTTACTAATGCTCGCAGTAGCGCCTGGGTATTTGATACTGGATCTGTTGCTAATATTTGCAACTCGAAACAGGGGCCACGGGTTAAGCGAAGATTGGCTAAGGATGAGGTGACGATGCGCGTGGGAAATGGTTCCAAAGTCGATGTGATCGCCGTCGGCACGCTACCTCTACATCTACCTTAGGGATTAGTTTTAGACCTAAATAATTGTTATTTGGTGCCAGGGTTGAGCATGAACATTATATCTGGATCTACTTTGATGCGAGACGATTATTCATTTAAATCAGAGAATAATGGTTGTTCTATTTATATGAATAATATCTTTTATGGTCATGCACCCTTGATGAGTGGTCTATTTTTACTAAATCTTGATAGTAGTGATACACATGTTCATAGTATTGAAGCCAAAAGATATAAGTTTAATAATGATAGTGCAACTTATTTGTGGCACTGCCATTTTGGTCATATTGGTGTAAAGGGCATGAAGAAACTCCATGCTGATGGACTTTTGGAATCACTTGATTATGAATCACTTGATGCTTGCGAACCATGCCTCATGGGCAGGATGACTAAAACTCCATTCTCCGGAACAATGGAGCGAGCAACAGACTTGTTGGAAATAATACATACTGATGTATGCGGTCCAATGAGTGTTGATGCTCGCGGTGGGTATCATTATTTTTTTACCTTCATAGATGATTTAAGCAGATATGGGTATATCTACTTGATGAAACATAAGTCTGAAACATTTGAAAAGTTCAAAGAATTTTAGAGTGAAGTGGAAAATGATCATAACAAGAAAATTAAGTTTCTACGATCTGGAGGTGAATATTTGAGTTATGAGTTTGGTCTTCATTTGAAATAATGCAGAATAGTTTCGCAACTCACGCCACCTGGAACACCACAACGTAATGGTGTGTCCGAATGTCGTAACCGCACTTTATTGGATATGGCGCGATCTATGATGTCTCTCAGTGATTTACCGCTATCGTTTTAGGGGTTATGCTTTAGAGACAACTGCATTCATGTTAAATAGGGAACCATCAAAATCCGTTGAGATGACACCTTATGAACTGTGGTTTGGCAAGAAACCCAAGTTGTTGGTTCTTAAAGTTTAGGGCTGCGATGCTTATGTGAAAAAGCTTCAACCTGATAAGCTCGAACCCAAATCGGAGAAATGTGTCTTCATAGGATACCCAAAGGAGACTGTTGGGTACACCTTCTATCACAGATCCGATGGCAAGATATTCGTTGGAAGAATGGATCCTTTCTAGAGAAGGAGTTTGTCTTGAAAGAAGTGAGTGGGAGGAAAGTAGAACTTGATGAGGTAATTGTACCTACTCCCTTATTGGAAAGTAGTTCATCACAGAAATCAGTTCCAGTGATTCCTACACCAGTAAGTGAGGAAGCTAATGATGATGATCATGAAACTTCTGATCAAGTTACTACCGAACCTCGTAGGTCAACCAGAGTAAGATTCGCACCAGAGTGCTATGATAATCCTGTTCTCGAGGTCATGTTACTTGACCATGACAAACCTACGAACTATGAGGTAGCGATGAGGAGCCTAGATTCCGCAAAATGGCTTGAGGCCATGAAATCTAAGATAAGATCCATGTATGAGAACAAAGTGTGAACTTTGGTTGACTTGCCCGATGATCGGCAAGCCATAGAGAATAAATGGATCTTCAAGAAGAAGACTGACGCTGACGGTAATATCACTATCTACAAAGCTTGAATTGTTGCGAAATGTTTTCGACAAGTTCAAGGAGTTGACTACGATGAGACCTTCTCACCCGTAGCGATGCTTAAGTCCGTCTGAATCATGTTAGCAATTGCTGCATTTTATGATTATGAAATTTGGCAAATGGATGTCAAAACTGCATTCCTTAATGGATATCTTAAAGAAGAGTCGTATATGATGCAACCAGAAGGTTTTGTCAATCCAAAAGGTGCTAACAAAGTGTGCAAGCTCCAGCAATCCATTTATGGACTGGTGCAAGCCTCTCGGAGTTGGAATATACGCTTTGATAGTGTGATCAAAGCATATGGTTTTATACAGACTTTTGGAGAAGCCTGTATTTACAAGAAAGTGAGTGGGAGCTCTGTAGCATTTCTGATATTATATGTGGATGACATATTGCTGATTGGAAATGATATAGAATTTCTGGATAGCATAAAGGGATACTTGAATAAGAGTTTTTCAATGAAAGACCTCGGTGAAGCTGCTTACATATTGGGCATCAAGATCTATAGAGATGGATCAAGACGCTTAATTGGTCTTTCACAAAGCACATACCTTGACAAAGTTTTGAAGAAGTTCAAAATGGATCAAGCAAAGAAAGGGTTCTTGCCCATGTTACTAGGCGTGAAGTTGAGTCAGACTCAATGCCCGACCACTGCAGAAGATAGAGAGAAAATGAAAGTGATTCCATATGCTTTAGCCATATGTTCTATCATATATGCAATGTTGTGTACCAGACCTGATGTGTGCCTTGCTATTAGTTTAGCAGGGAGCTACCAAAGTAATCCAGGAGTGGATCACAGGATAGCAGTCAAGAACATCCGGAAATACCCGAAAAGGACTAAGGATATGTTTCTCGTTTATGGAGGTGACAAAGAGCTCATCATAAACGGTTACATTGATGCAAGCTTTGACACTGATCCGGATGAATCTAAGTCACAAACCGGATACGTATTTTTATTAAATGGTAGAGCTGTCAATTGGTGCAGTTCCAAGCAAAGCATCGTGGCGGGATGTACATGTGAAGCAGAGTACATAGCTGCTTCAGAAATAGTAAATGAAGGAGTATGGATGAAGGAGTTCATATCCGATCTAGGTGTCATACCTAGTGCATCGGGTCCAATGAAAATCTTTTGTGACAATACTGGTGCAATTGCCTTGGCAAAGGAATCCAGATTTCACAAGAGAACCAAACACATCAAGAGACGCTTCAATTCCATCCGCGATCAAGTCAAGGAGGGAGACATAGAGATTTGCAAGATACATATGGATCTGAATGTTGTAGACCCGTTGACTAAGCCTCTCTCACGAGAAAAACATGATCAGCACCAAGACTTCATGGGTGTTAGAATCATTACAATGTAATCTAGATTATTGACTCTAGTGCAAGTGGGAGTGTAACACCCACGATGCGTCTATATCTCCCACGTGTCGGAGCATGACTTAGAGGCATAACCGCATAGTAGGCATGTCGCAAGAGGGGTAATCTTTACACATCCCATGTATTGAATAAGAAAGAGATAAAGAGTTGGCTTACAATCGCCACTTCACACAGTACATAAATATAGCATTACATCATCTAGATACAATCAAGGTCCGACTATGGAACCAAATAAAGGAAGACAACCCCTAATGCAATAGACCCCCCATCGCCTCAATTGGGCTCCTCTACTGATCGTCCGAAAAAGACACATAGTAACGTCCTGAATCCTCGTCGAACTCCCACTTGAGTTCGGTAGCGTCCCCTGCACTGGCATCATCGGTACTTGCATTTGGTTTTGGAAGTAAATCTGTGAGTCATGGGGACTCATCAATCTCACACCCTCGCGATCAAGACTATTTAAGCTTAAGGGGTAGGCAAAGGTAGTTGAGGTGGAGCTGCAGCACGCACTAGCATATATGGTGGCTAACTTACGCAAATGAGAGCGAGAAGAGAAGCAAAGCACGGTCGAGAAGCTATAAGATCAAGAAGTGATCCTGAAACTACTTACGTTCAAGCATAACACGAAACCGTGTTCTCTTCCCGGACTCCGGCGAAAAGAGACCATCACGGCTACACACGCGGTTGATTCATTTTAATTAAGTTAAGTGTCAAGTTTTCTACAACCGGATATTAACAAATTCCCATTTGCCCATAACCGCGGGCACGGCTTTCGAAAGTTCAAAACCCTGCAGGGGTGTCCCAACTTAGCCCATCACAAGCTCTCACGGTCAACGAAGGATATTCCTTCTCCTAGGACGACCCGATCAGACTCGGAATCCTGGTTACAAGACATTTCGACAATGCTAAAACCAGACCAGCAAGACCACCCGCTGTGCCGACAAATCCCGATAGGAGCTGCACATATCTCGTTCTATGGGCACACCAGATAAGCTAAGCGTACAGGAGCCAACGTAACCCAAGTTGCCAAGGGACGGCCTTGCACTGTGCTCTAGTTTGGACCAACACTCAGAGGAGCACTGACCCGGGGGTTTCAAAATAAAGATGACCCTTGAGTCTGCGAAACCCAAGGGAAAAAGGCTTAGGTGGCAAATGGTAAACCAAGGTCAGGCCTTGCTGGAGGACCTTTATTCAAGGCAAACTGTCAAGGGGTTCCCATTATAACACAACCGCGTAAGGAACGCAAACTCAAGGAACATAACACCGGTATGACGGAAACTAGAGCGGCAAGAATGGAATAAAACAATAGGCATAAGGCCGAGCCTTCCACCCTTTACCAAGTATATAGATGCATTAAAGTAAACAATATATAATAATGATATCCCAACAATAAACATGTTCCAACAAGGAACAAACTCCATCTTCACCTGCAACTAACAACGCTATAAGAGGGGCTGAGCAAAGCAGTAACATAGCCAAAGAATGGTTCGCTAGGAAAGGTGGGTTAGAGGCTTGACATGGCAATATGGGAGGCATGATATAGCAAGTGGTAGGTATCGCGGCATAGCAATAGAGCGAACAACTAGCAAGCAAAGATAGAAGTGATTTCGAGAGTATGGTCATCTTGCCTGCAAAGTTCTCCGAGTTGACATAAGCTTGATCCTCGTAAGTGTACTCAACGGGTTCCTCGATCATGAACTCGTCTCCCGGCTCTACCCAAGGCAAGAACACAAGCAAAGGAAACCACAATAAACCACAGTGCAATGTGCAAGGAACATGATGCAAAACATGGCATGATATGCGAGATGTGCTATGTAATGCATATGCGTGCTCCGGAATGAAAAGATTGAGCCAGGCCTCAACTTGGCAAACCAAGAGTGCCGCTGGAAAGATGAGTTGATTTCGGTCGAAATCGATATAAAGATCACCGGAATCAGATGCACGGTTTGCAAATGGCAAGCAAAACAATAATGGCACAATTCTGCGATTAACATCACAATGCCATCTAAAATGCAACAAGAAACCAAGCTACTGCACTATAACATAGAAACGAAGCACATGGCAGTGATCTACTCAAGATGCTTGACAAAAGATGAACATTGAGCTACGGCTATATCACAAAGGAGCAGGTTCAAACAAGCATGGCAAAAGTGCAAAAGATATCAGCTTCACAGACTTAGTGGAAATAACATGTCAGGAATTCACATCAGGAAACATGTTTAGAGCAAGATAACAACATGCTAAAGGAACATGACATAACAAACAAAGGCATGGCATGAATCTACTCAAAGCATATAACAAAAGTCCCTTACTGACCCTAAGCCAAAAAGGATCAGAAGATATGATGGCATTCATGCAAACATAGCAAGTTTCGTCAACAGATTCAGACTTAGTAGAAAAACTGGACATGGCATCAACAGAATTATGAAGGCACGTTTGCGAGCTCGATGCACTCAACACAAGGCATTGCATGACAAGCTAAGCATACTACCAGCAAGAAGACATGTTCAAGAAACTAACCATGGCAAGAACAAGATCATAGCATGCATGGATCAACTACAACAACCTTGGCAAAATTGATTAACACGTAAACAATATGCCAGGAACATTTTATAGCAAAAGTAGAGTAAGATTGAGTCATGCTAGGGCACTCCATAAATGCAAACAGGGGCATGGATGGATCGAGCACAACCATATGTCCAAATCATCCTTACTGAACATACTCAAAAGAAGCATGGATCTCTCTGTAGCAACATGAACACATGGTGTAAAAATAATAGCAGGGAAATGACAGTGAAATTCTATGTCCATGAAATCAGCAATATTACGAGAGCTACTTTGCATGCATGTTATAGTCACCACATTGATCACAAAAATACATGGCATACACCCCTGTAAATATGGCATGACATAGCCCAAAACACATGTAGAGCTCATGCTCATATGCAGCACACCATAATAATGGCAAAAATGACAAATGCTCAATATCTGCTAAGTAACAGGAACTAACATTTTATAGCACTCTTGCATCAACAATTTGGGCATTAATATGGACTCAAACAAGCAGGCCACAATGGAACAAAATGAAGAGCACATCCAGATGAACATTTTGATATATTATGCGCATGAAACGGAGCTATGGTCATGGAGATATGATGCAATGAACATGTCATGAAAATGTTGCAGATCCGGGGACTTGCAAAAAAAACAGACGAGCGCTGGTAACTAAATAATGCTCAGGCGGAATTTAGAGGATGGCTCACCACACGGGCTTCGGCCCAGGAAGGAAGGAGGTGATTCGGGCCAAAGGCTGCTGGGCCGAGGAGAGGAGGTGGCCCCTGCGAGTGAGGGTGTCGTCCTCCTCCTGCCTGGCACACGACCAGGGCACAGGGACGGCGGCGCCCTAGGTCAACGGCGGCGCAATGGCGACTCCGACAGGCGGGCACCACGGGGAGCTGCGGGAATGGATGGATCCAGAGGCAGGGGTGCTGGATCCAAGCTCGAAGGGACTCCAAACGGCGGCGGGAAGCGGATCGGGGCGGCGGCGCGGTTCCTCTCGAACGGAAGAGAGAGAGCGAGAGATGAGGACGAGAGAGATCGGGCCAGAGGAAGAACGAGATGGGGACGGGCGCGGGGGACGGCGACCTAGTGCAGGCGGCGGATGGCGAGGCAAGCGAGGCGGAGGGAGGACGGGCGGCGGTGTGCTCCGGTCGCCGGAGTTGGTCGCCAGCGAGTGCGTGAAGGCATGACGAAGATCCGGCGAGGCGGGTGCACGGTGACATTGCGGGATCCCTCGGGCCCGGCGCGGCCTGGGGCGGGTCCGATCTGGGCTTCACGGGCCCGGCGGCAAAGTGGGCGCGGGTGGACACGTGGCGGCACGGGATTCGATGGGCAGCGGCGGCGGCGGACGTGTCCGGCCGTCGCGGACGCGTCCGGTGGCGGCGAGGGAGGCTAGACTAGGGTTGGACCCGAAAATTCGGAGGAGTGCACATATTTATAGGTAGAGGGAGCTAGGAGAGTCCAAATGAGGTGCAGTTTTCGGCCACGTGATCGTGATCGAACGGCCGAGAGGATGGAGGGGGTTTGGATGGGTTATTGGGCCACTTTGGAGGGGTGTTGGGCTGCAACACACACGAGGCCTTTACGGTTCCCCGGTTAACCGTTGGAGTATCAAACAGACTCCAAATGGCACGAAACTTGACAGGCGGTCTACCGGTGGTGTATCAAGGCCGCTTGGCAAATCTCGGTCCAATCCGAGAACGTTTAACACTTGCCCACGAAAAGAGATAAAGGAGGCGTCGGGGGACGTGGGAGTGCCGGAATGCAAAACGGACAACGGGGAAAATGCTCGGATGCATGAGACGAACACGTATGCAAATGCGATGCACATGATGACATGATATGATATGCATGACATGAGCAAAATGAAAAACAAAGACAAGAATCCAACCACGAATCTCATAACTTAGAGCCGAAAATGGCAAGAGTTGGAGTACAAATATGGTAAGTTACATCCGGGGTGTTACAACACTCCACCACTACGAAAGGATCTCGTCCCAAGATCTAGGACTGAAAGAACTCCGGATATTCAGAACAAAGGTTGTCCTCGTGTTCCCAGGTGGCTTCTCGGTCGGAATGATGTGACCACTTCACTTTCAGGAATTTGATAGACTTGTTGCGAGTCTTGCGCTCAGTTTCTTTAAGAATAGCAATGGAATGCTCATGATAAGATAGGTCTTCTTGGAGATCAATCTCTTCGAAGTTGATGGTGCGCTCAGGCATCTTGAAGCACTTGCGAAGCTGAGACACGTGAAACACGTCATGCACATTTGCAAACTTGGATGGAAGCTCAAGTTGGTAGGCGAGATCGCCTCTTTTGCCAATGATCTTGAAAGGACCCACGTATCTAGGGGCAAGCTTCGCTTTGATACCGAAGCGACGAGTGCCTTTCATTGGAGAGACGCAGAGGTAGACATGGTATCCGATCTCGAAAGCCAAGTCACGATGCTTGCTATCATAGTAACTCTTCTGGCGCGATTGCGCGGCTTCGAGATTTTCATGGATGACTTTACACATTTCTTCAGCTTCTGTGATTAAGTCATGGCCAAGAAGTTGGCGTTCACCAGTCTCTGACCAATTAAGAGGAGTACGACACTTTCTGCCATAGAGAATCTTGAATGGGGCCTTGCCCGAACTCGCTTGGAAACTGTTGTTGTAGGAGAACTCGGCATATGGAAGACAATCTTCCCACTTCATACCGAAGGAAATGACACAAGCCCTGACCATATCTTCAAGAATTTGATTGACTCGCTCGACTTGTCCACTAGTTTGAGGATGAAAGGCTATGCTGAAGCGAATGTTGGTGCCCGTGGCCTTCTGGAAGGAATCCCATAACTTAGAAGTAAAGATGCTTCCACGATCTGAAGATATCAACTGCGGAATGCCATTCAAGGATACAATCCTGGAGGTATATAGCTCCGCCAACTAAGCTGCTGTGATAGATTCTTTGATAGGAAGAAAATGAGCCACTTTTGTAAGCTTGTCGATGAAAACAAAGATAGCATCATTTCCGTGCTTGGACTTGGGAAATCCAGTCATGAAGTCCATCTCAATATGGTCAAACTTCCATTCTGGAATGGCAAGAGGTTGGAGGAGACCAGCTGGCCATTGGTGTTCTACCTTCACTCTTCTACAGACATCACATTCATACACGAACTGAGCAATCTCTCACTTCATCCGAGTCCACCAATACGACTGCTTGAGGTCATGGTACATCTTTGTACTTCCAGGATGAATAGATAAGACTGAATTGTGAGCCTCGTTCATAATGACTTTACGAAGGTCACCCTTAGGAACAACAATTCGATCCTCGAAGAATAGAGTATCTTTGTCATCAAGGCGATAGCACTTGTACTTGGGTTGGCTCTTGGCAATCCCATTCTTCACCTTCTTCACCATTGCATCAAGAAGTTGTGCCTCACAAATTTGATCTTCCAAAGTAGGAGAGACTTGGAGGTTGGCAAGAAATCCTTGAGGAACAACTTGGAGATTAAGTTTGTGGAAAGCTTCACAAAGATCCGATTGGAAGGGCTTGAGAATCAAACTGTTCCAATAAGCCTTCCTGCTCAAAGCGTCTGCAATGACATTGGCCTTGCCTGGAGTATATTCAATACTCGGATTATACTCTTGAATCATTTCGACCCAACGAGTCTGCCTGAGGTTGAGGTTGCGTTGAGTGAAGATGTACTTGAGACTCCTATGATTAGTGAAGATGTCCACTTTCCTTTCCAACAAGAGATGTCTCCATGTTAACAGAGCATGGACAACTGCCGCCAACTCGAGGTCATGAGGTGGGTAGTTCTTTTCGTTGGGCTTCAACTGACGAGAGGTATAGGCCACAACTTTCTTCTCTTGCATTAACACAACACCGAGACCTTGCAGGGAAGCATCACAGAAAACTTTGAATGGTTTGGATTCATCAGGAGGAGTCAGAACTGGAGCTGTGACTAGCTTCTCTTTCAGGGTGTTGAAAGCCACGTCACATTCAGGCGTCCAAATATACTTCACATGCTTCTAGAGGAGGTTGGAAAGAGGCTTCGCGATCTTAGAGAAATTCTCAATGAATCTTCGACAATAGCTTGCAAGCCCAAGAAAACTGCGGGGCTGCTTCACATTCTGAGGTGGTTCCCAATTCACAATTGCAGACACCTTCTCAGGATTAACATCTATGCCCTTGGTGGAGATGATATGGCCAAGGTAGAGAACCTCATCGAGCCAAAACTCACACTTTGAAAACTTTGCATAGAATTGATGTTCTCTGAGTTTGTCCAGCACCAATCTCAAATGCTTGGCATGATCCTCCTTGTTTTTGGAAAGGACCAAAATATCGTCGAGATACACCAAGACCAAATCATTTGTGTAAGGGTTGAAGATGAAGTTCATCATGCGAGAGAATGTTGGAGGAGCGTTGACAAGGCCGAAAGACATGACAATGTATTCATAAGAACCAGAGCTTGTTCTGAATGCTGTCTTGGGGATATCTTGTTCACGAATGCGAATCTGATGATAACCCATACGGAGGTCAAGCTTGGAGAATACTTGGGCACCCTTGAGTTGCTCGAAAAGCTCATTGATGTTGGGAAGTGGATACTTGTTCTTTATGGTCTTCTTGTTCAATGGGCGGTAGTCGACACAAAGTCGGTCCATGCCATCCTTCTTCTTGACAAAAAGAACACCACAACCCCATGGAGAAGAACTCGGTCGGATCAGACCCATACGCTCTTGTTCATAGAGTTGCTTCTTCAGCTCCTTCAACTCTTCTAGTCCAAGCTTGCAGGGACATTTGCAAACACGTTCCGTTCCAGGCTCAAGATCGATGACGAATTCAACTGGCCGGTGAGGAGGCATTCCTGGAAGCTCTTATGGAAAGAAGTGTTGATATTCACAAACGACTGGAATCTGAGAGATGGCATTCAACTTGCCCTTCTCGTTGAGAGAAAACAGTCGAATGGTATCATCACGAGCGGCATAGATGATCACATCCTCAGACGAGTGTGTCAATTGAATCTTCCTGGCAGCACAATCAAGCTGAGCCTTGTGCTTAGAAAGCCAGTCCATGCCGAGAATTAGATCAATATCCAAGTCACCAAGAACCATTGGAGAAGACAGAAATCTGTGATCACCCATCTTGATAGAAACATTCGGGATCAACGTGGTAGCCCTCATAGACTTGGTCGGAGAAACCACTCCCATGGGTTTACCCAACATTTCCGAAACGAAGTCATGCTTTGAAACAAATGATCTTGACATGAAACAATGCGATGCACCAGTATCAAAAAGGACTTTGCAGGAGTAGAGTTAACTGGAAAGTTACCCATGATCACTTCTGAAGAGTCCTCTGCCTGAGCTACATTCATCATGTTGACCTTTGCAAACTTGGGATTATGTTTGACCACTGCATTGCTGGCAGATCTCATAGGAGGAGGAGGCGGAAGGCGCCTCTGGTTGAAGCATTTGTTCGCATAGTGCCCTTTCTGCTGACACTTGTTGCAAGTAACCTCTGATAGTGGACGGTGATAAGGAGCACTTGACCTTGGAGCATGAGACGGAGCTTTGTTCTGATAGCCTGGGTTGGGTGGGTGAGAAGATCCATTGCCACCTTTACTCTTCTACTGATAAGGCTGACGGAACGGAGGAGGAGGAGGCAACCAGAACTTTTGCTGCTTAGCTGCCACTTGAGGTGAAGAAGAAGAAGGAGTTGCATCCCTGACACTGTTCTTAGAAGCATCACACTTGAGCTGAGCAGCCTCTTGCTTTAGTGCCATGTTGTAGAATTCATCATACTCAGTCGGCTCAAAAAGCACGAGAGCTAGTTGTAGATCTTCTCTGAGACCACCTCTGAATTGAGAAATCATGCTCTTCTCATCAGGGATGTCTTGTTTAGCAAAGCGAGCGAGCCTCTGAAACAGGATGTTTTATTGGTAAACAGACATACTGCCTTACTTTAGGTTGCGGAACTCCTCACGCTTACTCTCAACAACACTTTGAGGAATGTGGTGAGCTTTGATGTCTCGGCGGAAATCATCCCAGGTAATCACACGACCACCTCTGGAATCTTTGTATTGTTGATACCACTCAGGGAAGGAAATATTCCCTGGAGGCAATAATAAAGTTATTATTTATTTCCTTATATCATGATAAATGTTTTATTATTCATGCTAGAATTGTATTAACTGGAAACATAATACATGTGTGAATAGATAGACAAACAGAGTGTCACTAGTATGCCTCTACTTGACTAGCTCGTTGATCAAAGATGGTTAAGTTTCCTAACCATAGACATGAGTTGTCATTTGACTAACGGGATCACATCATTAGGAGAATGATGTGATTGACATGACCCGTTCCGTTATCTTAGCACACGATCGTTTAGTATGTTGCTATTGCTTTCTTCATGACTTATACATGTTCCTATGACTAGGAGATTATGCAACTCCCGTTTACCGGAGGAACACTTTGTGTGCTACCAAACATCACAACGTAACTGGGTGATTATAAAGGTGCTCTACAGGTGTCTCTGAAGGTACTTGTTGGGTTGGCGTATTTCGAGATTAGGATTTGTCACTCCGATTGTCGGAGAGGTATCTCTGGGCCCTCTCAGTACTGCACATCACTTAAGCCTTGCAAGCATTGCAACTAATGAGTTAGTTGCGGGATGATGTATTACGAAACGAGTAAAGAGACTTGCTAGTAACAAGATTGAACTATGTATTGAGATACCGACGATCGAATCTCGGGCAAGTAACATATCGATGACAAAGGGAACAACGTATGTTGTTATGCGGTCTGATCAATAAAGATCTTCGTAGAATATGTAGGAGCCAATATGAGCATCCAGGTTCCGCTATTGGTTATTGACCGGAGACGTGTCTCGGTCATGTCTACATAGTTCTCGAACCCGTTGGGTCCGCACGCTTAACGTTACGATGACAGTTATATTTCGAGTTTATATGTTTTGATGTACCGAAGGTTGTTCTGAGTCCTGGATGATATCACGGACATGACGAGGAGTCTCGAAATGGTCGAGACATGAAGATTGATATATTGGAATTCTATGTTTGGATATGAGAAGTGTTCCGGGTAAAATCGGGATTTTACCGGAGTACCGGGAGGTTACCGGAACCCCCCGGGAATCAAATGGGCCTTAGTGGGCCTAGGTGGAAGAGAGGAGAGGAGGCAAGGGCTGGCCGCGCACCCCTCCCCCTAGTCCGAATAGGACAAGGAGAGGGGTGCGGCGCCCCCCTTCCTTCCTTCTCCTCCACTCCTTGCCCCCAAGTCCTAATTCAACTAGGAAAAAGGAGGGGAGTCCTACTCCCGGTAGGAGTAGGACTCCTCCTGCGCGCCTCCTCCTATGGCCGGCCGCACCCTCCTTGCTCCTTTATATACGGGGGCAGGGGGCACCCCATAGACACAACAATTGATCATTGATCTCTTAGCCGTGTGCGGTGCCCCCTCCACCATAGTCCACCTCGATAATACTGTAGCGGTGCTTAGGCGAAGCCCTGCGTCGGTAGAACATCAACATCGTCACCACGCCGTCGTGCTGACAAAACTCTCCCTCAACACTCGGCTGGATCGGAGTTCGAGGGCCGTCATCGGGCTGAACGCATGCTGAACTCGGAGGTGCCGTACGTTTGGTACTTGATCGGTCGTATCGTGAAGACATATGACTACATCTACCGCGTTGTGCTAACGCTTCTGCTTTCGGTCTACGAGGGTACGTGGACAACACTCTCCCCTCCCGTTGCTATGCATCACCATGATCTTGCGTGTGCGTAGGATTTTTTTTGAAATTACTACGTTCCCCAACAGTGGTATCAGAGCCAGGTTTTATGCGCTGATGTTATATGCACGAGTAGAACACAAGTGAGTTGTGGGCGATATTGTTGGGGAACATCATACTGCTTACTAGCATGTCATACTGCTTACTAGCATGTCATACTTTGGTTCAGCGGTATTGTTGGATGAAGCGGCCCGGACCGACATTACGCGTACGCTTACGCGAGACTGGTTCTACCGACGTGCTTTGCACATAGGTGGCTGGCGGGTGTCAGTTTTTCCACCTTTAGTTGAACCAAGTGTGGCTACACCCGGTCCTTGCGAAGGTTAAAACAACACCAACTTGACAAACTATCGTTGTGGTTTTGATGCATAGGTAAGAACGGTTCTTGCTAAGCCCGTAGCAGCCACGTAAAACTTGCAACAACAAAGTAGAGGACGTCTAACTTGTTTTTGCAGGGCATGTTGTGATGTGATATGGTCAATACATGATGCTAAATTTTATTGTATGAGATGATCATGTTTTGTAACCGAGTTATCGGCAACTGGCAGGAGCCATATGGTTGTCGCTTTATTGTATGCAATGCAATCGCCCTATAATGTTTTACTTTATCACTAAGCGGTAGCGATAGTCGTGGAAGCATAAGATTGGCACGATGACAACGATGCTACGATGGAGATCAAGGTGTCGATGGTGATCATGAGGGTGCTTTGGGGATGGAGATCACAAGCACAAGATGATGATGGCCATATCATATCACTTATATTGATTGCATGTGATGTTTATCTTTTATGCATCTTATCTTGCATTGATTGACGGTAGCATTATAAGATGATCTCTCACTAAATTTCAAGATAAAAGTGTTCTCCCTGAGTATGCACCATTGCCAAAGTTCGTCATGCCCAAACACCACGTGATGATCGGGTGTGATAAGCTCTACGTCCATCTACAACGGGTGCAAGCCAGTTTTGCACACGGAGAATACTCAGGTTAAACTTGACGAGCCTAGCATATGCAGATATGGCCTCGGAACACTGAGACTGAAAGGTCAAGCGTGAATCATATAGTAGATATGATCAACATAGTGATGTTCACCATTGAAAACTACTCCATTTGACGTGATGATCAGTTATGGTTTAGTTGATGTGGATCCCGTGATCACTTAGAGGATTAGAGGGATGTCTTTCTAAGTGGGAGTTCTTAAGTAATATGATTAATTGAACTTCAATTTATCATGAACTTAGTACCTGATAGTATCTTGCTTATCTATGTTTGATTGTAGATAGACGGCCCGTGTTGTTGTTCCGATGAATTATAATGTGTTCCTTGAGAAAGCAAAGTTGAAAGATGATGGTAGCAATTACACGGACTGGGTCAGTAACTTGAGGATTATCCTCATTGCTGCACAGAAGAATTATGTCCTGGAAGCACCGCTGGGTGCCAGGCCTGCTGCTGATGCAACTGACGACGCTAAGAACGTCTGGCAAAGTAAAGCTGATGACTACTCGATAGTTCAGTGTGCCATGCTTTACGGCTTAGAACCGGGACTTCAACGACGTTTTGAACGTCATGGGGCATATGAGATGTTCCGGGAGTTGAAGTTAATATTTCAAGAAAATTCCCAGATTGAGAGATATGAAGTCTCCAATAAGTTCTACAACTGCAAGATGGAGGAGAATACTTCTGTCAGTGAACATATACTTAGAATGTCTGGGTACCATAATCACTTGACTTAGCTAGGAGTTAATCTTCCGGTTGATAGTGTCATTGACAGAGTTCTTCAATCACTGCCACCAAGCTACAAGAGCTTCGTGATGAACTATAATATGCAAGGGATGGATAAGACAATTCCGGAGCTCTTCGCAATGCTAAAGGCTGCGGAGGTAGAAATCAAGAAGGAGCATCAAGTGTTGATGGTCAACAAGACCACTAGTTTCAAGAAAAAGGGCAAATGGAAGAAGAAGGGGAACTTCAAGAAGAACAATAAGAAAGTTGCTGCTCAGGAGAAGAAACCTATGTCTGGACGTAAGCCTGAAACTGAGTGCTTCTGCTTCAAGCAGACTGGTCACTGGAAGCAGAACTGCCCCAAGTATTTGGCGGATAAGAAGGATGGCAAGGTGAACAAAGATATATGTGATATACATGTTATTGATGTGTACCTTACTAGAGCTTGCAGTAGCACCTGGGTATTTGATACCGGTTCTGTTGCTAATATTTGCAACTCGAAACAGGGACTATGGATTAAGCGAACACTAGCAAAGGACGAGGTGATGATGCGCGTGGGAAACGGTTCCAAAGTCGATGTGATCGCGGTCGGCACGCTACCTCTACATCTACCTTCGGGATTAGTATTAGACCTAAATAATTGTTATTTGGTGTGAGAGTTGAGCATGAACATTATATCTGGATCTTGTTTGATGCGAGACGGTTATTCATTTAAATCAAAGAATAATGGTTGTTCTATTTATATGCGTAATATCTTTTATGGTCATGCACCCTTGAAGAGTGGTCTATTTTTGATGAATCTCGATAGTAGTGATACACATATTCATAATGTTGAAGCCAAAAGATGCAGAGTTGATAATGATAGTGCAACTTATTTGTGGCACTGCCGTTTAGGTCATATTGGTGTAAAGCGCATGAAGAAACTCCATACTGATGGACTTTTGGAACCACTTGATTATGAATCACTTGGTACTTGCGAACCGCGCCTCATGGGCAAGATGACTAAAACACCGTTCTCCGGAACTATGGAGAGAGCAATAGATTTGTTGGAAATCATACATACAGACGTATGTGGTCCGATGAATGTTGAGGCTCGTGGCGGATATCATTATTTTCTCACCTTCACAGATGATTTAAGCAGATATGGGTATATCTACTTGATGAAGCATAAGTCTGAAACATTTGAAAAGTTCAAAGGATTTCAGAGTGAAGTTGAAAATCATCATAACAAGAAAATAAAGTTTCTACGATCTAATCATGGAGGAGAATATTTGAGTTACAATTTTGGTCTACATTTGAAACAATGCGGAATAGTTTCGCAACTCACGCCACCCGGAACACCACAGCATAATGGTGTGTTCGAATGTCGTAATCGTACTTTACTAGATATGGTGCGATCTATGATGTCTCTTACAGATTTACCGCTATCGTTTTGGGGTTATGCTTTAGAGACGACCGCATTCACGTTAAATAGGGCACCATCGAAATCCGTTGAGACGACGCCTTATGAACTGTGGTTTGGCAAGAAACTAAAGTTGCCATTTCTGAAAGATTGGGGCTGCAATGCTTATGTGAAAAAGCTTCAACCTGATAAGCTCGAACCCAAATCGCAGAAATGTGTCTTCATAGGATACCCAAAGGAGACTGTTGGGTACACCTTCTATCACAGATCCGAAGGCAAGACATTCGTTGCCAAGAATGCATCTTTTCTAGAGAAGGAGTTTCTCTCGAAAGAAGTGAGTGGGAGGAAAGTAGAACTTGATGAGGTAACTATACCTGCTCCCTTATTGGAAAGTAGTACATCACAGAAATCGGTTTCTGTGACACCTACACCAACTAGTGAGGAAGTTAATGATGATGATCATGGAACGTCAGATCAAGTTGCTACTGATCCTCGTAGATCAACCAGAGTAAGATCCGCACCAGAGTCGTACAGTAATCCTGTTTTGGAAGTCATGCTACTAGATCATGACGAACCTACGAACTATGAAGAAGCGATGGTGAGCCCAGATTCCGCAAAATGGCCTAAAGCCATGAAATCTGAGATGGGATCCATGTATGAGAACAAAGTGTGGACTTTGGTTGACTTGCCCGTTGATCGGCAAGCAATTGAGAATAAATGGATCTTCAAGAAGAAGACTGACGCTGACCGTAATGTTACTGTCTACAAAGATCGACTTGTTGCGAAAGGTTTTCGACAAGTTCAAGGGATTGACTACGATGAGACCTTCTCACCCGTAGCGATGCTTAAGTCTGTCCGAATCATGTTACCAATTGCCGCATTTTATGATTATGAAATATGGTAGATGGATGTCAAAACTGCATTCTTGAATGGATTTCTGGAAGAAGAGTTGTATATGATGCAACCGGAAGGTTTTGTCGATCCAAAGGGAGCTAATAAAGTGTGCAAGCTCCAGCGATCCATTTATGGACTGGTGCAAGCCTCTCGGAGTTGGAATAAACGCTTTGATAGTGTGATCAAAGCATTTGGTTTTATACAGACTTTTGGAGAAGCCTGTATTTACAAGAAAGTGAGTGGGAGCTCTGTAGCATTTCTGATATTATATGTGGATGACATATTGCTGATTGGAAATGATATAGAATTTCTGGATAGCATAAAGGGATACTTGAATAAGAGTTTTTCAATGAAAGACCTCAGTGAAGCTGCTTACATATTGGGCATCAAGATCTATAGAGATGGATCAAGATGCTTAATTGGTCTTTCACAAAGCACATACCTTGACAAAGTTTTGAAGAAGTTCAAAATGGATCAAGCAAATAAAGGGTTCTTGCCTGTGTTACAAGGTGTGAAGTTGAGTAAGACTCAATGCCCGACCACTGCAGAAGATAGGGAGAAAATGAAAGATGTTCCCTATGCTTCAGCCATAGGCTCTATCATGTATGCAATGCTGTGTACCAGACCTGATGTGTGCCTTGCTATAAGTCTAGCAGGGAGGTACCAAGTAATCCAGGAGTGGATCACTGGACAGCGGTCAAGAACATCCAGAAGTACCTAAAAAGGACTAAGGATATGTTTCTCGTTTATGGAGGTGACAAAGAGCTCATCGTAAATGGTTAAGTTGATGCAAGCTTTGACACTGATCCGGACGATTCTAAATCGCAAATCGGGTACATGTTTACATTGAACGGAGGAGCTGTCAGTTGGTGCAGTTCTAAACAAAGCGTCGTGGCGGGATCTACATGTGAAGCGGAGTACATAGCTGCTTCGGAAGCAGCAAATGTAGGAGTCTGGATGAAGGAGTTCATATCCGATCTAGGTGTCATACCTAGTGCATCGGGTCCAATGAAAATCTTTTGTGACAATACTAGTGCAATTGCCTCTGCGAAGGAATCCAGATTTCACAAGAGAACCAAGCACATCAAGAGACGCTTCTATCCCATCCGGGATCTAGTCGAGGTGGGAGACATAGAAATTTGCAAGATACATACGGATCTGAATGTTGCAGATCCATTGACTAAGCCTCTTCCACAAGCAAAACATGATCAACACCAAGGCTCCACGGGTGTTAGAATCATTACTGTGTAATCTTGATTATTGACTCTAGTGCAAGTGGGAGACTGAAAGAAATATGCCCTAGAGGTAATAATAAAGTTATTATTTATTTCCTTATATCATGATAAATGTTTATTATTCATGCTAGAATTGTATTAACTGGAAACATAATACATGTGTGAATACATAGACAAACAGAGTGTCACTAGTATGCCTCTACTTGACTAGCTCGTTGATCAAAGATAGTTAAGTTTCCTAACCATAGACATGAGTTGTCATTTGACTAACGGGATCCCATCATTAGGAGAATGATGTGATTGGCATGACCCATTCCGTTAGGTTAGCACACGATCGTTTAGTATGTTGCTATTGCTTTCTTCATGACCTATACATGTTCCTATGACTATGAGATTATGCAACTCCCGTTTACCGGAGGAACACTTTGTGTGCCACCAAACGTCACAACATAACTGGGTGATTATAAAGGTGCTCTACAGGTGTCTCCGAAGGTACTTGTTGGGTTGGCGTATTTCGATATTAGGATTTGTCACTCTGATTGTCGGAGAGGTATCTCTGGGCCCTCTCGGTAATGCACATCACTTAATCCTTGCAAGCATTGCAACTAATGAGTTAGTTGCGGGATGATGTATTACGAAATGAGTAAAGAGACTTGCTGGTAACGAGATTGAACTAGGTATTGAGATACCGACGATCGAATCTCGGGCAAGTAACATACCGATGACAAAGGGAACAACGTATATTGTTATGCGGCGTGACCAATAAAGATCTTTGTAGAATATGTAGGAGCCAATATGAGCACCCAGGTTCCGCTATTGGTTATTGACCGGAGACGTGTCTCGGTCATGTCTACATAGTTCTCGAACCCGTAGGGTCCACACGCTTAACGTTACAATGACAGTTATATTATGAGTTTATATGTTTTTATGTACCGAAGGTTGTTCGGAGTCCCAGATGTGATCACAGACATGACTAGGAGTCTCGAAATGGTCGAGACATGAAGATTGATATATTGGAAGCCTATGTTTGGATATCGGAAGTGTTCCGGGTAAAATCGGGATTTTACCGGAGTACCGGGAGGTTACCGGAACCCCTCGGGTATCAAATGGGCCTTAGTGGGCCTAGGTGGAAGATAGGAGAGGACGCAAGGGCTGGCTGCGCGCCCATCCCCCCTAGTCCGAATAGGACAAGGAGAGGGGGGCGCCCCCCCCCCCTTCCTTCCTTCTCCACTCCTTCCCCCAAGTCCTAATCCAACTAGGAAAAAGGAGGGGAGTCCTACTCCCGGTAGGAGTAGGACTCCTCCTACGCGCCTCCTCCTATGGCCGGTCGCACCCCCCTTGCTCCTTTATATACGCGGGCAGGGGGCACCCCATAGACACAACAATTGATCATTGATCTCTTAGCCATGTGCGGTGCCCCCTCCACCATAGTCCACCTCGATAATACTGTAGCGGTGCTTAGGTGAAGCCCTACATCGGTAGAACATGAACATCGTCACCACGCCATCGTGCTGACAAAACTCTCCCTCAACACTTGGCTGGATCGGAGTTCGAGGGACGTCATTGGGCTGAACATGTGCTGAACTCGGAGGTGCCGTATGTTCGATACTTGATCGGTCGGATCGTGAAGACGTACGACTACATTAACCGCGTTGTGCTAACGCTTCCGCTTTTGGTCTACGAGGGTACATGGACAACACTCTCCCCTCTCGTTGCTATGGATCACCATGATCTTGCGTGTGCGTAGGATTTTTTTTGAAATTACTACGTTCCCCAAAACTCAGCAGCTTGGTCTTTGAGTTGGAACGAAGCAAACTTGACAAAGTCCTCAGGCCTGACATTGCTACACTCAAAATGTTTGCAGATATCCACGAGCTAATTGTCATCGTGTGTGGCCTCGACACAGTTACTGAAGGACTTCGGCTGGTTTGCAAGGAACTGGTTGAGGGTACAAACTGAGCTTGATTGTTGCCTTGGCCTTGATTTCCTCAGTTACGCTCTTGCAAGAGTTGCAAAAGCATCTACGTGTTGGCGTTGGTGGCGGCCATGACAGCTTGCCATGCCTCCGGAGGTGGAGGTGATGGTGGAGGTTCCGGATTCTGACGCGTTGGAGGAGCCATCCTGAAGAGGTTGACATCCGTTAGCATCTTGAAAGACATATATTCAAGCTAAATCAATGGATCGAAATTGCAACATATAGGCTTAACATTGGAACAAGAATGAACGAATGAATTCCAAAGTAAATGATCACACTTCCATAAATTGAGAAGCCACTTAGATAAAGGTAGATGAATAAAACAACAAGGTATGGATATGAACAAATAATTGGTAAGGATTACCCAATCACAAACCAAATATCTGCGGGAAGAAATACTAGAGCTACATGAATTTCCACCTATGAAACTCCCGAAACTTTCTGGTTATGCAATCAGGTGTTGGGAATACAGGGGAAGCATAATATCTCACCAAAAACTAGCAAATCCTACATCCAGCTGTATCCATCCTTCAACACATAACCAAGAAACCTTCAGAAATCATTTACCTCAACCTTCTAAAAGCATCAGTTATACAAGTTATGGCAATACTCCCGAACTCCCGCCCCAGTACTGGGTGGCGTCGAGGTTATCTCACCAACAACTGCATAAAAGAGAATTTCAATGTCGGCGAACTCAGGTACTCCAGAACTGTAATGATAAAATTGTGACGACAACACCTCGGAGCTCAACTCCCCGGGACACTGCCACACCCCCTAAATGTCAGGAGGCACCAAGAACAATGTTCTCGTCACAAAACCATTGAAACGATTCCAAGATACCCGCGTGATCCTAATTTTTTTTCATGAAATTTGAGGAGAGAATAGTCAAAACTCTACGTCAGGAGGCCTTACCAGAGCGACGAAGGTACCGAGGAGTAAAAAGAATCCTACTCTCCAATATATATAATCCTATAAGACTCAAAAAAAATTTCTAGACTCAACAACGTCAGCGATTCGATCAAGCAGGGGGCTCCTAAGTCGGGGAAGGCTCTGATTACCAACTTGTAACACCCACGATGCGGCTATATCTCCCACATGTCGGAGCACGACTTATAGGCATAACCACATAGTAGGCATGTCGCAAGAGGGGTAATCTTTACACATCCCATGTACTGAATAAGAAAGAGATAAAGAGTTGGCTTACAATCGCCACTTCACACAATACATAAATATAGCATTACATCATCCAGATACAATCAAGGTCCGACTACGGAACCAAATAAAGGAAGACAACCCCTAATGCAATAGATCCCCGATCACCCCAACTCGGCTCCTCTACTGATCGTCCGGAAAAGACACATAGTAACGTCCTGAATCCTCGTCGAACTCCCACTTGAGTTCGGTAGCGTCCCCTGCACTGGCATCATCGGCACTTGCATCTGGTTTTGGAAGTAAATCTGTGAGTCACGGGGACTCAGCAATCTCACACCCTCGCGATCAAGACTATTTAAGCTTAAGGGGTAGGCAAAGGTAGTTGAGGTGGAGCTGCAGCAAGCACTAGCATATATGGTGGCTAACTTACGCAAATGAGAGCGAGAAGAGAAGCAAAGCACGGTCGAGAAGCTATAAGATCAAGAAGTGATCCTGAAACTACTTACGCTCAAGCATAACATGAAACCGTGTTCTCTTCCCGGACTCCGCCGAAAAGAGACCATCACGGCTACACACGCGGTTGATTCATTTTAACTAAGTTAAGTGTCAATTTTCTACTACCGGATATTAACAAATTCCCATCTGCCCATAACCGCGGGCACGGCTTTTGAAAGTTCAAAACCCTGCAGGGGTGTCCCAACTTAGCCCATCACAAGCTCTCACAGTCAACGAAGGATATTCCTTCTCCTAGGACAACCCGATCAGACTCGGAATCCCGGTTACGAGACATTTCGACAATGCTAAAACCAGACCAGCAAGACCACCCATTGTGCCAACAAATCCCGATAGGAGTTGCACATATCTCGTTCTTAGGGCACACCGGATAAGCTAAGCGTACAGGAGACAACGTAACCCAAGTTGCCAAGGGACGGCCCTGCACGGTGCTCTAGTTTGGACGAACACTCAGAGGAGCACTGGCCCGGGGGTTTAAAAATAAAGATGACCCTTGAGTCTGCGAAACCCAAGGGAAAAAGGCTTAGGTGGCAAATGGTAAACCAAGGTCAGGCCTTGCTGGAGGAGCTTTATTCAAGGCAAACTGTCAAGGGGTTCCCATTATAACACAACCGTGTAAGGAACGCAAACTCAAGGAACATAACACAGGTATGACGGAAACTAGGGCGGCAAGAGTGGAACAAAACACTAGGCATAAGGCCGAGCCTTCCACCCTTTACCAAGTATATAGATGCATTAAAGTAAACAAGATATAATAATGATATCCCAACAATAAACATGTTCCAACAAGGAACAAACTCCATCTTCACCTGCAACTAACAATGCTATAAGAGGGGCTGAGCAAAGCGGTAACATAGCCAAACAATGGTTCGCTAGGAAAGGTGGGTTAGAGGCTTGACATGGCAATATGGGAGGCATGATATAGCAAGTGGTAGGTATCATGGCATAGCAATAGAGCGAACAACTAGCAAGCAGAGATAGAAGTGATTTCGAGGGTATGGTCATCTTGCCAGCAAAGTTCTCCGAGTTGACGTAATCTTGATCCTCGTAAGCGTACTCAACGGGTTCCTCGATCATGAACTCGTCTCCCGGCTCTACCCAAGGCAAGAACACAAGCAAAAGAAACCACAATCAACCACGGTGCAATGCGCAAGCAACATGATGCGAAACATGGCATGATATGCGGGATGTGCTATGCAATGCATATGCGTGCTCCGAAAGGAAAAGATTGGACCAGGCCTGAGCTTGGAAAACCAAGAGTGCCGCTGGAAAGATGAGTTGATTTCGGTCGAAATCGATGTAAAGATCACCGGAATCGGATGCACAGTTTGCAAATGGCAAGCAAAACAATAATGGCACAATTCTGCGGTTAACAGCATGATGCCATATAAAATGCGACAAGAAACTAAGCTACTGCACTATAACATAGAAACAAAGCACATAGCAGTGATCTACTCAAGATGCTTGACAAAAGATGAACACTGAGCTACGGCTAAATCACACAGGAGCATGTTCAAGCTAGCATGGCAAAAGTGCAAAAGATATCAGCTTCACAGACTTAGTGGAAATAACATGTCAGGAATTCACATCAGGAAGCAATGTTTAGAGAAAGATAACAACATGCTACAGGAACATGACATAGAAAACAAAAGCATGGCATGAATCTACTCAAAGCATATAACAAAAGTCCCTTACTGACCCTAAGCCAAAAAGGATCAGAAGATATGATGGCATTCATGTAAACATAGCAAGTTTCGTTAACAGATTCAGACTTACCAGAAAAACTGGACATGGCATCAACAAAATTATGAAGGCACGTTTGCGAGCTTGATGCACTCAACACAAGGCATTGCATGACAAGCTAAGCATACTACCAGCAAGAAGACATGTTCAAGAAACTAACCATGGCAAGAACAAGATCATATCATGCATGAATCAACTACAACAACCTTGGCAAAATTGATTAACACATAAACAGTCTGCCAGGAACATTTTATAGCAAAAGAGTAAGATTGAGTCATGCTAGGGCACTCCATAAATGCAAACAGGGGCATGGATGGATAGAGCACAACCATATGTCCTAATCATCCTTACTGAACATACTCAAAAGAAGCATGGATCTCTGTGTAGCAACATGAACACATGGCATAAAAATAACAACAGGGAAATGACTTAGTGAAATTCTAAGTCCCTGAAATCAGCAATATTACGAGAGCTATTTTGCATGCATGTGCTAGTCACCACATTGATCACAAAAATACATGGCATACACCCCTGTAAAGATGGCATGGCATAGCCCAAAACACATGTAGAGCTCATGCTCATATGCAGCACGCAATAATCATGGCAAAAATGACAAATGCCAATATCTACTAAGTAACAGGAACTAACATTTTATAGCACTCTTGCTTCAACAATTTGGGTATCAAGATGGACTCAAAAAAGCAGGTCACAATGGAACAAAATTAAGAGCACATCTAGGTGAACATTTCGATATATCATGCGCATGAAACGGAGCTACGGTCATGGAGATATGATGCAATGAACATGTCATGAAAATGTTGCAGATCCGGGGACTTGAAAAAAAAACAGACAAGTGCTGGTAACTAAATAACGCTCGGGCGGAATTTAGAGGATGGCTCACCATACGGGCTTCGGCCCAGGAAGGAAGGAGGTGGTTCCGGCCAAAGGCTGCTGGGCTTGAGGAGAGGAGGTGGCCCACGCGGGTGAGGGTGTCGTCCTCCTCGTGCCTGGCGCATGACCATGGCACAGGGACGGCGGCGCCCTAGGTCAACTGTGCCGCAGCGGCGACTCCGGTAGGCGAGCACCACGGGGAGCTGCGGGAATGGATGGATCCAGAGGCGGGGGTGCCGGATCCGAGCTCGAAGGGACTCCAAACGGCAGCAGAAAGCTGATCGGGGCGGCGGCGCGGTTCCTGTCGAACGGAAGAGAGAGAGAGAGAGAGAGAGAGAGAGAGAGAGAGAGAGAGAGAGAGAGAGAGAGAGAGAGAGAGAGAGAGATGAGGACGGGAGAGATCGGGCCAGAGGAAGAACGAGATGGGGTCGGGCGTGGTGGACGGCGACCTGGTGCACGCGGCGGACGATGAGGCAGGCAGGCGGAGGGAGGGCGGGTGGCGGCGTGCTCCGGTCGCCAGAGTTGGTCGCCGGCGAGGGCGCAAAGGCAGCGGCGAAGATCCGGCGAGGTGGGTGGACGGCAAGGTTGCGGGATCCCTCGGGCCCGGCGCGGCCCAGGGCGGGTCCGATCTGGGCTTCATGGGCCTGGCGGCGAAGTGGGCGCGGGTGGACACGTGGCGGTGCGGGATTCTCCGAGTGGCGGCGGCGGATGTGTCCGGCCATCGCGGACGCGTCCGGTGGCGGCGGGGGAGGCTAGACTAGGGTTGGACCCGAAAATTCGAAGGAGTGCACATATTTATCGGTAGAGGGAGCTAGGAGAGTCCAAATGAGGTGCGGTTTTCGGCCACGCGATCGTGATCGAATGGCCGAGAGGATGGAGGGGGTTTGGATGGGTTATTGGGCCACTTTGGAGGGGTGTTGGGCTGCAACACACACGAGGCCTTTACGGCTCCCCGGTTAACCATTGGAGTATCAAACGGACTCCAAATGGCATGAAACTTGATAGGCGGTCTACCGGTGGTGTACCAATGACGCTTGGCAAATCTCGGTCCAATCCGAGAACATTTAACACCCGCTCACGAAAAGAGACAAAAGGAGGCGTTGGGGGACGTGGGAGTGCCGGAATGCAAAACGGACAACGGGGAAAATGTTCGGATGCATGAGACGAACACGTATGCAAATGCGATGCACATGATGACATGATATGATATGCATGACATGAGCAAAATGCAAAACAAATACAAGAACCCAACCACGAATCTCATAACTTAGAGCCGAAAATGGCAAGAGTTGGAGTACAAATATGGTAAGTTACATACATGGTGTTACAGGGAGACTAAAGGAAATATGCCCTAGAGGCAATAACAAAGTTGTTATTTATATTTCCTTATATAATGATAAATGTTTATTATTCATGCTAGAATTGTATTAACCAGAAACTTAGTACATGTGTTAATACATAGACAAAAAGAGTGTCACTAGTATGCCTCTACTTGACTAGCTCGTTGATGAAAGATGGTTAAGTCTCCTAGCCATGGACAAAGAGTTGTCATTTGATAAACGGGATCACATCATTAGAGAATGATGTGATTGACTTGACCCATCCATTAGCTTAGCATGATGATCGTTTAGTTTGTTGCTATTGCTTTCTCCATAACTTATACATGTTCCTATGACTATGAGATTATGCAACTACCAAATACTGGAGGAACACTTAGTGTGCTATTAAACGTCACAACGTAACTTGGTGACTATAAAGATGCTCTACAGGTGTCTCCGATGGTGTTTTTTGAGTTGGCATAGATTGAGATTAGGATTTTTCACTCCGTGTATCGGAGAGGTATGTCTAGGCCCTCTCGATAATGCACATCACTATAAGCCTTGCAAGAAATGTAGCTAATGAGTTAGTTATGGGATGTAGCATTACAGAAACGAGTACAGAGACTTGCCGGTAACGAGATTGAACTAGGTATTGAGATACCGACGATCGAATCTCGGGCAAGTAACATAACGATGACAAAGGGAACAACGTATGTTGTTATGCGGTTTGACCGATAAAGATCTTCGTAGAATATGTAGGAACCAATATGAGCATCCAGGTTCCACTATTGGTTATTGACCAGAGATGAATCTCGATCATGTCTACATAGTTCTCGAACCCGTAGGGTCCGCACGCTTAACGTTCGATGCCGATCGGTATTATGAGTTTATGTGTTTTGATGTACCGAAGGTGATTCGGAGTCCCAGATGTGATCACGGACATGACGAGGAGTCTCAAAATGGTCGAGACATAAAGATTGATATATTGGACGGCTATATTCGGATGTCGGAAGTGTTTCGGGTGGTTTAGGATAAAACCGGAGTGCCGGGGGGTTACCGGACCCCCCTGGGGAACTAATGGGCCTAGATGGGCCTTAGTGGAGAGAGAGAGAGGGGCGGCCAGGGCAGGCCGCGCCCCCTCCCCCTTGAGTCTGAATTGGACTAGGAGGGGGCGGCGCCCCCCTTTTTTCCTTCCCCTCTCCCACTCCTTCCTTCCCCCTACTAGTAGGACTAGGAAAGGATGAATCCTACTCCTACTAGGAGGAGGATTCCTCCCCTCCTTGGGCGCCCCAAGGGCCGGCCGACCTCCCCCTTGCTCCTTTATTTATGGGGGCACGGGGCACCCTAGAACACATAAGTTGACATTGTTTAGCCGTGTGCGGTGCCCTCATCCACCATAATCCACCTCGGTCATATCGTTGCAGTGCTTAGGCGAAGCCCTGTGCCGCTAGCTTCATCATCACCATCACCATGCCATCATGCTGACGACACTCTCCCTCGACACTCAGTTGGATCTAGAGTTCGCGGGACGTCACCGAGCTGAACGTGTGCAGATTGCGGAGGTGCCATATCTTCGGTGCTAGGATCGGTCGGATCGTGAAGACGTTCGACTACATCAACCGCGTTGTCATAACGCTTCCGCTTACGGTATACAAGGGTACATGGACTATACTCTTCCCTCTCGTTGTTATGCATCACCTAGATAGATCTCGCATGTGCGTAGGATTTTTTTTTGAAATTACTGCGTTCCCCAACAATTTCTTTATTGTATAGTGTATGATTATTCTACGTTTCTATGCCTTAGTGTTTTTATTGTATAGTGTATGTTTTTTAGAGGCGATAGTATGTCCAACACGCCCAAACATTTCCTGGACGCCATACAAACGAACAAACATGTGTAGTCAAAGAGGGCCTTAACTGGGATGGTCAAAATAATATTAAGTGGATCCCAAATGATGTGGCCCACCGAAACAACGGCTCTTAGCAGGCTGTTAACAGGCCAAAAGCTCGATAGGGCCGTATAAATGGAAATGGCCCACGGGCCTCTAGCAGGCCGAAATAAATGTCAATTTTTTCTTGGCCCTTTTACTTTACGGGCCAGTAAGAGGCTGAAAGTGTAATGGGCCAAAGGAGGCCCAATTTGCAAACTAGGGTTTTAACAGGCCGAAAGTCGCGTTGGGCTGAAATGATGCCCTGCGGAACGTGGGCCCCTAATGGACCTAAAGTTAAATGCCCAACTATTGTGCATGCCGTTAATAGGCCGAGAGCAAATGGGCTAAGAGTTGGCCCATTTACCGAATGGGCCGAGGACAGGCCTAAAGTCACAGCGGGCTAGAATTGGCCCAATTGCAAAATGGGCCAGAAAATGGCCGGAAGTCGTTCCGGGTCGATAACAGACTGGAACTGACGATGTGCTGCTAACAGGCCGAAAGAAGCTCGGGGCACAATTGGGCCTAAAGATGTAGCGGGCCGTTAACGGGCTTAAACTGACAATGGGCTGAAAATTGTCAAATCTAGAATGGGTCTTTGATGGGCTGATTCTGTGTAAGTTGTATGGGCCGTACTTGCATATGGGCCTATCTCTAGTAGGCCGCTAATGGTCCGGCCAGCTTATTTTGACAGGCCCAGCCTTTTCACCGGAATGGGCCTCTGTTGGGTCGTGCCACGTGTCCACCTGTCATAGGCGCCTCCCATCCAATGAATGGATGACATCTTTCCCAACGGTGAGCCAACACGTGTTTCCTCCGGCCAATGACAATTTTACACATGGAAAATCCTCATTGGTCCGGGCTGTTAACAGGTTATCGGATCCAAAACCGGACCCGATAGCTTAACGGCGACCCATTACGGTGGATGCCACGTGTCGTTCACCCTTGACGAAAGCACTTCCATGACGCGTGATTTATCGTCATGGAAGTGGACACTTCCGTGATGATAATTTTGGTAATGTCATGGAACACTTCTACGACAGCACATGTATGACTATTTTGATTCTGTCATAAATTTGTCATGGATGTACATGCATGACAAAAAACGTGACCTACTGTGACAAACACGTATCATCACGGAAGTGTCTTTTTTTGTAGTGTTTAGCCCGCCGGCCGGCATGGTCGCGCTGCCATGATGGTAGGCATCATGCAGCCGCAACACGTGTGTGGCAACTTGGTCCACCAAGTGGATGAGGCGATCTTGTACCTCGTCACGATCGGCTCGCTCGTGCTCCAGCCGGCTCCCTTGACGGCCTATCGTATCTCCTACTTTCTACAGCAACGCCGCCGACGCCTCGAGCATCTTTGTGGTGGACGCCTTCCGCTTTTGAAGCTCCATGAACTCCCGCACATAACGGAGGAGCATGGCACTCCTCTCCTCCTTGAGCTCACGGAGCTCCACGTCCTTGGCCCTGAGCTCCGCATCCTTAGCCTGGAGCTCCTGTGTCAGGCGCCGCACCTCAGACTCTGTGATCTACTGCACTGCCATGGCACCAGGTAGAAGCAATGGGGAGAGGAAGCAAAGGGGGTGAATCAGCTGAAAGGCAATGCAATCTATGGGAAGGCGGAGGGAGCTAGCCGAGGAGCGGGGTGAATTTTTTGGTTTTCACCATGGGAAAACACCAGTCGATGACTTTTCACATCAGCGAGAAGTGGGTTTTATAGGCGGAGTCATCGTCACTAATTGCTGCCATGCCTGCTCCCATCATTAAAAAATTAAAAATGTTGTCGCACCTGCTCCCGCCAATCAAAAAAATTAAAAATGCTACCGCGCCTGCTCCCGTCAATCAAACAAATAAAAACCCTGTCGCGCCTGCCGCACCCAAAGACCAGAGCAACGCCGCGGTGGATATTTAAATTTACCTTCCGGCAAGGAGATAAAAAAGGGGTGAAAAAACAAATGTGGCGGCGGCCTAGCTAATCGGTCGCACTAGCCCAACTAGCTAGCCACCATGCTTCACTGATGTACTCGGCGGGAAAGGTGGTCTTTCGTGATTTGATGACTCATTTAGTTGCTTCGGCGCTACGACCGAGGAGGACCTAGAAAACGCGCGGTAGGGCGTCCCACGTCTCGGCAAGGAAGAATACATGCGTGCACCACTCGAGAGGACCCCGAAACCGCTCGGTAGGGTGTGCCACGTCTCGGCACGGAGGAAAAATGTAAGTGTAAAATTATACTGTATTAGACGTACTACCTATAGTTCGACCTCGGGACCCAACTAGTCGGTCGAAAACACCCCACTAGCCACACAACTTCATCATGCTAACGTGGCATGGAGGATAGGTGTGGTTAGCTACGTCTCGACCAGCCTCAATGTCTCTTGTTCTAGGCGATTCTTCTATTTTCCAAACTTTTTTTAGTTATAATAACACCACGGCAAGCTAGCGCCGCTCTGCATGTGTGCCCGTGCATCTAAAGGTTAGAAGGTTAGACAATGGAGAGGAGAGAGAGATCGCAGACCTGGGACCCACTAGTAAGTGAGTCAATGGTCATGCACGTGTTGACGAGCCACTCCCTCTACTCTACTCAACGTAATACTGTATAAAATCAAGTTATGGGACAAAGCCAACAACCGTTCTTGTTTCAGGCTATCGACTTATGCTTTGTAGTCCAGGTTACCGGTTCGAATCTCGTGTTTCAGATTTGTTAGTTTTAGGTCGAAATTTGATCAATGACAAGTGGGACCCCCGTGTGTTGTTCCAATATTTCAGTGTAGGATGGTTTGTTTGAACAAACATTTTGCGCGGTTAGACAAGTAACGACACGAGTTACACGTATTTTGCAAATTTACAAATGACAGCGGCATAGAATATCACATCCACCCCACAACTTAGATGCTATGGTGATACGAGTTTTTACATCATTGGAACTGAGATCCAATGGCTTGGGAGTAGTCTTTGTAATTACGCGCAATTTCCAAATTCTCCAAGGGTCTTTTGCAAATAAAACATTCAGGCATCGTGTGTGCCATTGCATCTTGGATCCAACGGCTCCCCGTTGCTCATATTAGGTGCTCCCCGTAGCTTAATTAGCCGATACGGTGATACGAGCATCTAGGTCGTATGATCTGTGATCAGATGCCACATGCATAGTACTTGTACTTTCTGTGCAATTCACAAACTCTCTCAGGCGTATATTGCAAAAACATTCAAACCTCCTACTATGAGCCGTTAGATCTCCGTGAACTCGTATCACCATAGAATCTACGGTGCGGGGGCACCTCATATTCTCCCGTGCGAGAAAACAACAGGTGCACTCGCAGCTTGGACGCTACAGTGATACGAGCTTCGAGGTCGTTTGATCTGAGATCCAATGGCATCTGAGCAGTCTTTGTGGTTGTAAGCGGTGGCTAAAATCTTTGGGGGCTTTTCTGCAAAAAAAAACATTCGAACCACCGAGGAGTTGTTGGGTCACAAATCCAACGACTCTGAAGAGCGTGTATCACCAAAGCATCTAAGGTGTGGTACGATGCTACGAGTGTCCAAGCTGCGAGTGCACCTGTTGTTTCCTCCTTCATCTTAGATGCTACAATGATACGAGCTTCGAGGTCGTTGGATATGGGATCCAAGGGCATCTGAGTAGTTTTTGTACAAATTGTGTGCAATTCTCAAACTCATCAAGGTTTCCTGTAAAAATATTAAGACATCATGTGAGCTCCTATATCTCAGATATACAAGCTCCAAGGAACTCGTATCAGTATATAGCATCTAAGGTGTGGGGGCACATGATATTCTCCCGAGGAGGAGGGGGTGCAGAACCAATCGGCGATTGGGAGGGTGGGGACAAATATAATCTAAACAATCCTAAACACAACTTCACAATTTTATCTAAGGTCGAGGGGTTAACCCCCGACAATCTACATAGCTCCGCCTAAACACAACATTTGCATGTACTGTAGCACTAGACTTAATATTCATGTTTCAGTTTCCTGTTCATTTTGAATATTGAATTGAGGACCATGCATGTCTTACATTTTACTCCCTTCGTTCCTTAATATTAGTCTTTTTAGATATTTCAAATGGACTGCCACATACAGATGTATATAGACATATTTTAGAGTGTAGATTCACTCATTTTGCTCCGTATGTAGTCACTTGTTGAAATCTCTAAAATATTAATATTTAGGAATAGAAGGAGTATTTTTGAATTCGTGTCATACATGCATGGTTTGGAAAAATGGATGCACTATACTTATTGGATTGTTGTTGTTGTTGTTGTGTGTGTGTGTGTGGTCATATGCTTGATACATACAAAGTTTTCTCACCACCATACCCTTCATCTTTTAAATTTGAATTTGCAATGAAAAACTTACTAGGGATACCATGAAATGTGAAATCCACGTTGATATCACTATATCACAAACTCACTCTAATTCAAGAACTCGTCATAAATCAATTACCACATTGAGATTACTATTTGCAAGGAAAATACAGGCATTGTAATACACATAGATTCGTTCGGCAATTTAAAAGATTCATTTTGTATACTTGAATGGTAGGACCCAATGGCGTACCAGCCAGACCTTGGCTCGTGTTGATCCTAAAAAAATGGGTCATGTTGATCCTCAAAAAAAACCGGGCTCGTGTTGATCCTAAAAAAAACTAGGCTCGTGTCCTTCTGGTGGCGTGCGTGGTATGCACATTAGCCAACCCCAAACAGTCGAGCCTCCGCGTTTCGAGTCCAAATATCTGGCGGCCATAATTCCACCCCTAGGAAATCCCCCTCATGTCCCCGGTCCATAGTGACTACCAATGAACAATGAAGGGATGCTTTAGTAACTAGACAATGTTACCTACCATGCAGAGCACGGTTCAATTCCCTTGGTCACCGGATACCCAAGGTTACCCATCAACTGCATTGCCTAGTACTAATAGGAGTACTACACCATGATGAGCACAGAATTGAGCCCGTTTGTTTGTGCCTAGTACTTGACTTAATATATCAGGCAATGCACTAGTACGGAGGGATTACCCTTTAACTCTGCATATATAACTTGTTTGAAGTCTAACTAAGCAAAATGTTTGACCAAATCCTTTCTTAAGAAATGAAACAGGAAAGATGTATCGCTTGAAAATTTATTGCATGATGTAGGTTATGATATTGTTTCGAATCCTGGATTTTAAATTTCAGAAAATCCAAAAGTGACCAGAAATTCATGAAACTAAGCATGGTCACGTGATATGGCACAAATATTCCTATGTATTTTTTTCTTCAATTTGAGACATGCTACTTATATGAAGTGGCAGAAATGAAGAGCCAAGATATTTTGGAACAAAGACCTGCCACGTTAAGGCGAACGCTTTCACTATTGAAACCGTGGCCGTTTACGTGCCACCACGAGTCTCGCTTCTCATTGGCAGGTGCCGTCCGAGCAAGCGTGTGAGTCGATGACAGGCATGCGAGCAGACCGCTACGTCGACTGACAGGAGGCGTGTGAGTAGACCACTGCTTAGGCTCACCGGGAGGCGAGCCCTTTGACCAGGCTCTGCCGCCCACCTTCGTCCCAACTGCTCCCACTTTTAATGTCGCCGGCACCGTAGTTTAAAATCAACCCTGCACTACCCGGTATCGCTACAATCTTCTCTCTTCCTCTCTGATTCTCCTATCGTCTACCTCCAACCAGCCTGACCTAACTGTACGCCATGCCGCATCACGATGGTCTGCCCTTAGTCTTCCAATTTCCTGAGGAAGACACCCAGACGGAGTCTCAAGAACACAAGGCACTTTGGGACGAGCTTGAATCGTCCTTGCGGGAAGACGCCGCGCCTATCCCCGCTCCTGTTCCGGCTCGCGTCGCCCCGACTGCGCCAGCGCCCATCCTCGTGGCACTGATGGGCTGGGAGCCGCACATTGTCATCGAGCTTGATGCCACAGGGTTCCACGAGGTCCCCTCCGACTTTCACGTGCCCGTGCACCTGCCAGCGCGTGCACTGACGTGCACGCCCATGCCTATCCCATGCATGCCCATGCACACGAATGTCTCCGCCGCGCCATTGCCAGAGCCTGTCCCCGCGCAGGTGCCAGTGCCCCCCTCAACGGCATGGATGGCTGCCGGCGACCGCTTCATTGCCCCAACGCCAGTAGCCTCCTCCCGCCAGTTGACTCTCTCCTGGAGACTGAAGTCCAGAACATTGTGGCCTTCCTTAGAGCTAGGGTCAACATCCAGGAGTACGCCAACAATGGCGCAAGACGCCGCCGTCACCGTCGGTCAGTGGCCCGACGACACACAAAGCACGACAGAGTAGCCGCTTCCCACCGCAAGATGCCCCCGCCGCCGTCGCGTAATCTAAATCTTCCATGAAAAACCTTTGGATTGCCATGCTTAAAATCCGAATGTTTATCATTTCCATTTATTTTAGATCGATCGTCATATGAATGTAAAGTCGGAGTCAGACATAATGAAATCTATGGTTTGATCGATTGAATGTTCTGCTAGAGCCGTATCAAATCAAATATAAAATGTCATCAAGCCACATGTATTCCTTCTCATCCAACGACCTAGACTGCTTCAATGTCAAGCGCTCAACACGTTTAGCATGCAGTTAATTTCATGCCAAAAATAGTGCTAATCACATAATAACACATAGAAAATATCCTACTTAATATCCGCATGCACTTAATATACCACCAAATTAACGTGCATTGCGCGTACACATTGACTAGTACTACTAGTACGTGAAACTGGTGTCGTAACTTGTGAACGCATCCAGATATGGTCAACGGCAACATCGCCCGCGAGTTCTTTGTGTTTGCCGTGCGTCTAAACGCAGAAGGGGAGGAGAGAGAGAGGACCCATGGAACCCACCAGTAAGTGAAGGCGAATAGTAATACGTGCTAATGAGTCGGTCCCACCAATGTACTTAAAATAATATTACATGTTATCCATTAAATAGGATGTGGTAATATAAAAACATTATATGAAGAAAGGGGGGGTACAACAAACATTGTTGTTCTACGTATGTTGCCTATTGACGTGTTGCTTGAAGGCCCTGGTCGCATGTTCGATCCTTGTCCTTTATTTTTTAATTTGTATATGGGTCCAAATTTGTTTCATGACAGGTGGGCCCCTCGGTGTGTAGTTTGTAGCACTTTAATTTGTAGGTCGAAATTTGTTCCATTCCAGGTGGACTATTAGTGTGTAGTTTTGTAGCTTATTTCTAATAATTAAATAGAACAATAGAGTTTTTGAAATAATACCATGGTGCGACGTTGAAGGCGAGAAAGGACGTGTGAGAGAGCGATGACCGAGCCAGAGGGAAATCAATTGGGGGAGGTGTGGGGGTTGCAACGGTGTTCGGAGTAGTTGTGGGCCGAATGCTACGAAAATATAATCTAATCCCACCGGAATAAATGCCTGCACAAATTAATCCAAGGTTGGAGTTCCCTTCGCAATGTAAATAGCTCCGGCTTTGCGAGGGATGGAGAGGTAGCTTCAATGTGTGGAAGATACGGCATGAGAAAGCGAGGTCAATCGAGAGACATATATATAGAGCGACAAAGTGAGTGTGGTCCGACATTCATTGAAAAGATATATATGCTCTGGAGAGATATTGTCGGATTGAGATTTTGGGAAGGGTGAGGGATGTAAGATAGATCTCGAGATATGATCTAGCCCCAGACATGTAGATATATTTTGTGCGTTGGAGGAAGCAAGGTCAACCGATTACATATATAAAGGCAGAGGGATTGAGCGAGTACGGGTCATCGTGTGATCGAAAGAGTGAGACAGGTTGGAGAGAGTGACCTAGATAGACAATGTGCATGAGAGAGTATACAATATGAATATGTCGATTTGGGATCAAACATGGAGATATATTGTTTGTGTCCGAGAAAGAGCGAGGTCAATCAAGACATACAAAGAGAGAGAGAGAGGGGGAGAGGGAGAGAGAGAGAGCTTGAGCGAGCGTATCCTGCCATGAGGTCGAAAGAGTGGGGGCAGCTTGGATGGACTGACCTAGATAGACAATCTGCGTGAGAGAGTATAGAGTGTGTCGATCGAGGCCCGAACAGGGAGATATATCATTTGTGTGTGAAAGAAAATGAGGTTAATCAAGACTCAGATAAAGAGAGTGAGATTGAGCGAGTGTGGCCCTGCCGTGCGGAAGAAAGAGTGAGACAGTCTCAAGGTAGTGAACTAGATCGACAACGTGCGTGCATGCGCATGAGAGGTTGCGGGGCTAGATAGGCAATGCATGTATCTAGCGAGAGAGGGTGGGAGGGAAAGAGAGAGAGATAGGGAGAGCTCGGCATGGGGTGCAATGGCGGGTGTGTGAGGTAAATACATTTGGTAACAGAGTGGAAAAAGGGATCGTGTAGTTGAGAGAGTTAGAGATCGAAACATGGAGAGAAAGAATGAATGTGTGTGGGAAACCGATAGCTTCCTAAGGTGGTTAGGAGAGGAAGATTGACCGATACATGAAGTATGTAGCGTGTGTGCCGGGGGGGGCTAAAAGCAACATTTGAATGTAGATAGTACGAGACTTAATATTGATGTTTCAATTCCGTGTACATTGTAAAATTTGAACTGAGGACCATGCATATGGGTAATTATTTTGAATTCGTGCCATCTTAGGTTTGGAAAAGTTGACATTGACTCGATTGTTGTGCTATTTTGTAGGTCATATGTTTGAATCCATCCAAAGTTTTTCTCACTACCTTGGTGTTCATCATATACATATGAATTTGTATTAAAAAAGTAGCATGGATACCGTGAAATGCGAAATCCATGTTAGAATTGGAGACTGCTATGTGACACACACTCTAATTCAAATAACTAATTATGTGACACACACTCTAATCCGTTTTGATTTTTTTTTCAAATAACTCCTCATTAATTAATTTATAGTATGTTTTTTCGAATGACTAATTATTTGCAAGGAAAGCACGGGCATGGTAATACATACAGATTCGTTTGCAAATGAAAGAAGATTCGTTTGCATTCTCAAATGTAGGCGCACCAGGCAGACCAGGGTCGTGTCATGGTGGTCGCGTGTGTCGTACGGATGCTTAGCACCCAGCCACCCACCCCTCCCTCCCTCCCCCTCCCCCCCCAAAAAAGAACGATGACAAAATAAGTTCACGCTTCAACGTTTCGGATTGAAATATCTGGCGGCCCCAATTCCAGCCCTGCAAAATCTCTCTGCTCCGCCATCCCCTTCCGGGCCCAGATTGCTCAAATCCCTAATTCGCCGCCAACCCAAGCAAAGTTCGAATCGCCCCTCGTCTTGTCTCTTTCCCCACCTCTGTGTCAGACAACGACGACGAAGATGACGGTCGCACTTCACCACCGCACTAGAGCTACCTCATCTACGCCCTCGTCCACCGCACCGGGTGGTCCACCGACAACGTCGGCCGCCGCAACCGACGTGCCTCATAGACACCGACTTCCACCACATCAGGTGCGCTTCACTGATGCTGTCTCCCACCTCACCTGGTACTTCACCGAACACATCGTCGCACCTCCGCCCCCCGAGGCCGTTGGGGCTTCACCAACGGTCTCGTCCACCGCATCGTAGCACTCCGCTGCCACTCTAGATCTGCATCCATGTGCGGCCAGCCAACGCCAGCGCATTACCCTCAACGGCTCTGAAGTGACCCGCACTCTAGCTAGGCGAGCATGCCCAAACGCCGGCCCGAACTAGGTATCCACACATCACTCCCTTATGCATTGTTTCGATGATGTTTGGATATCCTTTAACTACTCTCTTAGCTTACACACCTATGCAACTCTAACTTTAACTCTTGTTTCTTCTGGAGATATCATCTGAAACAAGCAAAACCATTTTTTAGCGAAGCATGACGGTGCTACGGGATCTGGTACACATCCTGCACAGCCGTATAACCTTGTAAGTATCTGTCCTCCGGTACAACAGCAAGGTCAATTCCTGTTATTTGATCAACCATTTGCCGTGTCAAAATGCAGAGGGGGATGCAAGGAGCACAAGGCCTGCACATCCAAGCAAGTGGTACACACGGACTTGTACATGGAACATCCCAAGCGCAAGCAAAGCTGAAGTGAGCCTATACAGCGAGCTAGCGTAAGTCCCTGCATTTCATTTAATTCATACTAGCCTGTGTGTATGATTTGTGTGCAGTGGCGGATCCACGAATTCAAGTTACCAGGGGCGAACACTTAACTTAAAAAATATGAAGGCACTTGCACTCCGGAAATCAACATAACTTGAGAAATGTGAAGCTATATGCACTTTGAAAACCAGCTAATGATCCAAAGTAGTTCAGACTATAAAACACTAAATGATGCAAGCACCAAAACACACAAAATACAACATGGTATACAAGGACTACTAACATGGTCTGTACCTTCTTGAATTATTCATTCTCTGGCTGAATATATCAAAGTGTAATTGCACCTATAACCAGTGCGCAAACTACATATCAATATATCTATCCTGCACAAGTATGCCAATAGTTTCAAACAACAGATTAGAAAAGTATTTATGCTACGTTGTCATGATACGGGGACTTTCTGGTAGATGGCCTCGACATTTCCCGAGGCCATGAAAATGTAGTATAATTTGCTTGTCATCAATGCCTGCAAATCTCTATGTCTCTCTCAACATAGCAGATCATCACTAAACACTAAATCCTTCAATGGGAGCTTGCAAAATGCTTGCATTATATCCCTCATTAGACAGTATATGTTCATCACCAGGAGCATGTAAAATGTTTGCATCAAATCCTTCATTAGCAGTCTGTTCATTAGACACTTCGAGCTCAAGAACAACATGAGCTTGTATGTTTGCACCAGAAACTTGATTAGATACATCAGATTCAATCAGTTCACTATTGATTTGGGGAGTTATAAAATAAGCAGAAATTGGTTTCATTTTCTCATAGATTCCCTACATGCAAGCAGTTTCACAATACCGTGAGGTTTAACTATTGGCCAGAAATTGACCATTTGAATTAGATATAATAAGGGATGTGATGTAACTGCTCGTTGCGCATGCTGCTCTTGCAAGACGCGATTGTCCGTTTGTGCAAGCTCGATGCTATGCCCGTGCTGCCACCGCTGCGTCCCATGCAGGCTACACCCAGGGCTGGATCTTCATCTTCTTGTCCTTCCATTCGCTTGAAGCTCAGCGACTGCCCTCCAACAAGGGCGCGAGGAAGTGCTGTGTTGGTCTGTCCAGTGGCGGCTAGGTTAGGAGCGAACCAGACTGGAGGCTGGAGGCAACGAATTGAGATTTTTCCTGCTGTCGATCAATATGGGAGGCGCTCATTTGGGCCGCGAACCTGCTATAGGGCCTGCCTTGCAATTACGTTATTGGCCCATCCAAATTGAAACATTTTTCTTCATTTTTTACATTGCCTGCTCGTGCGTTGGGACGAACAAAACTAGCCTGGGCCAACCTAGATGACTCAAACTAGGTGCACACTTTCCAGCCACCCGAGGTAGCTACCCATACCAGCCCCTACGGTGGCGTCGCCCCTTTTTGCGTGTATGATTGGGGTAGTGAAAAATATTCTAGTGGCGATTTTGATTTATCCACAGAATGGTTGAATTGCTTGTTTCTATGAACTGAGTCCGCCAATAATGTGAAGGATGCCGGTCTTTTATCCTGTTGTAGATTTCTGAGATCTCGATATGCCAAATGTAATCACATGAAATATACAGTAAAAACCAGTGTGATGTGTGTGGCTACAACTAGTCTGACTACACGTCCTCATATAAAAAAATCAAGGACGCGCCATCTTACCAGATTAACCATTCGACATTCCAATGCACTGTGGGAAAAAAGTATTGGCACTGCGTATCCAAGAAATTGATGCCATGGACTCATTCGTAGAACCTTGTAAGCGAAAAAGAAGTTGCAGTGTGCCTGTACAAAGAGCTAGCGTAAGTTCAGTTACCTGCTTCTCGGAATTTTAGTTAGCCACTTATTACAAAATTGTTCAATTATTGTGACGCCCCCGATTCAATCATACACTAATCATACACGCAAACGTGTACGATCAAGATCAGGGACTCACGGGAAGATATGACAACACAACTCTACAAATAAAATGAGTCATACAAACATCATATTACAAGCCAGGGACCTCGAAGGCTCGAATACAAGAGCTCGATCATAGACGAGTCAGCGGAAGCAACAATATCAGAGTACAGACATAAGTTAAACAAGTTTGCCTTGAGAAGGCTAGCACAAACTGGGATACAGATCGAAAGAGGCGCAGGCCTCCTGCCTGGGATCCTCCTAAACTACTCCTGGTCACCGTCAGCGGGCTGCACGTAGTAGTAGGCACCTCCGGTGTAGTAGGAGTCGTCGTCAACGGTGGCGTCTGGATCCTGGGCTCCAACATCTGGTTGTAACAACCAGGTAGAAGGGATAGGGGAAAAGAAGGAGAAACCAACGGTGAGTACTCATCCAAAGTACTCGCAAGCAAGGAGCTACACTACATATGTATGCATTGGTATCAAATGGAATAAGGGTATCCTATGTGGACTGAACTGCAGAAAGCCGGAATAAGAGGGGGATAGCTCGTCCAATCGAAGACTATGCTTCTGGCCACCTCCATCTTGCAGCATGAGAAGAGAGTAGACGGTAAGTTCACCAAGTATCATCGCATAGAATAATCCTAACCGATGATCCTCCCCTCGTCGCCCTGTGAGAGAGCAACCACCGGTTGTATCTGGCACTTGGAAGGGTGTGTTTTATTAAGTATCTGGTTCTAGTTGTCATAAGGTCAAGGTACAACTCTGGGTCGTCATTTTACCGAGGGACACGATTATTCTAATAGATCAACTTCCCTGCAGGGGTGCACCACATTTCCCAACACACTCGATCCCCTTTGTCCGGACACACTTTCCTGGGTCATGCCCGGCCTCGGAAGATCAACACGTCGGAGCCCTACCTAGGCACAACAGAGAGGTCAGCGTGCTAGTCTAAATCCTATGCGCGCAGGGGTCTGTGCCCATCGCCCATTGCACACCTGCACGTTGCGGTGGCGGCCGGAGAGTAGACCTAGCAACCTCCGTTACAAAGGAAGTTACGTTACGCGGTCCAACCCGGCGCGCGCCGCTTAGTCGCTGACGTCACGAAGGCTTCGGCTGATACCACGATGTCGAGTGCCCATAACTGTCTCCGTGTAGATGGTTAGTGTGTATAGGCCAGTAGCTGGACTCAGATCAAATACCAAGATCTCGTTAAGCGTGTTATTTTGAAATAACCACGGACGCCGACCAGGGCCAGGCCCACCTCTCTCCTAGGTGGTCTCAACCTGCCCTATCGCTCCACCATAAAGTAACAGTCGGGGGCCTTTCGAGATGGAGCCACCTGCCCCTTCAGCCCCCAACATCGGAATCACTCGCGGGTACTCCTACGAGCCGACCCGACTTTAATCACCACCTGTATAGCATGTATATATGTATAAGTATATACCCGTGATCACTTCCCGAGTGATCACGACCCGATAGTATAGCATGGCAGACGGACAAGAATGTAGGGCCATAGATGATAAACTAGCATCCTATACTAAGCATTAGGATTGCAGGTAAAGGTAACAACAGTAGTAGCAAGGACAGGCTATGCATCAGGATAGGATTAACGGAAAGCAGTAACATGTTACACTACTCTAATGCAAGCAGTAGAGAGTAGAGTAGGCGATATCTGGTGATCAAGGGGGGGGGGCTTGCCTAGTTGCTCTGGTAAGAGAGAGGGGTCGTCAACACCGTAGTCGGACTGGGTAGCAGCGGCGTCAGTCTCGGTGTCTAGCGAGAGAAGAGGGGGGAAGAAATAGTAAATATTAAGCAAACAGATGCATAGCGATGCATGACATGACAAGTATCGGTGCTAGGGGTGCCTAACACGGTACGTGGTGATACCAGTGAAGGGGGGGGAACATCTGGGAAAGTATCTCCGGTGTTTGTTTTCGGTCAGATGAAACAGAGGGGGAAAGTTGCGTGTTCGCTATGCTAGGGGTGCGTGGCGAACGAACGGGCTACATATCTGGATTCGTCTCGTTGTTCTGAGCAATTTCATGTTGAAAATAATTTAATCCGAGTTACGGATTAAAAGATATGATTTTCTAAAGATTTTATTAATTACTGGAATTTAGTTAATTATTTAATTTAACTCGAATTTGGATTTATGATATCAGCATGATGTCATGCTGACGTCATCAGTCAACAGTGGTTGACTGGTCAACCTGACCAGTGGGTCCCACTGGTCAGTGACACATTTTAATTAAGCAAATTAATTAACCTAATTAGTATTAATTAGGGGGGCCCCACTGTCATTGACTACTTAATTAACTAATTAACATATCAGGTTAATTAGGTAACTAAAGTGTAATTAGTTCATTACTTGTTTAATTTAATTAATCAAAATTAATTAAGTTAATTATTTCTATTAATTAATTAATTAATTATTTTTTTATTTTTTTATTTTTATTTCTGTTTCTTTTTTTGTAAACGTTCTGGGGGCTGTGGGGCCATTTGGTCAGTGGCCCAGGGGTGATGCAGGTTACAGGCGCTGGGTGCGGGCGTGCGCGCCCGATGGGGCGAGCCTGGGCGATGGGCGACGGCCGGCCGACAGGGCGCTACCAGGAGAGGCAATCGGGGCAGCAGCGAGGCGCCGTAGCCACCGACGAGTGGAGGCGGGCAGCAGCAGCAGCCACCGGCGAGTGGAGGTGGGCAGCAGTGGCAGCAAGCAGCGGGCTCGGGGGGGAAGGGGAGTAGGGCAGCGCGCGGGCGGCGCAGCGTGAGCGAGCAGCGCCGCGGCAGAGCGAGGCGGGGCTCGGGCGCGCGTGCGCGGGGGCACGCCGGGCGCGTCGAGGCCACGGCGGCGCCAGTGGAGCCGCGGGGAGGAGGCCATGGCGTGAGCGCGTGCGTGAGAGGAAGAGAGGAGGAGGGGGAAGCTCACGGGGGCGGCGTAGGGTTCGTGGCAGTGGGGGTTGAGGAGGAGGACGGGGACGAGCCGACGTTTGAGAGGACGGCGAGGCGGTTCCGTCGAGCGGACGAGCAGCACGGGCTCCGGGCAGCGGTGGTGGCGCATGCCGACGACGATCGGGTGCGGCTTCGGGGGCGAGGTGAGGCGCAGCTGAGGGGTGGCCGCGGATCGGCTGGGCGTACCGGGCGCATGGGTATTTCCCCTGATCCCAATCTGGATCGGGGGGCAGAGGGAGGAGAGGGGAGAGGTGGGGATTGTGCGGGGGAGTGGGGTGATGACGCTAGGGTTCGATGGGGAGTCAGGGTTAAGGGGCCATGGGGGTTGGCCGGCCTGGCCGGGACTTGGCTCAGTTGGGCCGGCGCCCCCCCCCCCCGGGGGGGGGGGGTTCTTTCCTTTTTTTGTTAGTTCTGTTTTTGTTTTGATTCTTTTTCTTATTTTCTTTTCTGTTTTATTTCTAGTTTCTTTTAATTTTTAGTTTTTTTTACAAAAATCACCACTAGTACCTAAATTAGTATTTATAAACAAACTGTTGTCACATCAATTCTTAACCCATAATAAAATATTTTTAATATTTTATAAAATCCAATAGGTGTTTGTTTAATTGTTTTCACTACTGTTTTAATTAGGTTAGAGCCCTTAAACATTTTATCAAGGTTTGGTTTCTCCATCGCATGTACACATGATTTATCTGACCCACCTTGAACATTTTGGTTTCATTGTTTGAAAACTTTTGTTGTTTGCCTATATTTTAAATTTGAATTTGAATCGTTTTGAACTAGAGTGATTTTATCAACAACAACCGAGGTAACGTGGCATCATTAGCAAAGGTTTATTGTAGCTTAATTATCCGGCCGTCACAATTCTCCTCCACTACAAGAAATCTCGTCCCGAGATTTTAAGTGGTAGAGTTGAGGGGAGAAGTGATATGGTTGTGAAATCCTAATGATTCTTCTCGGTCTTGGTTGCTCTTCTCGAAGAGGTCGATCCATTACATTGTTGTCTTCATTTCTCTGCTTCAAGTCATCATTATGAAGTCGGCATCCTTTCTTCGGGAAATCCATCGTACTTACGAAGAGTAAAGGGTGGGTAGTCCGGGAGAATAGACTTCTGCAAGGTTGTCTATCTGGTCGATAACATCAGGGAAGGTGGCGGAAGTAACTCTCGAATTGAAACTTAAGAAAATATTGCGAGGCAAGTAAAGAGGTATCACGGGAAGTCTCGAGCGGGCAGGCAATAGTTCGATGCCTGAAACGGGGCGTGAAAGGGGCTCAAGGCAACGGAAATAAGTATTTTGTCTGATACCAGAATTGATGATCTCTCGAAAGGTGGCTCGTGAATTACATACGAGGCCACACGTGAGGAGTAACTGTGGAAACAGGGGGTGTACAGGAGACTCAGGTTTTGATCATGTGGAACTGTGGGTTATGGGCCCACCATGTGGGTTAAAAGTAGGAAGGCGGTGACGATTTGCACGATCATGTAAGCAAGGCATGTCAGAGGATAGCCTGTCAGCTATGTCGGCAACAACATCGATACCAAGGGCGAGGGATGAAGAGACCATTTTCCTGCTCATTGAAACGAGGCGGGCCAATAGGCAAAGTTCCCGTCCATCGGTGGCTACCGGGATGTCATCAACAATAGTAACAGGGTCTTGCTGACAGAATTGTACACTGGGGTGTTTACATAAGTAGGAGAATATTACTGCTTAGATCATATAGATCACAAGCAACGTTAAACCAACCAATGGAAAGGAAAATATGATTATCAGATTAAACAGAACAATGGAAAGGAAAATGTGTTTAAGCACATATTTCAAGGGTATATTCTTCCCAAGGACAAGCAGAGCATGATATCCGTGACAAGATATAATGTAGAAAACTCTTTAGGTATGGGAGAGAATTTTCATGACATTACCCATACAGCGGTGTTTGGATAACTGAGCAGGAAACATTTAACATTGGGCTTCAAATGTACCTGTTGAAAATCGGAGTACTAAAGACATGCTCCGAGATAGCACTGACATAGTCATTGGGTAAAGATTAGAGTTAGAATTCATAAAGGATCCATCAGGAACAACTTATAGAATAAGTCTTACAATTTCCTCATGGAAGAATGGTTAACCTTGCTAAAAAGGAAACTATAACAATAGGTCCTCCGACCAGGTGTGCTAAGCATGACATCACCTTACTGGGCTATACAAAATCCAATGTTACGGCTTTTGTAAAATATCCCGACCATCATATCTGGCCGACATTCAGTTCTGATTGGTGTCAGGATACCTCAGACTCAGGGTGCCTGAAAAGGAGAGGTGCATTACAATTGACAAGATGACATTGTAAGATTCTCGGGAAATGAACTATAGGAGCGGGTTACCAAAAACAATAGTTCATCATTAAACCAAGGAGAGGATGAGGAGGTGGTTGATGGACTCAGCGACGATTCATCGAGAATTCCACACGGATGGATTTCCACAATTATGTGCACAAGGAGATGACATTTGAAAATTCAAATGATATAATGTTGTATGCCTGAGGAAAACATACACCATTAATCATTAGTTGAAAGGTGTGACCGAAATACGACCTTAGGCAGCAAGATCAATGTTAGTGTGGCGATTCAATAATCAACAGCCTAAGAACGAACTGTCGATCGTTAACATTCAAAGCAATAGGGTTGCCAGAAGTACAAAATCCAAGCAGCACCACTTGTTAGATGGTATCCCGGTTAGAATCAACACGGGGACCAAGAAAGAATGGTGAAGGTGAGAAGTATCACTATGCCAAGAATTTTCAAAGAGGTGAAGCAATCCTCACAACATAGTCGGCATAAAGGACAATAATACTTCAAGGTAGAATATAATGCAAATAGGATAGCAAGTTGCATCCATAACATGGACAAGCTCACGATGAAAAGAAGTTCAGGGTGTTGTCGATGATAACAAAAATCATCGAGGGCAAGGAGGGTATTTCTCAACATGAACACAGTTAAGATCTCGAAAGAAGTCAAAGTGTTGAAGGTGATCCAGCACATTTGCCGGGAGGTTTCAAGAGGACGCGATCAAACAGCAATGACGTCAAGCAGGGAATGACGACGTGAAAGTCATAGGAACAACAAGTAAGATGCAAGCTCAGAATCAAAGTTGCCTTTCAGAACAAGAAACATGATGTTGAAAGCTCGACGTAAGTCATGCTCACACTCTGAAGAATTTGTGCACCGAAGAAGGTCGAGGTAGCACAATCAAATATAGCAAGATAAGGGTGTAGCCGATGGTCTAGGACGACACGACTGAGTTTAAATTTTCCTAGTAATAATTACTAGGGGTATTTGAATTTTAGAACGGATTTGATTTACTAAACGGTGTCCTCGGTTGACGGCAACCTAGAACCCATAGAGTGATTACGACAAGGAAAGTTATTACTTCAACAAGTTAGTAAGATGCCATACAAAGGCATGATATCCTCGAGAAACCATGGGGTAAAACTCGAAGGTAGAACATGATAGAAGTTGAACTGGGTCGTTGACCGACGATAGCAGATACTTTAACCTTGTCAAAAATTGACGAGGCCTGGAATGGATTTCTTTCAGACATATGGGAAAAAGGACAGTATGGTCGAACCAAATCTGCAAGGTTCAATATAAGGATACCGAAAGAATCATACAGATGGATAATCATTTTGCAAGAAGCTTGCGATACGGCCTACATCGTTTCCATGGGCATGAACACAAAGTTCAAGGTCGACTCCCACTTTCCCAATGCATAACATTTCATTTACTTCTCGCTCTGATAAAGCTGTAGTGTTGGGAATTTATCTGGCAAGACACCAGAAGAGTATGACTCGTGAAAACTTTCGGTTTTGGGTTCACACGGATTAGTGAAAGTATAGGTTCAACCCATCGGGGCATCTTAGGAACATATACTACAAACTTCAAGAGTACATAGCACAAGCTTGTAAGCAGAGTATGGCTGGCAAAACAGAGGATGCAATTTACCTAAGGTATTATGTATCGGGGGAAGGACTCACAAGGTGATTGAAAATAAAGGACACTGTCGGATAATAATCCAACAATGGATCGGGCGATCCACAACGGAGCTGATGTGAGTATCGGTACTCACTCAGAGGAAGAAAGAATGCAGAGGCATCAGATTCAAGAAACACCTAAATAGTCTGATGCTTAAATACAAAGAAATTATGACTTCCAAAATAAAGGATCAGAAGCAGACGCTCTGATCAAGGATGGATAAGTTGAAATGACTTAGTTGGACAATCAATAAAGGTTTGAATTGTCTAGGACCAACTCATGTCTGGGAGGACGTCTGAGTTGGAAAGATAATTTAAAAGGATAACCTGATGATCGCATGCATACGCACATATTGAAACCATAGGCTTCAAATGACAAGGGCAAGGGATGTCAACGAAGACTACTAGCAATATGGAATTAACCATAATGCCAGCAGGCAAGAAATTCAAGAGCACTAAGTTGTTGAGGATTTTGGAAAATCGAATAGCACTTCGAAGAATTTTTACACATGAAGAACTGTGATGAACGGATCCTTGATAAATGTGAGGCATTATCCGTAAGGTTTTTAATGCAGAAAGGAACTGCAAGGCAGTAAACTCAAAGGATTTTCGGAACAACAGAGAATATTTCGAGGCATCATGTAACAACAAGAGCGACGAGGAATGATCATGTGAATGACAAGGTAATCATCCACGGGGATATATCGGTGGTAGGAATTACAAAGGCAATGAGCAGAAAGGGCTCGGGATAACATCGATGGGTATCCTCAAGATCTTCTGACAAAGCAGGTGATCTTCCGGCATGTGGGCTCTTCGGGAGAAATTAATTACGAGAACCTAGAGTCAGTGTTAGTAAAATCATTTAACCCGAGTAGAAGAGAGATCAGAGTCCCAGAATATAGGTCGAGGAATAAAAGATCCTAATACCACCCAATGGAGACGTGGGCCCGTAAGCCACACAGCCATATTAGCAAACAAATTAGTGACTAGACTCAACTTAGGCCAAGGAGTGTGGAAGGGGGATTCTTACAGGCAGTCGGCTCTAATACCAACTTGTGACACCCCCGATTCAATCGTACACTAATCATACACGCAAACGTGTACGATCAAGATCAGGGACTCACGAGAAGATATCACAACACAACTCTACAAATAAAATAAGTCATGCAAGCATCATATTACAAGCCAGGGGCCTCGAAGGCTCGAATACAAGAGCTCAATCATAGACGAGTCAGCGGAAGCAACAATATCTGAGTATAGACATACGTTAAACAAGTTTGCCTTAAGAAGGTTAGCACAAACTGGGATACAGATCGAAAGAGGCGCAGGCCTCCTGCCTGGGATCCTCCTAAACTACTCCTGGTCACCGTCAGCGGGTTGCACATAGTAGTAGGCACCTCCGGTGTAGTAGGAGTCGTCGTCAACAGTGGCGTCTGGATCCTGGGCTCCAACATTTGGTTGCGACAACCAGGTAGAAGGGATAGGGGGAAAAGAAGGAGAAAGCAACCGTGAGTACTCATCCAAAGTACTTGCAAGCAAGGAGCTACACTACATATGTATGCATTGGTATCAAATGGAATAAGGGTATCATATGTGGACTGAACTGCAGAAAGCCGGAGTAAGAGGGGGATAGCTCGTCCAATCGAAGACTATGCTTCTGGCCACCTCCATCTTGCAGCATGAGAAGAGAGTAGATGGTAAGTTCACCAAGTATCATCGCATAGAATAATCCTAACCGATGATCCTCCCCTCGTCGCCATGTTAGAGAGCGATCACCGGTTGTATCTGGCACTTGGAAGGGTATGTTTTATTAAGTATCCGGTTCTAGTTGTCATAAGGTCAAGGTACAACTCCGGGTCGTCCTCTTACCGAGGGACACAGCTATTCGAATAGATCAACTTATCTGCAGGGGTGCACCACATTTCCCAACACGCTCGATCCCCTTTGTCCGGACACACCTTCCTGGGTCATGCCCGGCCTCGGAAGATCAACACGTCGCAGCCCTACCTAGGCACAACAGAGAGGTCAGCACGCCGGTCTAAATCCTATGCGCGCAGGGGTCTAGGCCCATCGCTCATTGCACACCTGCACATTGCGTGGGCGGCCGGAGAGCAGACCTAGCAACCTCCATTACAAAGGAAGTTACGTTACATGGTCCAACCCGGCGCGCGCCGCTCAGTCGCTGACGTCATGAAGGCTTCGGCTGATACCACGACGTCGAGTGCCCATAACTGTCCCCGCGTAGATGGTTAGTGAGTATAGGCCAGTAGCCAGACTCAGATCAAATACCAAGATCTCGTTACGCGTGTTATTTTGAAATAACCATGGACGCCGACCAAGGCCAGGCCCACCTCTTTCCGAGGTGGTCTCAACCTGCCCTGTTGCTCCGCCACAAAGTAACAGTCGGGGGCCTTCGGGAACTCAGGCCCACCTCTACCAGGATGGAGCGACCTGCCCCTTCAGCCCCCAACATCGGAATCACTCGCGGGTACTCCCTACGAGCCGACCCGACTTTAATCACCACCTGTATAGCATGTATATATGTATAAGTATATACCCGTGATCACTTCCCGAGTGATCACGGCTTGATAGTATAGCATGGCAGACGGACAAGAATGTATGGCCACGGATGATAAACTAGCATCCCATACTAAGCATTTGGATTGTAGGTAAAGGTAACAACAGTAGTAGCAAGGACAGGCTATGCATCAGGATAGGATTAACGAAAAGCAGTAACATGTTACGCTACTCTAATGCAAGCAGTAGAGAGTACAGTAGGCGATATCTGGTGATCAAGGGGGGGCTTGCCTGGTTGCTCTGGCAAGAGAGAGGGGTCGTCAACACCGTAGTCGTACTGGGTAGCAGCGGCATTGGTCTCAGTGTCTAGCGAGAGAAGAGGGGGAAGAAACAATATATATTAAGCAAACATATGCATAGCGATGCATGACATGACAAGTATCGGTGCTAGGGGTGCCTAACGCGGTACGTGGTGATACCAGTGAAGGGGGGGGACATCTGGGAAAGTATCCCCGGTGTTTCGCGTTTTCGGTCAGATGAAATAGAGGGGGAAAGTTGCGTGTTCGCTATGCTAGGGGTGTGTGGCGGACGAACGGGATGTGTATCTGGATTCGTCTCGTCGTTCTGAGCTACTTTCATGTTGAAAATAATTTAATCCGAGTTACAGATTAAAAGATATGATCTTCTAAAGATTTTATTAATATCTGGAATTTAATTAATTATTTAATTTATTTCGAATTTGGATTTATGATATCAGCATGATGTCATGCTGACGTCATCAGTCAACAGTGGTTGACTGGTCAACCTGACCAGTGGGTCCCACTGGTCAGTGAAACATTTTAATTAAGCATATTAATTAACCTAATTAGTATTAATTAGGGGGGGCCCCACTGTCATTGACTACTTAATTAACTAATTAACAGATCAGGTTAATTAGGTAACTAAAGTGTAATTAGTTAATTAGTTGTTTAATTTAATTAATCAAAATTAATTAAGTTAATTATTTCTATTATTTATTTATTTATTTTAGTTATTATTATTATTTTTGTTTCTTTTTTTTGTAAATGTTCTGGGGGCTGTGGGGCCATTTGGTCAGTGGCCCAAGGGCGATGCGGGTTACGGGCGCTGGGTGCGGGCGTGCGCGCCTGATGGGGCGAGCCTGGGCGATGGGCGACGGCCGTCCGACGGGGCGCTACCAGGAGAGGCAACCGGGGCAGCGGCGAGGCGCCGTAGCCACTGACGAGTGGAGGCGGGCAGCAGCAGCCACCGGCGAGTGGAGGTGGGCAGCAGTGGCAGCAAGCAGTGCAGCAACAGGCTCGGGGGGGAGGGGGGCAGGGCGGCGCGCGGGCGGCACAGCGCGAGCGAGCAGTGCCGCGACAAAGCGAGGCGGGGCTCGGGCGCGCGTGCGCGGGGGCACGCCGGGCGCGGCGAGGCCACGGCGGCGCCAACGGAGCCGCGGGGAGGAGACCATGGCGTGAGTGCGTGCGCGCGAGGAAGAGAGGAGGAGGGGGAAGCTCACGGGGCGGCGTAGGGTTCGTGGGAGTGGGGGTTGAGGAGGAGGACGGGGATGAGTCGATGTTTGAGAGGACGGCGAGGCGGTTCCGTCGAGCGGACGAGCAGCACGTGCTCCGGGCAGCAGTGGTGGCGCACGACGACGACGATCGGGTGCGGCTTCGGGGGCGAGGTGAGGCGCGGCTGAGTGGTGGCCGCGGACCGGCTGGGCGTAGCGGGCGCAGGGGTATTTCCCCCGATCTCGATCTGGATCGGGAGGGCAGAGGGAGGAGAGGGGAGAGGTGGGGATTGTGCGGGGGAGTGGGGTGATGACGCTAGGGTTCGATGGGGAGTGGGGGTTAAGGGGCCATGGGGGTGGGCCGGCCTGGCCGAGACTTGGCTCAATTGGGCCGGGGCCTGCTGGGCCGGAGCCCCGGGGGGAGGGGGTTCTTTCCTTTTTTTGTTAGTTCTATTTTTGTTTTGATTCTTTTTCTTATTTTCTTTTCTGTTTTATTTCTAGTTTCTTTTAATTTTTAGTTTTTTACAAAAATCACCACTAGTACCAAAATTGGTATTTATAAACAAACTGTTGTCACATCAATTCTTAAACCATAATAAAATATTTTTAATATTTTATAAAATCCAATAGGTATTTGTTTAATTGTTTTCGCTACTGTTTTAATTAGTTTAGAGCCCTTAAACATTTTATCAAGGTTTGGTTTCTCCATCGCATTTACACTTGATTTATCTGACCCACCTTGAACATTTTGGTTTCATTGTTTGAAAACTTTTGTTGTTTTCCTATATTTTAAATTTGAATTCAAATCGTTTTGAACTAGAGTGATTTTATCAACAGCAACCGAGGTGACGTGGCATCATTAGCAAAGATTTACTGTAGCTTAATTATCCAGGCGTCACAATTATGTTGCTTGGCTTAATTTAGTTTGCTACTGATTACATAATGCCATAGCCTGCTAATCCTATTATAGACTGCGCCTATCTATGTGTTTGATACTTACTGTTAAGAATTACCTGTTTGCCTGAACTTAAATAGCTACTTAAGCACGTAGATAGCCGGTCATATGTACTTCTAAGGTGCAGTAGAATTCACGTGTAATTTACGTTCTGATACCCTGTTTGTTTAAATGGTTTGCTGTTATCACTTGTAGCACTAGTAATGTTTGCATGTTCATAGATAGACAACTGTCAGGTTTATATGAGGGACACCATCTTTTTAACTTATATCTGTGTTGGAATCATTTTGCTTACATCAAAGAAATTTATAGATGTCTGTGTTGCTGGTAAACGGTATCGACTTATTACTTTAATACGTTGCCAAGAACTTGTTAGTTTTACTAGTTTTATGTTAGTTTCTTATGGCTCTTGCAAAACTTTATTTATTGATTGCTAACATTCAAGTTTGCAGGACCCAACTGAAACTCCGTTGGCACAACATGTATGTTTTTAGAAACTTCCTTGTTTACCTGGTTTGCTGCTGTAACTTGTTGCTGTAATCATCTTACCAACTTCAAGTTTTCAGGATCCAATCGGAAGTCCAATTGCATAGCAGGTACATTTTCAAAAATATATTTGTGTAACAGGTTTGCTGTTGTAACTTGTTGCTCTAATCAAGTTACTGACTACTCAACTTTTCAGGATCCAAGAGAAACTCCAATGCCACAACAGGTTCCTTTTGCAAAACTTGTTTGTTTAATTGCTTTGCTGCTGCAACCGGTTGCTCTAATCACGTTACTGGCTACTCAAATTTCCAGGATCCAAGAGAAACTCCAATGCCACAACAGGTACCTTTTGCAAAACTTGTTTGTTTAACTGCTTTGTTGCTGCAACAACCGGTTACAATGATGTTAATAACTACTTTTCAACATCCAATTGAAACTCTTTATTTCCTTCTTTGTTTAACTGGTTTGTTGTTATAACTCCCAGTTTAGATGTTTTGCTAACTTCAACTTTTCGGAATCCAATCGGAACTTTAATGGAAAAACAGGTTAGCCCAAGATCAAAGGGCGAGGTCCCCATGGACGTTATATCATCCCACAGCAGTAGCACCGGCCCAATCATGCATCGTGAATTGCCAACTGCTGATGCTCTAGAGGCTAAACTAGTGGTAGAAAGAGATTCTGCTTCTGCACTTAGAGATGAAGTTGACATGTTGAGGAAGCAAACAGCACAATCACAAGCAGTACTCAAGACAACCATTAAATATTTGGTGGATTTAAAAATGAAGCAAGCTGAGACTGACCACATTGTTAAGGTCCTAAAGGAAAAAAGGAAATTAAATTCCCACTTGGTAAATCATAGGTGAAATGTTCTTTCCATCGTTGAATAACCTTTGTGTTGTTTGTTCATGTAATCGATCAAACCATTTGTTTTAGAGATCATGTAATAATTGTTCTTTGTTTTTTGGTTTTTAATTTTATTCAAGCACAAGTTTGTATTAATTGAAAAGACTCGGAGACATTTTGTTTTGATTGTTGTGCCAGACCTGCAAATATGCCGGTCGGGCTGAATGTGCATTCAGCAATAATAGTAGTATAGATGGACCATAAGTGGAATGCATCGGAATAGCTTCGCTAAAAAAAGGATGCGCTTCTAGCAAAAAAAAGTACAGCGGCCTGGCTTATGTATGTTAGTTGATATTATTGATCCATATACTCTATAAGTATTTATATGTCTGTTTGTTTTGTACATTATTGGTTGATTGGCTCGGTATTTGAATCTTGATATGTTGCTTGTGTACATATCTAAATGGGAGAACACATTATGTTGCGTGTGACATTTGAGTTGGACATAAAGTGTTCCAAATATTTGAATTCACCTCAAACTGGATTCTAGCTTCTGAATTCGAGTATCGGCATTTGTAAATCATATTCATATATGAAAGTGGAATACAACTTTGTCGTGCTTTTGAAGATATATAAAAACACATAGAATGATTTATAAAGATTCGTATAGGAATACAAAATGGATTCGAATTTAATTGCCAGGGTAAATGAGGACGCTTGTTGTCCCAAAATTCGAAAGAAGCGGCAAAATCTCCACTCCCACGTCGGCTGCCCGAAGCCAAGTGTTTGGGAGATGGAAATTACTGTCTACCCCTTACACGAACAATCCATCGGCCCGATTTCCACTGCTCTCAATAGGGGTAGGTTAGTAACTTCAATTAGACGTGACACGAACGCCTCTGAGCCCATTTTGACAAGGTGGGCGCCAAACATGGGCGGCAAAACACATTTGATTCAAGCTCGTCCAAAAGACCCATGTTTCTCCCTCCATTTCCCCATTCATACATGGTAGGAGGCAAAACAAACTCGACTCGACCGAAATCGATTTTCAATAGGGGAAGGTTTGTAACTTCACTCAGATGTGACACAACCTCCCTACCTGCCAGCCCTGTTCATACACCGTCGGCGCCAACCATGGGCGCCAAAACACCCTCTCCTTGCCCGAAATCTCTCTGGGCAAATATTTGCGAGATGCGAGATTACCGTCATGTCCCCAACCGATGAGACGTCCAAATTTTAAACGAGGGCTAAGTTTGTAACTTTCCCATATTTCAGACAGGTGCGTCCCAAAAACAAGGTTCCCCGTACCTCTCCCTCCATTTTCCCATTCATACACCATTTGTGCTAGAACACCATCCCCACACTAGCCTCCTCCGTCCGCCACCCCATCCATCGCCGTTGTCCTCCACCCCATCCATCGCCACTATCCTCCACCCCATCCATCGCCACCGTCCTCCACCATGCCAGAGCGCTTACCAAGACCGCGTCGTCCACTGCTAGAGACGGACGTCCTCAAGCTTCCTCTCGTCCACCTTGCATCGCGTCCTCTTGCTTCATCGGCGACGTCATCCTCTTTGTCGGGCCCACTCACACGACCTTCTCTTCCACCGCAACGGGACTTATCCCCCGATGCAACCGTCTACCATCGCAGATCTGCTTCAACGCCACCGACAGCCATCGCACCCCCGATGCCTACACGGCGCCGCAAGAGAGGTGGTACTTCATATCTCCACAACTTTTTGATCTCAACCAGAAAATAGATCGTAACTTGGTTATTGTACTTTCTTTTCAGCTCTTAGAATTTAGTTCTTAGTTCAAAGCAAACAATGGATGCTAAATATCATTTCCCTAGTTTCCAGCTTTAAATCTACCATGGCACAGTCATAATAGGGTTTAATTGATCATGATTAGGGTTTAATTGATCATGTTCGTTCTGTGGTGGTTTCTTTAATAGAAATCGGAGGGGAAACACTCTTTTGCTCAAAAAAATGCTTAGGGTTTCCCCCTTTTATGATCACTATACGATCAGCATACGTGCTTCATGTCATAATAGCACTGCTCCACCCATCAAGCTAGACAAGCTTAGTTATTCAAATACGAATCTGACATTATTAAAACAAAGTTGTTTAATTGGTCAGCTAAATGTTCCTAGTTTAGTTTTGAAAATGCATGTTCGCTGCTCGGGTGTGTATCTCTACAGGGTGCCAATGGTGGGCCATGGCCCACCCTGGGATTTTGGGTCGGCCCAGGCCCCGATTACGGTATGTTCTGTTGTGCGCTTTCGATCTCGACTCGCCTCCAGCCGCCTTCCTCACCGGCGACTTGCCGTCCCCGGGCGGCATGACTCTAGGAGGAAACTCCGGACTAACAGGAGGTCAGGAGCCACTCGCCCAACAGCATCACCGCTGCCCGGGCGTGCCGGCGTGCCTACCTTCCCAGTCCGTTCAGGGCTCACGCGTGCAACACCCACTAAGCCAACCCGATTTATCCTGAGATACGTCCTCAACACTCAGCAGGCACTCCTCATCACCCATTTTCTAATTGATTCATTACTCATTAGGCAGGACTGTCATTAGGGTTTGTTGTGTGCTGAGTGCTACCTACACATAATGGTTTAGATGTATTTCAGTAATCTTTAGTACCTATAAAGTTCATAGGGTTTCAAAATTCCGGCCCTAGGAACAGACACTACTCATTTTGGATTGTTGGTCATAGTGACATTGACCCAGATTACTACTGCATGCCAGGTTTGTTGACAATTTTACTTGTCTTTCTTACTCATTCGATATGATATACAATTATTCACGTCGATTAGTTGCAAACAATAAGTGCTAGACAAACTTCTTGATTCAGATTTTGGACGGTCTCTTACTACAGTTACAATTCTGCATACCTGTCCTAGTAAGCTCACAAGTAAATGATTGATTCACTACATCTATGCTTGCCTTGTCATATTTGTTGTCAATATTCTTTTAGGGTGGAGCACCCTGTTTCAAAATACTGGAACCATAGACATGAGTGAATAGTATTTCCCTGTGTGATCTCTTCCATCATGTGTGGGCAATGAGCACTGCATTGTATAGAAAGAAAGTGTCATTTCCAGCTTTTACATAGACTACGATCTTTTACATGGAATACAATCTGCCTACTTGCTTTGGGTCACACTACCAGCAGTCCACCCTTGAAGCTGAACATTATGCCACTAAAAATTCCTTAGTTTATTTGTTGAAATACGAATTTGATATGATTCTAATGTTCCTACTTCAGTTTTGAAATGTGTGTCTGCCTGTTATAGAGACATAAGAGGTTTGTATTTTTGTGTGTGGTCTAGTCAGCACAGTTGGGGGTGAACTTTGCATACCCAGGGGTTTATAGGGAGACACTCTTCGAGTTGAATCCGCAATGCATTCCATAGATAATCTGACTACTTTTTATGTTTTCATAAATCTTAGATTATGAACAGCATCATAATGATTATGAGCTTGTGCGCATGAAAAGAATAAAGCAGAACAATGCCATGGTTGTCAAACTTGGCATTAAGGGACTGAAATCAAGTCTGGATGCAATGCAATCCAAACGCTCTCCACCTACAGATTCTGATGCGGAGCATCCCAAGGCGATCCCCATGGACCCAACTACATGTCCTACGACCCCTCTTAGACCCATGACACGAGCACGTGCAAGAGCCCATGAAACCGAGGTGACATCTCTCCTCTCACATTTCCACTTTGATGCACATAAGACATGGCTACTACCTCATACAGACACTTTGTGCAGTCTCAGGTATCATGGAGAAGGTAAGGAGCAAGGAGAAGAATAAGAGGAAGATGGACGTGAAGACGGAGACGAAGAAGAAGAACTGCTCAAAGTCTCCAGGCTCCGGACGACCGATAAACCCCGGACCTCCGACGACCTCCAGGCTCCGGACGTCCGGCCTCCTCCGGACGACTGACACTTCCACACCCGAGCCAAAATAGACAGACATCTGACGCCACCCGGACAACCGACGCTCCTCGGACGACCGACCCCGACCGAACGTCCGACCGAAGACCACCCGAGCCGAATCTACGGACGTCCGACAGACACCGGACGTCCGTACCCTCGCGAGCCTCCGGACGACCGGTGACTCCTGGATGTCCGACGCCTGTGCACCGTTTTGTGTTGGGCTGCAACCCATGTACCCCTTCGCCCCCCTCTTTTTCACTAAGACTATATATACTCTACCTCGTCCAACTTTCTAGGGTTAGCGTTGGTTTAGCTCATTTTAAGAGATAGAGCTTCACTCATCCACATCGGATCTACTCCTCGTGAGAGACCGCGGCCTCTTCAGAGAAGATCCCTTTGGATTCAAGACCCCTCTAAGGGAAGATCCCCTCGTGGATTCAAGACCTCCTCACGGAGAAGACCGGCTACCCTTGTATCGTCCCTAGTTGATCGTGTACTGTGTGAACTCTTATGTATCCGAGGATCTAGCACATGTGTGAGTATCTTGTGTTGGTTTAGTGTTTCTCCCGTGTTTTCCTTTGCGTTCCCCCTCATTTTCCCCTTGTGTTCTTCGTGTTCATCGTGGGATCCACTCCTATCGTGAAAGATCGGCCACTAGGGTTCCTACCCTACATCAGATTCATGCTGAGAATATGATCCTAACAGTGATTCTGAGATAGAGGGAGACCTAAGTCAATGTAGCTCCCTAATGGAGGAGTCAGAGGCAGATGCCCTATCTTATTCACCCATCAAGGTGCTTGCTCTACATTTCTAAGGTTATATTGGTTGAACATATCTTGTAACTGATGCTTTGCATTGCTTCTACTTTGTTGCACTGCCATTAGCTTAGTTTACACATCGTGTATGTGAATACGCCCTGCCTATCCATTTTCAGTACATATTCCATCTGTCATCATACCATACTTATCCATTCAAATGTTGTTCTTGCGTATCAGACGTTCAAATGGAAGAGGGCGATTGCTGATCGCGGAGGAGCACGAGCAAAGTATTTGGAAAAGGTAGTGACACCTGATAAATCAAATAGCCCATTAGGTGTAGTTGCAATATCACCTGACCCATAAAACACCCCAACTCTAGCAGACTCTAGACCTACTACACTGGTCATTTCTGATGCCCCAACTCAGTAGACTCCAACTGCATCAAACAGTATGATGATGTCAGTTAACATAGCACCAGCTCTACGACGCAAAACCCCAATTCCAGCAAAGAGTACACCAAATACAGTTGCCAAATCCCTTTCGAACCAGAGAGAGCCCCAATTGCAGCAAATAGGACCCCTGTTCCATTTCTTCCCAGTTTAGAAGATGAAGCTTATATTGTTGTCAGGAACTTTGTGCGCATCTTTCCTTCATGGAAAGATTTATACCGCAGACACATGACAATTTCCAGTCTTCCTCCGCAACTTATGCGTAAGTAACGTACTAATGTTATTCATGGTAATTACTGCATATGTTTCTGCTGATAGAAGACACAAGATTTCATTCTTTTAAATAGGCGAGGACCAAACTAGATTGTCAAGACGAGCAAGGGTTGGTTGTGCTTTACAAGCACTCGTTCACGAAGTATCGTTCCTACCTGAGGCAAGCGCACTTTGATGACAAACCTCTAAATGAAATTTCTGTAAAGTCTCCGGTGCTACATTTACCAGACAGTGACTGGAATAATTTTGTTACACATTGGTCTCGTCTGCAGCGTAAGGTACTGTCTATGATATCACATCACAATTTGAACTACATTTTTGCATTTGCCTTAACATCTCACTTGTACGAAAACTGTTAGCAGAAGAACATTCATTCTCAAGGGACAACAGAATCTCGCAACTATACTGCACACTACATTGCTCTTGTGAGTACCTCTTGCCCTGTATGACCATACTTACTTTCATAGTTGTTTGATTATGTAGCATCACTGCACAGGTTAGCCTTGTTATCATCCATTTGGTGGACATTATAAGATCCGTATGGACTCTTACATAAATTTAGAATCAACCCAATGCTTTTGAAGAGGTTTAGCTCTGCAGTCCACTTGTAAGGATTGAACATCGTCTATCACTGTACTTACATTAACAGCTGCTCTCTCCGTCCCATAATATAAGAATGTTTTGTACAGTACACCAATGTTCTAAACACTCTTGTATTATGGGAAGATGGATTGGTTCATTGTGTAGCATTCTGCATCTTATCTCCCTCGCCTACCATTTACTAAAAAATATCAGATCTATATTTAATCTTGCCAAAAAGTTGAATACACAGACAATATCAGTGCAGAAGTGTAGCCCATTGCTCTTGTCAGCATATTGTGTCCTGTAACGCTTGTACTTCCAGGGATTGGTAGTTGATTATGTAGCATCAATCTGCATCTTATCTTCATTATCCTCTATCCCTTCCAGTATTATCATATCTATAATTACTCTCTACAAAATGTAGAGTACAGGCAATGCTTATGAGGAAGATACCATGCTGAAATTCTTGAGTTATCCTTCCCATGACATGGAGAAGGGCATTATAAAGCCGACGACCGGACGACCGGCCCAGCCCGGATGTCCGATCGACCCTGACGAAACTGAATTTTTTCAGTGTAGTCACCACCACCGCCCCATATTTCCGCATACGCACTCCTACCACCTATTAACCATCACCACTTCCGCATACCACCACCATTTAGACCATTTCGCTCTCCGACACGTGTTGCCACTTCGAGCTTTGAGAATTTGAGTTGTAGTTCCGTATCCTTTTGTGTTTCGGCTATCTAGGTACGGTTCAGCATCGACATCACCGCCGCTCATCTTCGCCACGGACGCGTCATCAACAACGACCACCTCGACTACACCTTGGTATTCATGCCACCATTTTGACACCATACCGGAAGCAAGACCGGTAACCTCGTCTTGGTATTGGACATATCACTCTTGCCATTACATTGATAGCTATCATAGCCTTACTCCTTTGCGTTGCTTACCCATGGAGACTAGCCATTGAGTATTGCCGGCAATGAGACTTGTGCACATTAGTGATCATACTTCCCATAGCATACATACATCATTATTGCATATATTGGCATCATCTCTTGTGTCACAAAGTTGTCATCGATACACAAGTGCTATCTTGGTTCATCAAGCATTGCATGAGGAAAGAGCTCCAACATCAAAGAGCCAAACAAGCTTTTAAGCAAAGACGAAAGATAAGCAAAGAGATTTTAAGCAAGAACCATAGCATCATACAACATTAAGATTGTCATACTCGATCATCTTGGATCATATCATAGAAACAACTTGCATAGAGCATACTTGGGATAGAAGTTGTTGCATTTTGGCTAAGTAGGTTGTGCACAAGTTCTTGTATCCGCCTATTGTGAAATCGTGCTAGCATCTTTCTAGTGTTGTGCAACAAGAGCATTTTCGTGGATTCCACATTTTGGCTCATCCTTGGTTGCCCAACCCCACTTATCTTTTTGCGTGTGTGTTTCTGTGTACCTTATATGCTTGTTCTACTTGTTACATTGCATCTTGCGAATCTTTTCCAACATTATTGAAGCTCACTTACAATTGTATCAAATTTTGTGCCACCATCCTAACCAAGCTCCACCATAAGCTTTTAGTTGTGTAGGTGTGAGAAACCGACAAGAGCTAGTACCAATTGTGCTATTTCCTTGTCCTACATTGGAGTGATCATCGATCCACTTTCAACTTCGGTCAAGGTACATTTGGTATTCATTCTTCTCTTTCTACCACTCACATTTGTCTTGGAATGATGGATAGGCCAAGTACTTCTACCAACCCACTCTTCATTGAGCACGATGACGACATGAACTCATACATCACCAAGAGCCACCTCTTTGGTGCACAACGTGCTTTGCATCAAGAGCAACAAGCCATGAGTGAATGCATCGACAACCTCGCCGCCAACTTGCGACTCTCTGAGCAACGTACAAGGGACTACTTAGACTGCAAGCTCAACGATCACAAGAAAGAGAATGACGCAAGGATGGACAAAATCCGCGCTTTGTTGCTCAACCGCTCTTCTTCCACTTCATCTTCATCAAGAAGGACTCACTCAAGTCGACACTCCGACTTCACCCTCTCCGGCTCAAGTACACCGACATCGAACACTCTACGCCGTGCCACGCGCAATGATCGTCAAGCAAGCCTCAATCCTCTACGCGATACCGACTCTCAAGAGCACCGACAACATCAAACTCAAGAGGCCTTTGCGCTAGCACGAGAACGGCAACGACAACGCCAACATGAAGAGGAAGACTGAGCGCGTCTACACCAAGTTGCACAAGATGTTGAGGCACAATGCCAAGAACAACAACTCCGTGAAGCTCAAGCACTTGAGGCGCAACAAGCCCTCCAAGATTCAAGTTGAGCCGTAGCCAACCGCGGCCGACAAGTCCTTGAACAAGAGGAAGCACTTCGCGAAGAACTTCATGAACGATGACACCAAGCTCGCATGCACCGTCAAGTACCTCAAGTTCCTCCTCGAGCTCGACAAGCTCCACCACAAGCTTGCCAAGAACATCAAGTTCATCAAGAGCATGAAGAGAATGGAAATTATCCATGACAAGTCCAACTGCGGCCGACAAGTCTTTTTCAGTACATATTCCATCTGTCATCATACCATATTTATCCATTCAAATGCTGTTCTTGTGTATTAGACGTTCAAATGGAAGAGGGTGATTGCTGATTGCGAAGGAGCACAAGCAAAGTATTTGGAAAAGGTAGTGACACCTGATAAATCAAATAGCCTATTAGGTGTAGTTGCAATATCACCTGACCCACAAAACACCCCAACTCTAGCAGACTCTAGACCTACTACACTGGTCATTTCTGATGCCCCAACTCAGCAGACCCCAACTGCAGCAAATAGTATGATGATGCCAGTTGACATAGCACCAGCTCTACGACGCAAAACCCCAATTCCAGCAAAGAGTACACCAAATCCAGTTGCCAAATCCCTTTTCGAACCAGAGAGAGCCCCAATTGCAGCAAATAGGACCCCTGTTCCATTTCTTCCCAGTTTAGAAGATGAAGCTTATATTGTTGTCAGGAACTTTGTGCGCATCTTTCCTTCATGGAAAGATTTATACCACAGACACATAACAATTTCCAGTCTTCCTCCGCAACTTATGCGTAAGTAACGTACTAATGTTATTCATGGTAATTACTGCATATGTTTCTGCTGATAGAAGACACAAGATTTCATTCTTTTAAATAGGCGAGGACCAAACTGGATTGTCAAGACGACCAAGGGTTGGTTGCACTTTTCAAGCACTCGTTGATGAAGTATCGTTCCTACCTGAGGCAAGCGCACTTTGATGGCAAGCCTCTAAATGAAATTTCTATAAAGTCTTTGGTGCTACATTTATCAGACAGTGACTGGAATAATCTTGTTACATATTGGTCTCGTCTACAGCGTAAGGTACTGTCTATGATATCACATCACAACTTGAACTACATTTTTGCATTTGCCTTAACATCTCACTTGTACGAAAACTATTAGCAGAAGAACATTCATTCTCAAGGGACAACAGAATCTCGCAACTATACTACACACTTCATTGCTCTTGTGAGTACCTCTTGCCCTGTATGACCATACTTACTTTCATAGTTGTTTGATTATGTAGCATCACTACACAGTTAGCCTCGTTATCATACATTTGGTGGACATTATAAGATCTGTATGGACTCTTACATAAATTTAGAATCAACCCAATGCTTTTGAAGAGGTTTAGCTCTGTAGTCCACTTGTAAGGATTGAATGTCGTCTATCACTGTACTTACATTGACAGCTACTCCCTCCGTCCCATAATATAAGAACGTTTTGTACAGTACACCAATGTTCAACACACTCTTGTATTATGGGAAGATGGATTGGTTCATTGTGTAGCATTCTGCATCTTATCTCCCTCGCCCACCATTTACTAAAAAATATCAGATCTATATTTAATCTTGCCAAAAAGTTGAATACATAGACAATGCCAGTGCAGAAGTGTAGCCCATTGCTCTTGTCAGTATATTGTGTCCTGTAACGCTTGTACTTCCAGGGATTGGTAGTTGATTATGTAGCATCAATCTGCATCTTGTCTTCATTATCCTCTAGCCCTTCCAGTATTATCATATCTATAATTACTCTCTACAAAATGTAGAGTACAAGCAATGCTTATGAAGAAGATTCCGTGCTGAAATTCTTGAGTTATCCTTCCCATGACATGGAGAAGGGAATTATAAAGCCGGTGTTAAATGTTAATGTAAGTCAGTCCTTCTAAAGCCTTTATCCTCAACTACTGTTTAATTTGCTCATACTCCCTATCGTTTACTCCTGTTTAGTTTGCTGTTTCTATCAAAATGCATGTTCACAACAACCGTAAGTTCCAAGTTTTACTTGTAAAACCAAATTCCTTATTCATACCATGCACATTACTCAATACTCCCTATATGTATGCTTGTTTTGTGTATCTATAATCCAGTGTGTGGTGAAGTAGCCCACGTTTGCACCTTGTCATCTCCTGTTTTATCTTACTGATGTGGCTGATGATAGGAACAACATGCCATACACATTAACCAAAATAGATACAATGATTGTCTTTGCCCTTAATCTATGCTTATTATGTTGACATGGTAATCTAGTAGTGTGGTGAAGCTCCCCGCATTATGAACAATGCCAAATTATGCTATTGATATTTTGAACTTACTCTTTATTTTCTAATTTGAAATTGGATGGAATTGACATCACAGTTATCATCTTTGTTTATACACGTGCAAAACATGTCATCTCTCTGCTTGTTTCAGGGTGATATGCCTGATGGAATGCACAAGTCTGCTGAAGGCTGTGACCCAAACCCAACATATATTGCAGCAAAGAAGGAAAAACATCTTGAAGATAGCGAGACAACCCCAAAGTCTTGTCTTGGTGAAGTGTTCAAGTTACTTGAGACTAGCAGTCAGACAAGCTCATAGAATTCTCTGTCTGAATCAGTTCGACTTCTTCAGTCCCAAGTTCTAGCAGAAAGGCATTCTGCAACTCAACTTCAACTTGAAGTCCTATCTCTAAGAAAGATTGTAGAGAACACCAATGAGAACCTCATTGCTAAACAGCTACACCTGGAAGCTATGACCGACATGCTAGGCTGGTCTCACAGCCTTGCTTGGCAGCTTGCGCAACCGTTCCCGCGCAAGGCTATCCTTTCTTGAACTATCTTGGAAGTGGTCTCGGTTCAGTATTATTTTGTTACGCTGCAATGGTGCCCAATTTTTGTAATCTGCTTCTTCGTTGTGCTTTATGATCACTGGTGGCGAACTTCGATGCCCAGTGGATGTAATATACCATAAATCCTTTATTGTATAGTGTAGGTTTATTCTAAGTTAGTATGCCATAATTTATTTATTGCATAGAGTAGGTTTGTTCTTAATTCCTACTAGTTACTGCCATCATTCGCTATCTGAAAAAAATATGATGTAGTCGACCGGGTTGAAACATTCGCCTCTAACAGTCCTAGTTTTTAGCGGGTCACTATTGGGCCGACCTGCATCTTTCTTGGGCCCGAATGGCCATTGGGGCCTTCACACTTTGCGCCAGGCCCACAACTTATTCCGGCCTATATTCGGCCCAAATTTTAGTTAGGCCTTTTCTGGACCCAGTGCTTAGTTTGGCCCATGTAGCATTGGGCCATTAACAGGCTGAATATTCTGGTGGCCTGTTACGGCCCAAAAGAAACCACGGGCCTTTAGCAGGCCGAAATTCATGTTGGGCCTCAATTTTCACTAGTCCTCGACGGGCCTTCAGCAGGCTGAAAGGTAGATCGGGCCTTTTTTGGCCCAGTTATATGACAGGTCGTTACCAGGCCGAAACATATTTCGGGACTAAGTTGGCCCACTGATATCATGGGCCTTTAAGAGGCCGAAAGCTTAGTACAGGCATCAATGGGCCGAATTATACGACAGGCCTTTAACAAGCCCAAAGTCATGCTGGGCTGAACTGTTGCCACCTTTATCATGGGCCGTTAGTGGGCCGGATTTAGCGTCGGACCATATATGGCCCATGGGCAGCACGGGCCATTCCCAGGCCGAAAGGCACACCGGGCTGAAATGGGCCCATGTCAACATTGGGCCTCTAACAGGCCAAAAGTCACTGGGCCGTAATTGGGCCCAAATATTCGGTGAACAATTAACGGGCCAGATCTGGCTTCAGGCCTTAAATGGGCCTTATTAAACAGGCCGTTATTGGGCTGGCCCACTAGTACCTGAGTAAGTACCGCGGGCCTTTGACTGGGCCGACCTTTTTAACCTATATGGGACTTTGTTGGGCCGTGCCACATGTTGACATATCATAAGCGCCTCCTGTCCAATGAATGGATGACATCTGTCCCAATGGTGAGCCAACACGTGTTTCCTCCGGCCAATGACAATTTTACGAGTGGAAAATCCTCATTGGTCGGGGCTGTTAATGGGTTATTGGATCCAAAACCGGACCCGATAGCTTAACAGCGACCCGTTACGGTGGATGCCACGTGTCGGTCACCCTTGACGAAAGCACTTCTATGACACGTGATTTATCGTCATGGAAGTGGACACTTCCGTGATGATAATTTTGGTAATGTCATGGAAAACTTCTACGACAGCACAGGTATGACTATCTTGATTCTATCATAAAATCGTCATGGATGTACATGCATGACAGAAAACATGACCTACTGTGACAAACACGTATCATCACGGAAGTGTCTTTTTTTGTAGTGGAGGGCCACAAGGTCGGGGCGCGCGCCCTCCACCCTATTGGCTGGCTGGTGCCCCCCTTTGGTTCTTTCTTTGCCCAATATTTTTTATATATTCCAAAACTAATCTCCATGAAGTATCAGGACTTTTGGAGTTGTGCAGAATAGGTCTCTAATATTTGCTCCTTTTCGAGCCCAGAATTCTAGCTGTCGGCATTCTCCCTCTTCATGTAAACCTTGTAAAATAAGAGAGAATAGGCATAAGTATTGTGATATAATGTGTAATAACAGCCCACAATGCAATAAATATCAACATAAAAGCATGATGCAAAATGGACGTATGAACTCCCCCAAGCTTAGACCCCGTTTGTCCTCAAGCGAAAGCCGATATCGATAAATAATTCCACATGTTTAGAGATAGAGGTGCCGATGAAATAAAATACAGACATGAGGGCATCATGATCATCTTTAGACAACAACATATAATGCCATATGACTTATTATGCTCAAGTAACAATTCATTCACAAGGTAAAGTATGAATCAGAAACTTCATTGAAAACTAACAAACTATGATCTTAGTCATTGAAGCAATTGCAATTTATCATAACATAGGAAAGAGTCAAATAAGATCTTTTCAGCAAGTCCACATACTCAACTATCATATAATCTTTCACAATTGCTAACACTCACGCGATACATATGGGTTCAAAGTTTCAATCGGACACAGAGAAAGATAGGGGCTTATAGTTTCGCATCCCAACCTCTCACCTCAAGGGTAATGTCAACAATAATACTTTATGAAAACCTACATCCGAGTGGATATATATATCCGGATCTCTCCAACACATAGAGCTTGCCAAAGGAAAAAGTGTAAAAGGAAAGGTGATGATCAGCATGACTCTTGCATAAGGGTAGGAGATAAAAATAAAAGATAGGCCCTTAGCAGAGGGAGCAGAGGTTGTCATGCGCTTTTATGGTTGGATGCACAAAATCTTAATGCAAAAGAACGTCACTTTATATTGTCGCATGTGATAAGGACCTTTATTATGCAGTCTGTCGCTTTTATTTCTTCCATATCACAAGTTCGTATAAAGCTTATTTTCTTCACACTAATAAGTCATACATATCTAGAGAGAGCAATTTTTATTGCTTGCACCGATGACAACTTACTTGAAGGATCTTACTCGATCCATAGGTACATATGGTGGACTCTCATGGAAAAACTGGGTTTAGGGATGTTTGGACGCACAAGTAGTATCTCTACTTGGTGCAAAGAATTTGGCTAGCATGAGAGGGAAAGGCAATCTCATCATGTTGGATGATCCATGACAATATACTTCTATTCAGATATAAGCAAACATAACTCATTATGTTGTCTTCCTTGTCCAACATCAACTTTTTAGCATGTCATAGTTCAATGAGTGCTCACAATTACAAAAGATGTCCAAGATAGTATATTTATATGTGAAGCATCTCTTTCTTTATTACTACCTATTAATTGCAGCAATGACCAAAACTATGTTTGTCAACTCTCAATAACTTTTATTCACCATACTCTTTATATGTGAAGCCATTACTCCCCATAAGATCAATATATGATCCTTTTATTTCTTTTTATTCTTTCTCTTATTTAATTGCCTCAAGATCATAGAAAGAAAGCAAAGCCCTTATCTCAAAACTACTCTTTATTATATATCTCACTGACTCAATTACATAGATAGAGCATAAAGCGAAACTCAAAGCTAGATCATACTAAAACTTTATTCTACTAGATAAAGATATAACCAAAAGGATCGAACTAAGAAAAATGATAATGATAAAGATGTGATGGTGATACGATACCAGGGCACTCCCCCAAGCTTGGCAGTTGCCAAGGGGAGTGCCCATACCCACGTAATTAGATCTCTTTCTTCGGGGGTGGTGATGATGGAGTTGTTAATGAAGCAGGCTTGTCATCCATCTTCCAAGGTATAGGCTCACCATCATAGAAAGATGAGCGGGTCTCCGGGATCCTCGAATCTGCAGCCAAACTCATCCTCTTGAATCTATATTCATACTCACATTTTTGGTTTTGCAGGTCATAGATCTGGGCTTGGAGATGCTCGATTTTCTCATGAAGCCTAAAGATGGCCTCCTCGATGCTCTTGGGGTCCATCTTGTGCTTGTTGGTGAAATCCGCGATCATCATGTGCTTGGCGTTGAGTCCGCGTTCCACCATCCCTTGACACTTGAAAACTTGCCGCTCCATTGCTTCGAGCCTTGCCTCCACGCTTCTGGTCTTCTTCGGTCCCTCAATATCACGGATGTGCAACACCCCCTCACGCATCTCAATGGCTTGAGGGTGTCGCAGCACCTCCGTAAGGTAGGGGCTGATGACCATCTCGAAGAACTTGTCCTTGGGGGCGCTTGGGGACGTCATGGTGATCTAGATCTGTCAGAAAAATAGCTCGAAACAAAAATAGGAGATATTGTCGTGGTACGGTGGTCAAAACCTTCGGGAGATTATATAATGAATTTTTACCGACCAAAAGAAGTATTCTGCAAGAAAACAGAGTCCGGGGGGCACACGAGGTAGCCGCAAGGTCGGGGGGCATGCCCTCCGCCCTTGTGGTGGTCTCGTGTCTCTTTCAGACTACTTTTAATTTTCCTAATTTTTTAAATATTCCAAAACGGAGAAAAATTACCATTGGAAATGTTTTGGAGTCGGTTTACTTACTGTGCCACATACCTATTCCTTTTCGGAGTCTGAAACATTCTGGAAAGTGTCCCTTAATTATGTACTCCTCCGGGGTGATGGCATCAATTATATTGGTCTCAACATTTATGGGAGTACCTAAGATGTAATGTTTGAGTCTTTGACGTTTACCACCTTTGGATTTTTGCCTTCGGCGTTGTTAATTTTAATGGCACCAGAATGATAGACCTCCTCGATAATGTAAGGGCCTTCCCATTTAGATAGAAGTTTTCCTGCAAAAAATCTTAAACGAGAGTTGTATAGCAAAACATGATCACCTACATTAAACTCACGCTTTTGTATCCTTTTATCATGCCATCTTTTAACTTTTTCATTAAACAACTTGGCATTCTCATAGGCATGGGTTCTCCATTCATCAAGTGAGCTAATATCAAATAACCTCTTCTCACCCCCAAGTTTCAAATCATAATTGAGCTCTTTAATAGGCCAATATGCCTTATGTTCTAGCTCAAGAGGTAAGTGACATGCTTTTCCATAAACCATTTTTTACGGAGACATACCCATAGGATTCTTATAAGCAGTTCTATAAGACCACAAAGCATCATCAAGTTTCTAAGACCAATTTTTCTAGATCTATTAACAGTCTTTTGCAATATTAATTTAATTTCTCTATTGCTCAATTCTACTTGACGACTAGACTGAGGATGATATGGAGATACAATTCTATGATTAACTTCATATTTAGCAAGGAATTTACAAAAAGCACCATGAATAAAATGTGAACCACGAGCAGTCATTAAATATCTAGGGACTCCAAACCTCAGGAAAATAACTTCTTTAAGCATGTTAATAGAAGTGTTATGATCAACACTACTAGTAGGAATAGCTTCTACCCACTTAGTAACGTAATCAACAGCAACTAAAATATGTGTATACCCATTAGAGGAAGGAAAAGGTCCCATATAATCAAAGCCCCAAACATCAATTGGTTTAATAACAAGTGAATAATTCATAGGCATTTCCAGACGTCTACTAATATTACCCATTCTTTGACATTGATCACAAGACATGACAAACTTACGGGCATCCTTAAAGAGAGTGGGCCAATAGAAACCAGATTGCAATACCTTATGTGCAGTTCTATCTCCAGTGTGGTGTCCTTTGTAAGCTTCAGAGGGGCACTTGCGTAGGATCTGTTCATGTTCATGCTCAAGTACACAACGTCTAATAACACCATCTACTCCTTATTTATAAAGGTGTGGATCATCCCAAAAGTAATGTCTTAAATCATAGAAAAACTATTTCCTTTGCTGATATGTGAAACTAGGTGGTATAAATTTAGCAACAATATAATTTGCATAATCAGCATACCATGGAGCGTTACAAGAAGCATTTATGACATTTAATTGCTCATCAGGAAAGCTATCATCAATAGGTAGTGGGTCATCAAGAACATTTTCTAACCTAGACAAGTTGTCTGCAACGGGGTTCTCAGCTCCCTTTCTATCAATAATATGCAAATCAAATTCTTGTAGCAAGAGAACCCATCTAATAAGTCTAGGTTAGCATCTTTCTTTTCCATAAGATATTTAATAACAACATGATCAGTGTGAACAGTTACTTTGGAATCAACAATATAAGGTCTGAACTTATCACATGCAATACAACTGCTAAAAATTCTTTTTCAGTGGTAGCATAACTTCTCTGGGCATTGTCTGGAGTTTTACTAGCATACTAAATAACATTTAATTTCTTATCAACTCTTTGTCCTAGAATAACACCAACAGCATTATCACTAGCATCACACATAATTTTGATGACCCACAAGTGTAGGGGATCTATCGTAGCCTTTTTGATAAGTAAGAGTGTCGAACCCAATGAGGAACAGAAGGAAATGATAAGCGGTTTTCAGCAAGGTATTCTCTGCAAGCACTAAGATTATCGGTAACAGAGAGTTTTGTGATAAGGTAATTTGAAATGGGTAGAAAGTAATAAAAGTAAATAAGGTGCAGCAAGGCCCAATCCTTTTTGTAGCAAAGGACAAGCCTGGACAAACTCTTATATAAAGGAAAGCGCTCCCGAGGACACATGGGAATTATCGTCAAGCTATTTTCATCACGTTCATATGATTCGCGTTCGGTACTTTGATAATTTGATATGTGGGTGGACTGGTGCTTGGGTACTGCCCTTACTTGGACAAGCATCCCACTTATGACTAACCTCTATTTCAAGCATCCACAACTACAACAGAAGTATTAAGGTAAACCTAACCATAGCATGAAACATATGGATCCAAATCAGCCCCTTACGAAGCAATGCATAAACTAGGGTTTAAGCTTATGTCACTCTAGCAACCCATTATCTACTTATTACTTCCCAATGCCTCCCTCTAGGACCATACAATGGTGAAGTGTCATGTAGTCGACGTTCATATTACACCACTAGAGAGATGACAACATACATCTCATCAAAATATCAAACGAATACCAAATTCACATGACTACTTATAGCAATACTTATCCCATGTCCTCAGGAACAAACGTAACTACTCACAAAGCATATTCATGTTCATAATCAGAGGGGTATTTATATGCATAATGGAGCTGAACATATGATCTTCCACCAAGTAAACCAACTAGCATCAACTACAAGGAGTAATCAACACTACTAGCAACCCACAGGTACCAATCTGAGGTTTGGATACAAAGATTGGATACAAGAGAGGAACTAGGGTTTCAGATGAGATGGTGCTGGTGAAGTTGTTGATGGAGATTAACCCCTCCCGATGAGAGGATCATTGGTGATGACGATGGTGATGATTTCCCCCTCTCGGAGGGAAGTTTCCCCAGCAGAACAGCTTCGCCGGAGCCCTAGATTGGTTCCGCCAAGGTTTCGCCTCGTGGCGGCGGAGTTTTGTCCCGTGAGCTAGCTTATGATTTTTTTCCTGGACAAAAGACTCCATATATCCAAAGATGGGCATCATAGGGCTACCAGGGGGCCCACGAGGCAGGAGGGCGCGCCCCCACCCTCGTGAATGGTGGGTGGCCCCCCTCTGCTACTTTCTTCGCCCAATATTTTTTATATATTCTGAAAAAAATTCTCGTGGAGTTTTAGGACTTTTGGAGATATGCAGAATAGGTCTCTAATATTTGCTCCTTTTCCAGCCAGAATTCCAGCTGCCGGCATTCCCCCTCTTCCTGTAAAGCTTGTAAAATAAGAGAGAATAGGCATAAGTATTGTGACATAATGTGTAATAACATCCCATAATGCAATAAATATTCATATAAAAGAATGATGCAAAATGGACGTATCAACTCCCCCAAGCTTAGACCTCGCTTGTCCTCAAGCAAAAGCCGAAATCGAAACATATGTCCATATGTTTAGAGATAGAGGTGCCGATAAAAATAAAATATGGACATGAGGGCATCATGATCATTCTTAGAACAGCAATATATATATATATATATATATATATATATATATTGTCATATGATCTCTTATGCTAAAGTAACAATTCATTCACATACTCAAGTATGAATCAGAAACTTCATTGAAAACTAACAAACTATAATCTCAGTCATTGAAGCAATTGCAATTTATCATAACATAGGAAAGACTCAATATAAGAGCTTCTCAGCAAGTCCACATACTCAACCATCATTTAGTCTTTCACAATTGCTAACACTCATGCGATATTTATGGTTATGAAGTTTTAATCAGACATGGAGAAAGATAGGGGCTTATAGTTTTGCCTCCCAACTTTTTACCTCAAGGGTAATGTCAACAATAATAGTTCATGAAAACTCACATCCAATTAGCTATATATATCTGGATCTTTCCAACACATTGTGCTTGCCAAAGGATAAAATGTAAAAAGGAAATGTGAAGATCACCATGACTCTTATATAAAGTAATAGACAAGAATAAAAGATAGGCCCTTCGCAGAGGGAAGTAGAGGTTGTCATGTGCTTTTATGGTTGGATGCACAAAATCTTAATGCGAAAGAATGTCAGTTTATATTGCCACTTGTGATTGTCAGCGTTCTGGGAACGGGGGTCCCCGGACTTGCCTGCCTGCGGCCCACGGCGTGGCTTTGCTAGCAGGCATGAACGGCCCATCTTCATCAACAAGGAATCAAGACCCTCGCGAGGGGCCAAGCCTCGCGAGGCAGATGACACAAGACGTCCTCAGGAGCGGCCTCACCAGGCTGGCTCGTGAGGGGCAGAGAGTTCAAGGCAAGGCAAACCTTGCGAGGTTTGCATGACGTGAGCCATGACGATCGAGACCAGGCGGGCGCTAGCATGCGCAACGTCCTTGTTTCCTCTTTGGTGCTAAGGGGGCAAGCGCAAGTGCGGAGTACCGAGGCATCAAGCAATGGTTTCCATATTGGTGCAACGAGACCAATACCAGAAGGACGGCAAGACGGAGGTCACCGTGGAGCCCAAGACGGCGTCACCACCAGAGCCTTTGGCAGGCGAAGACTGCTTTTGTCAGGATAGCTTGTACTAGTTGTCCCCTTTCAAATTGGCCGTTGTTGGCTCCCTTCCCGCTCAATATTTGGGGAGAGGACCAAGGCCACTATAAATAGAACTAGCCCCCACCATAGCCAGAGGAGGAGAGATCGGAGATTCGAGTCACCACTTCCTTGGCGGCACACCCACCAAGCTCAAGAACACCTCAACGTTAGGAGGCTATTCTTCCCTTTGTACTGTTCATCCTCAGCCCAAGAGGCAATCCACCACCACAATGGAGTAGGGTATTACACCACAACGGTGTCCCGAACCAGTATAAATCTTGTGTCCTTTGCGTTGCGAGTTTGTTGAGTTAGTTCATGAGATCTTAGCTAAGTTAGGACGTGGATCGGTAGGGGGGAGATCTTCGTGCGTACCCCAGTGTTCAAACCTTAAGGGTTTTGCCGGAACCCGTGATCCGACATTTGGCGCGCCAGGTAGGGGTGCGCCGAAGCTTCCTTCCCGTCGCTCAGCGTCACATCGCTTCAACGTCTCCATGGCGGACGCACGTCGCGCCCGCGCCGAGCGCCGGGATGCCCTCGCCACCCGTGTTGCTCAGACAGCCCCTGTCGGCGGGCCGCCCCGTCGCTCTTTGTCGCCTGCTGCCAACGCCGCCACCGGCCAGGCAGGGAACGAGCAGCAAGCATCCTCCCTGCACCCCTCGGTGCGACAGGACGGCCGCACCGCCACTCCCTCCCTGACCCCCGCTGGTTCATCGTCTCATGCTCGTCGCGTTCCCATGGACACACGGGCCACGCTCCTCATGGCGCGCGAGCTCCTGCGCTACCGCCCAGTCGACGAACTCTACGAGTACTGGCTTGACCGCATCGCCGAGCTTGTCCATGCTGCAGGGGGCTCCCCTGCGCCGTCCTACTCTCTACCTCGCCCTCCGCCAGCCACGGGCGACGCAGCTCATTAAGCACCTCCACCACCTCTGCACCAAGACGGCGCCCTAGCTCCAAGGCATGCGGCTCCACGGCGCGACCCTCCGCCACTCGCGTGAAGAAAGAAGATGTTAAGAAGTCCCTCGACCGCAAGCGAACGCTCCGCCACTCCTCGCACCTCCGCGCCAGGAACGTTTGCTGCGGCAAGGCCCCCGCCGCTTGCCGTAGCAGCGCGCGGGCGTCAAGACCAAGCTCCACCCCCAAGGCAGGCCCCGGTGACCATGGCCGGTTGTCGCGCCTTCACCCCCAAGCTGTGCAGCATCGCCTGGCCGGGCATGTTCAAGACAGATCTGCCTCCTCGCTACGACGGCACCCCTGACCCCGCGGAGTTCCTGCAGCTCTACGAGCTGAGCATCGAGGCGGCCAACGGCGACGAGAAAGTCATGGCAAACTGGTTTCCCATGGCTCTGAAGGATGGCCCTCGCTCCTGGCTCCTGAACCTGCCTTGAGGCTCAATTTCCTCCTGGGACGAGATGCGCAACCGCTTCATCGCCAACTTCTAGGGCACTCGCGACCGCCCCCCGGTCGCGGGTGACCTGCGCCGCATCAAGCAACAACCAGGAGAGACCCTGCAAAAGTACATCCAGTGCTTCAACAGCGCACGCATCAAGATCCACAAGGTAACTGACGAGGCCATCATCTCGGCGTTCTCCATCCATGAGGAGCTGTGCACGACCTTGGAGCTTTTCAACATCGCGACCAAGTGTGCAAGAGCTGAGGAGGGGCACCTCTCCATCCTCGAGCTCCCTGTTGTGGACCCAGAGGAGAAGAAGACCAAGGCCAAGGATGTGAAGCACAAGGGAGCAGCCTTGCTCACGGCGAAACCAAACACCAAGCGCGGCAGAGACAGGCCCGAGTCATCCAAGGGCAGCCGACCATTCTGCGCCTTCCATAACCTACATACCCACAACACCAGCGACTGTCAAGAGATCAAAGCCATTCGAGAAGGACGCTTTGGTCGACGCCTCGAGCGCAACGACCGGGGCTACGGCCGAGGAGGAGGATGTGGCGGCGGACGCTGGGACGACCATGGCCCATGTCAAGAGTGGCACGACCGGCCTCGTGAGGACCGCTGGCAGGATTAGCCTCGCGAGGGCGCCTGGAGGGACCAGCCTCGTGAGGCTCGTCCTCAAGGCAACGCTGTCCTTCCTCCATTACCGTCGCCACCCAGAAGGAATGACGACCACCATCAAGACGAGGGGGTTGGGGGCTTCCAGGAGCCACACGCTATCGCCTACATCTTGGGCGAAGCTCAAGCCCCAGCCTCGTAGCGTATCTTCAAACAATTTGCCCGTGAAGTGAATGCAGTTCTCCCCAAGCTCGAGGCCACACGCCGGCTCAGATGGTCCAGGTGCCCCATCACGTTCAGTTCGGCAGATCATCTCAAGTGCGCGGCTACTGCAGGCGTCCTCCCAATGCTCTGTTCACCAGTCATTAGCAACATGCAAGTTACCAAGACCCTCATCGACGGCGACGCACGGCTCAATGTCCTATCCGTTGACACGTTCGACAACCTCCAAGTGCCATATGACCAGCTTGATCCTACAAAGCCTTTCTCATGAGTGATCGGCGGCTCTACTACCCCGATCGGGCAAGTCCGCCTTCCCGTTACCTTCAGAGAACGCAACAACTACCGCACCGAACTCATCGACTTCGATGTCGCCTACATCTACTTGCCATACAACACCATCCTCGGGTATCTAGGCCTGGCCAAGTTTATGGAGGTGACTCATCACGGCTACAATGTCCTCAAGATGCCGGGAAGCGGCGGAATCATCACAGTCTCGTGCGAAGAAAGAGACGCGGTGTGCTCCCTCGAGCGTGCCTTCCAAGCTGCATCAATCGACGACCCCGACAGTCAGGGCGAGCGCCCTCCTGAGGCCACCCCCAAGAAGAAGAAGCTGCGCCACGCAGGGCCTCAGGCAAGCGGCGCCTCGTCAGGATTGGCACCCGCGCCTGGAGCGTGGCGGGCGCCTATCAACACAACCTGCAAAGCATCCTGGCGGCTCAGGAGGCCAGGCACCACACTGTGCTGATGGAGATGAAGACGGTCCTCAAGGAACCCCCTGGAACCCCAGAGCCCCCCGAGGCCCAGGGCCCCGATGGCTCATGAGGGGCAGCCCCTTCGCCGCACGCCTTCAGCTAGCCCAACTCTCCTTCATCGACAGAACCAGGTGACATTTTCCAAAGTTCATTCAGCTGGGAGCGCCCCCAGGGCTGCATCATTCCCATGCCGCGTGGGTCCGTCCCTGTGGCATGTATCTTTCCTTTTATGTCTTTAGCTTATCCTGTTGGGGCGCCCCTCGGGCTGCATCATCCCCAAGCCACTCAGGTTGGACCTAGTGGCATGCATCTTCCCCGCATTTACTTAAGCCAGTATGCTTTCCATGCTTAATCTATCTATGACTATCGCCTGCTTGATTGTCACCCACCATGGGAGCCGCGCGTCGATCGTCTTTCTTCAGGACCCTTCATGTTGTCTAACCATCTCGCAGGACCAAGACAACAAACAAGAATCAAGACCAGACGCAACCCGCCTCGAGGTAGGGCCACATGAGTCCCGCGCTGGCTCACGAGTGCGCAAATACACCTCATCTAGCCCCGCCGTGCAAGCCACATGTCAGGGCAGGGTTGTACATGCCCCGGGGGCTCTCCGCAGTAGGGAGTCCCCCTCCCACGCCCTAGTGGAAGCACCATGCTCCATGTTGGCCGTCGACACTACTCAGGAGCGGCTATGCCCGTGCACAAGCGGAAACACTACGCTTCGCGCTGGTGATAAACAACTGAGGGCGGCCCCACGGCCGTACCAACCTTAGGGAGCCCCAGAGCTCAATGTCCGGCCTCACCGCAACACCTCCCCTTGAGAGAGCCGCACGAGGGGGCTGGGCACGGGGGCTGCGCTTGGGTCACGCCCAAGCGTACGCCACCCAACCAGGTCCCCCGGACCTGGTCGTCGCACGCCCCTCCCAAGCCGAGCCTCGATGAGGGAAAAGGTATGGAGAATGTTTGCAGGTCAAGGGAGACTCCTGAGCATCGTGACTCAGGAGCCTAACTGGTCACGTAGCCCCTCACTCCTTGGTCCGTCCTGGTCTTCGGTCGGCCCAACGGCGGTTGAGGTATGCGTGGGGCCAGGCTCTGCCGACGTAGAACATTAACATATCGTCGCGTATCCATCCTATAGGCTATTTTTGTGTCAAGGGGGACTCCTAAGCATCGTGACTCAGGAGCCTAACTGGTCATGTAGCTGTAACGCCCCATATGTAACCTGCCATATTTGTATTCCAACTCTTGCCATTTCCAGCACTAAGTTATGATATTTCCTCGTTGTCGGGTTTTTGTCTTCATGTTGCTTTTGTCTTTGTCATGCATCTCATATCATGTCATCATGTGCATCGCATTTGCATACGTGTTCGTCTCATGAATTCGAGCATTTTCTCCGCTGTCTGTTTTGCATTCCGGCGCTCCTATGTCCTCCGGTGTCCCCTTTTACCTCTTTTCGTGTGCAGGTGTTAAACGTTCTCGGATTGGACCGAGACTTGCCAAGCGGCCTTGGTTTACTACCGGTAGACCGCCTGTCAAGTTTCGTGCCATTTGGACTTCGTTTGATACTCCAACGGTTAATCGAGGAACCGAAAAGGCCTCGTGTGTGTTGCAGCCCAACACCCCTCCTAAGTGGCCCAAAACCCACCTAAACCCCCTCCATCATCTCGTTCATTCGTTCACGATCGCATGGCCGCAAACCGTGCTCAATTTGGAGCCTCCTAGCTCCCTCTACCTATAAAAAGGCATCTCCTCCGAAAATCCCAGGTCATTTTACACCCTAACCCTAGCTCCTCTTCCCCCGCCGCCGCCGGACACGTCTGAGACAGCCGGCGCATCCGCGCGCCGCCGCCCGGACCAATCGTCGCCCGCCATGTCACCACGCGGGAGCCCCACTTCGCCGCCTAACCGCGCCGGCCCTCCAGGCCCAGCGCCGGCCCCCGCTGCCCGCTCTGCGCCCGCAGCCGCCCGCTTCCCCGGCTCGCCCGCGCGCCGCCCAGCCGGCTCCGCCCCGCCGCCGCACTGTTCGCCGGCGTCGACCGCGCTGCCCCGCCGCCGCACGCTTCCGGCCGGCGCCTCGTCGCCTCGCCACTGCCCTGCCCAACGACGGCCACCTTGCCGGCCTCTCCGTCCATCGTCGCCGGCGTCCCATCGTCCTCCCGCTCCGGCTAATCCATCCCGCAACTCCGGCGAGCTCCGCGCCGAACTGCGGCAAGAAGCTCCGGTCATCCTCGATCCCCGTACCTAATTTTTCTCCTAAGTCCCAGTACTTTTTAGCATATTTCATCATGCCATAACTTTGCATCCGTGGCTCCGTTTTGGACGTGTAGCGTGTCAAATTGTTCGTCTTGATGAGTACTTCATTTCATTCCATTGCACCATGTTCATTTGAGTTCATCTTGATGCCCTAAATGCTATTGCAAGAGTGCTATGCAATGTTAGTTTCAGATTCTTATCAGAATTTGGACATTTGTCATTTTTGCCATGATTAATGTGTGCCTCCTATGATCTTGAGCCCTACATGTTTTTTGAAGTATGCCATGCCATATTTACAGGGGTGTATGCCATGTATTTTTGTGCACTTTGTGGTGACTAGCACAAGCATGCAAAGTAGCTCTCGTGATGTTGCTGATTTCATGGACTTAGGAATCTTCTAAGTCTTTTCCCTGATAATATTTTTATGCCATGTATTCTTGTTGCTAGAGAGTCATTCATGCCTCATTTGAGCATGTTCATTAAGGATGATTTTGAGATATTGTTATGCTCTATCCATCCATGTCTTTGTTTGCAATTATGGAGCACCCTAGCATGACGCAATCTTGCTCTACTTTTGCTATAAAATGTTCTTGGCAGATTGTTTACATGTTAAGCAATTTTGCCGAGGTTATTATAGTTTGTCCATGCATGCTATGAGAGTGTTCTTGCCATGGTTAGCTTATATATCATGTCTACTTGTTGGGTGTATGCTTAGTTTGTCATGCAATGCCTTGTGGTGAGTGCATCGAGCTCATAAACATGCCTACGTAAATCTGTTTTGCCATGTCCCAGTTTTTCTGCTAAATCTGAATCTGTTAACGGAACTTGCTATGTTCACATGGTTGCCATTGTATTTTCTGATCCCTTTTGGCTTATGGTCAGTAAGGGACTTTTGTTGTATGTTTTGAGTAGCTTCATGACATGCCTTGCTTTGCCATGATATATTCCTGTAGCATGTTGTTATCGTGCTCTAAACATTGCTTCCTGATATTAAATTCCTGGCATGTTATTTTCACTAAGTCTGTAACCTGATATCTTTTGCACTTTTGCCATGCTTGTTTTAACCTGCTATTGAGTGAATTGGCCGTAGCTCAGTGTTCATATTTTGTCCAGCATCTTGAGTGGATCACTACCATGTGTTTTGTTGCTATGTTAGAGTGCAGTAGCTTGTTGTTCTTGATGCATTTAGATGGCCTCTTGCTGTTAATCGCAGCTTCGTGCCATTATTGTTTTGCTTGCCATTTGCAAACCGTGCATCCGATTCCGGTGATCTTTATATCGATTTCGACCAAAATTAACTCGTCTTTCCAGCGGCACTATTGGTTTTCCAAGTTGAGGCCTGGTTCAATCTTTCCTTTCTGAAACATGCATATGCATCGCATATCACATCCCGCATATCATGCCATGTTTTGCATCATGTTGGTTGCGCATTGCACCATGGTTGATTGTGTCTCCCTTTGCTTGTGTTCTTGCTTTGGGTAGAGCAGGGAGACGAGTATGTGATCGAGGAACCCCTTGAGTACACTAATGTAACATCCAAAAATTTCAATTTGGAATGTTATACACTAGATCATCATTGCATATCATATTTTATTGCATTTTTGGTTGATCCTAGAAATTTTACGCATCTCAAGGACCCTCAGAGAGAGTTGGGGATTTCGTTGTTTTCATATTTGAGTTTTCTCAGATTTTGAAAATAGGATCATTTGATTTTATTTATTTTATCTTCAATTATTTCTATTATAAAAATATGAGAGAGGGAAGAAAATGGCTTTCCCAAAATAAAGAAATATTGAGGATTTAATAAAAAAATCAAATAAGATTTTATTTTGGTTTTATTTGCTAATTTATTTGAATTTAGGAAAAATGCGCATTTTTCAAAATTGCATTTAGGCCCCAAATAAATGTTCATCCTGTGTGGCTTGATTTTAGAAGCCGGGGAAAATTTATTTCAGGATTTTTGGAGTCCGTTTAGTATTTCTTTTGTTTTTTTCTGAGCGTAACTATTTAAAAAAACGCAACCGACCTACCGGGCCGTGTCTGACCTGGACACTCGGCCCGGCTGGCTTTATAAGCCGGGGAGGCCCAGCCGGACCCCCAAACCCTAGCCCTAGCCCCGCCGCCGCCGCCCCCGTGCCGCCCCGCCGGACCGCCGCCGGAGGTTGACCTCGCCGCCGCCGGTTTTGTTTTCTTCGAAAAACCGATCGGTTTTTCCGTCGGTTTGTTCGGTTTATTAGTTTCGTTTTTTATAGATCAGTTTTTCCGGTTCATTTATTTAGCAAGCATTCGCCCATTCGTTCGTTTTAATGAACGCGTTCTTCGTTTAGATCCAGTTAACGAACGTCCGTTCGTTAATATGTTCGTCGTTTTCTTTTTCTCGGATTAAATCCGCGATTTTTCTGATCGCGGTTCCTGATCCGTTTTTCGTTCTAGTATAACTTTTCGCTCGTTTATCGGAATCAGGGGATTCAAGCGCCTAGAGTTTCGTCTTAAAACCCTCTTTCCGTTTAACCAACTCAAACAAGTTTTTGCCTCTCTAAAGTTTCCCTAGATCAAGAATAGTAAACGAAGCTTGTTTCTTTTGCCATTTGTCTTTCGTTGCTTCGTTCGATTTGATTTTTGTTGCCAACCTGAGTTCTTAAGTTGAACTTTCTGGTTAGATCTCTTATTTGGGTTTTACATGTGCATTAGTTGAGTACTTATTGTATGCTTGTTTGTTTGCGATAGAGTACCCGGAGTGCGCCGCTTGCTACTTCGAATTGCTAGGCTTTCTACGTTTGCTTATTATGCCATGCTATGCTAGTAGACGTGGATTGGGTGAGTGAAATCCATGACAGATGTGAGATTGTTAAATTAATGGTTTATCTAAGGTGGCAACTTTAATACACATCTGGGTGGATTGAGGCACCTGGGTATTCCAGCGATTGCCTGTTTTCTTTTGGACCGCCACCCAGGCTCAAAGGGATCATGAGATTATTCATACTAGAAACTTCCGTGTGCAGCCACAAGCTATTATGGGCTCTAGCATAGTTGATTAAGTCATGCGAACTCTTACAGTGGTAGACTAGCAGATGTAGGGGAAAGTAGGTGTAACGGTCTACCCGATCGTAAGGTGCTAGCGCTTCTGAAAGACTATGTCTTGGTCATCCGTTCCTCAAACACCATGTAGTGCGAGAATCCCAACAGAGAAGATTGAGTCTTGTGGGGAAAAGTGCGCAAACTTCTGCAGAGTGTATAAACTAATCATGGTTAGCCGTGTTCCCAGTTATGGACATCTTGAGTATCTAGTACCTGGATTATCATGTGAATCTCATCATGTTACTCTAAGATTAAATTTGTTGGGTTTTGTTTAATGATGATGCTTAATTGGGATTGAGAATGCTGTCAACCATTCTTAATGTTTAACAACCACCATGATAGTTAAATAAAATCTATTCCTTTGCAATAGAGAAAAATTGGCTTTACGCAAAACTGTAACCATAGAGCTTTCCACCAGCCAAATATGCATGTAGTATAGCCTTATTTCTTTCATTGCTCTCTATGTGTTACATTGCCAGCATATTCCATGTGCTGACCCGTTTCGGGCTGCAACGTTATTCTTGTAGACTTTTCAGACAACGATTAAGGTGCCTTTAGGTCGTGGTTCTATACTCAATGATGCCGTTGGAGTTGCTGGACTCACTTATCTTCCAAGCCTTCCGTTGTTATCGTTATTAGATGGCCTTAAGCCATATTTATTGTAATAAGTTCTCTTTTGAGACACTCGATGTAATAATTGTGTGATTGCTACTCTGTTATAAATCATTCAAGTACTGTGTGGTGTCAGCATTACTGATCCAGGGATGACACCTGAGCACGGAGATTGGACCGTTTGAGGTCTGGTCGCTACAAGATGGTATCAGAGCACACACTGACTTTAGGACACGACCACTAAGCTAAAGCCCTAGATCACTACTCACTCTCTTCTCATTCTGACTTCTCATCTTTTCTACTCTTTTAGGATGGCGGATGCAAGGAACAAGTTCACGCAACCGGATGAAGATACACCCTTTGGACGTCACTTGAAGGAAGTCACTAGATACCTGAACATAGGAGTACCCAGCTTCACCGGAACTTACCACGCCACTTTACCTGAAGAAGAGCACTGGATGATTCAAGTTCAAGTTCCAGGAAGGACGTTCATGCCAGTCACTGAGCCCATAGAGTTTTCTTTTGATGCACCAACTTGGAGTCTAGGAAAGAGCATGGCAGCTCACATCGCCATGGGACGCATTAGAGAAGTTTACCACAATGATCTCAAGGATACTATCTACCAGATTTGTGGGCACCGAGATGAGCACTGGGAGATGATCAGCACCAGGAAGGATAGATCAATTGCAGCTTTTATCTAGGAGTTAAACCAGCACATTCAGCGTCAGGAGAACCAGATGTGCTCCGACATGATAGATCTGAAGAAGGCAAGGACAAGAATCAAGGAATTGGAGGAAGAACTCAAGGCTACATGTGAAGATTATGAAGAGGAAATCGAAGTATTAGTGGAGAAGAATGATGATCTGATCAAGAAGATCGGAATATTTATGGGAGGCCCTACACCAGTAGAAGAAGACGAAGAGCCCAAGGAGATTCGCCCGGAAGACTACATCATCATCGACGACACCGACTCGGATCCAGATGATAGCGATGATGACTATGTTGATGAAGCCGGAGCAGATATAATGGAGTCTGCAACCGAAGAATATTTTTAGACCACCCCAACAAATGTAGTAGTCCACCATGTAAATATAGTAGTCCGAGCACTTTTGCGATAGTTAGATCGATTGTATGCCCTTGTTTGATTGATTGAACGAAGTGAATTGTTTGCTTTTGCCTCATGTGCATATGGGTAGTGTTTTCTCTCTAGACCCCTCTCTATTCTTAAATCTCATCTTTTCTAAACCCTCAGATGCCTCCGAGATGTGACCCCGAATTTACCTTCCCATCGGAGCTCACTCAGTTGATCCAGCAGCAGAACACATTGATGCAGTTGCTAGTCCAGAATCAGAATCAAGGGAACAACAACAACAAAAATCCACCACCACCACCACCACTTATTGATCACTTAGCCCGTTTTCTTAGGCTGAATCCGCCGGTGTTTTCCAGTAGCACCGAGCCGATAGTAGCAGATGATTGGCTCTGCAAGACCGCAAGGGAATTGACCACCGCAGGATGCACAGATGCGGAAATGGTGAAGTTTGCCGCACATCAGCTTGAAGGACCCGCGGCATCATGGTGGGAGAATTTCACAGCCACTTTCCCTGTCGACACTGTCACGTGGGACTAGTTTCAGCAGGCTTTCCGTACTGCCCATGTTTCAGTAGGAGCTATGGCCATGAAGAAGCGAGAGTTTCGCAACTTGTGCCAAGGAGGACGGACAATTGGTCAGTATGTGGAGGACTTTAGTAAGTTAGCACGTTATGCCCTAGATGACGTAGCTACGGATGCAGCTAAGCAGGAGAAGTTTCTGGAAGGACTGAATGATGAGTTGAGCATGTAGTTGATGGTATCAACCTTCAACAACTACCAGGAGTTGGTAGATCATGCTCTCATAATTGAAGGGAAGCAGCAGCAGATTGAGAATCGCAAGAGGAAGTATGGACAAGGGAAGTACAATTTAGGAGCTCAACAGAAGCCACGTTTTACCCCTAGACCGGGAGGACATTTTCAGCATAACCATGGAGGAGGTAGCCCGCACAATCACAATAGCACCAAGAATGGCAATGGGAATGGAGGAAGCAACAGCCAGAATCGCACCAACCCATCAACCCCAGCCAAGAGAGACCTGAGCCAAGTCACTTGCTTTAAGTGCCAGAAGACCGAACATTATGCCAATGAATGTCCTGAATCCCAGAATGGAAATGGCAATGGAAGCTCTGGGAAGAAGCCAAACCCTTTCAACAGGGGACAGGTGAACCACGTTAACGCGGAGGAGGTTGAAGAACAGCCGAATGCAGTAATCGGTAAGTTTTTGGTTAAGTTATTTACTGCACTCCTTCTTTTCAATACTGGTGCATCGCATTCCTACATCTCAAGGGGATTTGTGGATAAGTATAATCTGCCCACCAAAGTTCTTAGAACACCTATGTTTGTAAGCTCACCAGGAGCGGAGTATATGGCTAGCGAAGGATGTTTTCAAGTGTCATTGAGTATAGGTAGGCATGTGTTTCCATCGGATTTAATCATTTTGGAATCACAAGGATTGGATGTAATTCTGGGTATTGATTGGCTGTCAATGTATGGAGGAAACATTGATTGCACCAGTAAGTCAATTTTGCTTACCACCCCAGAAGGGAGAAGGATCAAGTATGTATCCCGGCATGTGCCAAAAGGGACTCAAGTAAATTGTCTAACAGGAGTTGTGCCGGAGGAAGTACTAGTAGTGAAGGATTTCCCTGATGTATTTCCAGAAGAATTGCTAGGCATGCCACCAGATAGAGATATTGAGTTTTTGATTGAGCTTTTTCCAGGCACAGGGCCAATATCTAAGAGACCATATAGGAGTTGTTGAAGAAGGATACCAAGTTCATATGGACTGAGGAATGTGAGGCTAGTTTCCAGGAGTTGAAGAAACATTTGGTTACATCACCTGTGTTGATTTTTCTAGATCAGACCAAGGATTATGAGGTGTATTGTGACGCTTCACGTCGAGCACTTGGAGCAGTGCTTATGCAGGAAGGAAGAGTTGTTTCATATGCCTCAAGACAGCTTAAGCCTCATGAGTTGATTTATGCTACGCATGATTTGGAGTTAGCAGCCGTAGTGCATGCATTGAAGACCTGGAGACATTTTCTCATTGGAAACCATTGTGAGGTGTACACGGATCACAAGAGTTTGAAGTATATTTTCACGCAGAAGGAGCTGAATCTCAGGCAAAGGAGATGGTTGGAGCTCATCAAGGATTATGACATGAAATTGCATTATCACCCCGGAAAGGCTAACGTAGTAGCTGACGCGTTGAGTCATAAAAGCCATGTCAACACATTAATGACGGGATATTTACCAAGGGAGTTAGCCGAAAATCTTCAAGAGCTATATTTGGAAATAGTTCCAAGAGGCTATGTAGTAGCATTGGAGATTCAGTATACTTTGATGGATAAGATCAGAGAAGCCCAGAAGACTGACAAGGAGATTGCCTCTATAAAGGAGAAAATGAGCAAAGGAAAAGCTAAAGGATTTCGTGAGGATGATCACGATACCTTATGGTTTGAAGACCGTGTTTATGTGCCTAATGATTCGGAGATCAGGAAGTTAATTCTGCAAGAGGCCCATGATTCACCATATTCGATTCACCCAGGAAATACCAAGATGTATTTAGATTTGAAGGATACTTTCTGGTGGACCGGAATGAAGAAGGATATTGCGGAATATGTAGTAGTTTGTGATGTATGTCAGAGAGTAAAGGCAGAGAATCAGAAGCCAGCAGGATTGCTACAGCCATTGCCGATACCCGAATGGAAGTGGGATAAGTTAGGCATGGATTTTATTACGGGTTTACCCAGAACACGTTCAGGCTATGACTCAATATGGGTTGTAGTCGATTGTTTGACAAAGGTAGCTCATTTCATTCCAGTGAAGACTACCTATACTAGTGCAAAGTTGGCAAAGATATACTTGACCAGGACCGTCTGTTTGCATGGAGTTCCAAGGAGCATTGTATCAGATAGAGGAACCCAGTTTACCTCAAAGTTCTGGAATCAGTTGCATGAAAATTTGGGTACCAGGCTAGAGTTTAGCACAGCTTTCCATCCACAGATAGATGGACAGACCGAGAGAGTCAATCAGATTTTGGAGGATATGATGAGAGCTTGTGCGCTAGATTACGGATCTAGTTGGGACGAGAACTTGCCATACGCAGAGTTCTCTTATAACAACAGTTATCAATCCAGTTTGAAGATGGCCCCTTTCGAAGCCTTGTACGGAAGGAGGTGCAGGACCCCATTGTCGTGGGATGAAGTTGGAGACCGCCAGTTGTTTGGACCGGATCTGATTAAGGAGTCTGAACAGAAAGTGAAATTGATTCGCGATAGGCTCAAGGTAGCCCAATCCAGGCAGAAGAGCTACGCAGATTCTAAATGCAAGGACATTGTTTACGAAGTCGGAGACCGAGTTTAACTTCGAGTATCTCCACTTCGAGGAGTTAAGCGCTTTGGAGTTAAGGGAAAGTTAGCGCCACGTTTTGTAGGCCCATACAAAGTTTCGGAGCGTATGGGAGAAGTAGCCTATAAGTTGGAATTGCTCGAAGGATTGTCAGGAGTTCGCGATGTGTTCCACGTTTCCCAGTTGAAGAAGTGCCACACGGAGATGGCTGATATACCGCTGAGAGATACAGTGCCACTGGAAGCGATTCAGTTGGACAGTGATTTGACCTATGAGGAGAAACCAGTCAAGATTCTAGAGTATGCCAGTCGAGTCACCCGCAGCAAGGTTATCAAGTTTTGCAAAGTTCAGTGGAGCCACCACACGGAGGATGAAGCCACCTGGGAGCGAGAGGAAGAATTGCTAAAGGACCACCCTCACCTATTTTCTTGCCAACCCGAATCTCGAGGGTGAGATTCATCTTAAGGGGGGTAGGTTTGTAACATCTCAAATTTTCAATTTGGAATGTTATACACTATATCATCATTGCATATCATATTTTATTGCATTTTTGGTTGATCCTAGAAATTTTACGCAACTCAAGGACCCTAGGAGAGAGTTGGGGATTTCGCTATTTTCATATTTGAGTTTTCTCAAATTTTTAAAATAGGATCATTTGATTTTATTTATTTTATCTTCAATTATTTCTATTATTTCTGTGATTTTTCTGATCGCGATTCCTAATCGTTTTTCGTTCTAGTATAACTTTTCGCTCGTTTATCGGAATCAGGCGATTCAAGCGCCTGGAGTTTAATCTCGAAACCCTCTTTCTGTTTAACCAACTCAAACAAGTTTTTGCCACTTTAAAAATTGCCCTAGATCCAGAATAGTAAACGAAGCTTGTTTCTTTTGACCTTTGTCTTTCGTTGCTTCATTCGATTTGATATTTTTGCCAACCGGAGTTCTTAAATTGAATTTTCTGGTTTGATTTCTTATTTGAGTTTTACCTGTGCATTACTTAAGTACTTATTGTATGCTTGTTTGTTTGCGATAGAGTACCCGGAGTGCGCCGCTTGCTACTTCGAATCGCTAGGTTTCGTGGATCATCAGCAAGGCAAGTAACACTTTGATCATACCTCCTACTACCCAGTTTTTATTGCATTAGATCAATCCTCACACATTGCATGATTAGGATCTAATTAAATTGTGGGTTTGGGAAGTAGTTGAGGCAGTACCTATTACCTGTTTTATTATCAAACCTTTGGGAGTTACTTCTACGTTTGCTTATTATGCCATGCTATGCTAGTAGACGTGGATTGGGTGAGTGAAATCCATGACATATGTGAGATTGTTAAATTAATGGTTTATCTAAGGTGGCAACTTTAATACACATCTGGGTGGATTGAGCCACCTGGGTATTCTAGCAATTGCCTGTTTTCTTTTGGACCGCCACCCAGGCTCAAAGGGATCATGAGATTATTCATACTAGAAACTTCTGTGTGTAGCCACAAGCTATTATGGGCTCTAGCATAGTTGATTAAGTCGTGCGAACTCTTAAAGTGGTAGACTAGCAGATGTAGGGGAAAGTAGGTGTAACGGTCTACCTGATCGTAAGGTGCTAGCGCTTCTGAAAGACTATGTCTCGGTCATCCGTTTCTCAAACACCATGTAGTGCGAGAATCCCAACAGAGGAGAGCGAGTCTTGTGGGGAAAAGTGCGCAAACCTCTGCAGAGTGTATAAACTAATCATGGTTAGCCGTGTTCCCAGTTATGGACATCTTGAGTATCTAGTACCTGGATTATCATGTGAATCGCATCATGTTACTCTAAGATTGAATTTGTTGGGTTTTGTTTAATAATGATGCTTAATAGGGATTGAGAATACTGTCAACCATTCTCAATGTTTAACAACCACCATGATAGTTAAATAAAATCTATTCCTTTGCAGTAGGGAAAAATTGGCTTTACACAAAACTGTAACCATAGAGCTTTCCACCAGCCAAATATGCATGTAGTATAGCCTTATTTCTTTCATTGCTCTCTATTTGTTACATTGCCAGCATATTCCATGTGCTGACCCATTTCGGGCTGCAACGTTAATGTTGTAGACTTTTCAGACAACGATTAAGGTGCCTTTAGGTCATGGTTCTATACTCAGTGATGCCGTTGGAGTTGATGGACTCACTTATCTTCCAAGCCTTCCGCTGTTATCGTTATTAGATGGCCTTAAGCCATATTTATTGTAATAAGTTCTCTTTTGAGACACTCGATGTAATAAGTGTGTCATTGCAACTCTGTTATAAATCCTTCAAGTACTGTGTGGTGTCAGCATTACTGATCCAGGGATGACACCTGAGCACAGAGATTGGACCGTTTGAGGTCTGGTCGCTACAACTAACGAGGATCAAGCTTACGTCAACTCGGAGAACTTTGCAGGCAAGATGATCATACCCTCGAAATCACTTCTATCTTTGCTTGCTAGATGCTCACTCTTTTGCTATGCCTATGCTACGATACCTACCACATGCCTTATCTTGCATCCCATATTGCCATATCAAGCCTCTAACCCAGATTGTCCTAGCAAACCATTGTTTGGCTATGTTACCGCTTTGCTCAGCCCCTCTTATAGCGTTGCTAGTTGCAGGTGAAGATTGGAGTGTGTTCCTTGTTGGAACATGTTATTTGTTGGGATATCACTATTATATCTTGTCTATTTTAATGCATCTATATACTTGGTAAAGGGTGGAAGGCCCGGCCTTATGCCTGGTGTTTTGTTCCACTCTTGCCGCCCTAGTTTCCGTCATACCGGTGTTATGTTCCTTGATTTTGCGTTCCTTACACGGTTGGGTTATAATGGGAACCCCTTGACAGTTCACCTTGAATAAAACTCCTCCAGCAAGGCCCAACCTTGGTTTTACCATTTGCCACCTACCCTATTTTTCCCTTGGGTTCCGTGGACTCAAGGGTCATCTTTTTTTTAAACCCCCGGGCCAGTGCTCCTCTGAGTGTTGGTCCAAACAAAAGCCCCTTGCAGCGCCACCTCGGGGAAACTCGAGGGTTGGTTTTAGTTGTATGGATTGCTTATCCGGTGTGCCCTGAGAACGAGATATGTGCAGCTCCTATCGGGATTTGTCGGCACATTCGGGTGGCTTTGCTGGTTTAGTTTTACCATTGTCGAGATGTCTTGTAACCCGGATTCCGAGTCTGATCGGGTTGTCTTGGGAGAAGGAGTATCCTTCGTTGACCGTGAGAGCTTGTGATGGGCTAAGTCGGGACACCCCTGCAGGGTTTTGAACTTTCGAAAGCCGTGCCCGCGGTTATGGGCAGATGGAAATTTGTTAATGTCCAGTTGTAGAAAGCCTGAAACTTAACTTAATTAAAATGAATTCAACAGAGTGCGTGGCCGTGATGGTCTCTTTTCGGCGGAGCCCGGGAAGAGAATACGGTCTTGTGTTATGCTTGAACGTAGGTTGTTCTAGGATCACTTCTTGATCATATTTTCTCGACCGTGTCTTGCCTTCTCTTCTCGCTCTCTTTTGCATATGTTAGCCACCATATATGCTAGTGCTTGCTGCAGCTCCACCTCATACCTTTTCCCTACCTTTTAAGCTTAAATAGTCTTGATCGCGAGGGTGTGAGATTGCTGAGTCCCCGTGACTCACAGATTACTTCCAAAACCAGATGCAGGGACCGATGATACCGTTCCAGGAGATACGACTGAGCTCAAGTGGGAGTTCGATGAGGACTCAGGACGATACTACGTTTCCTTTCCAGACGATCAGTAGTGGAGCCCAGTTGGGGCGATCGAGGACATTATGCATTTGGGGTTGTCTTTATTTTGGTTCCATAGTCGGACCTTGATTTTATCTGGATGATTGTAATGATATATTTATGCATTTAGCGACGTGGCGATTGTAAGCCAACTATGTACCTTTTTTCCTTATTCAGTACATGGGATGTGTAAAGATTACCCCTCTTGCGACATTGCCTACATTGCGGTTATGCCTCTAAGTCGTGCTCCGACACGTGGGAGATATAGCCGCATCGTGGGTGTTACAAGTTGGTATCAGAGCCTTCCCCGACTTAGGAGCCCCTTGCTTGATCGAATCGTTGGCGTCGTTGAGTCTAGAAAAATGTTTTGAGTCTTTTAGGATCTATATATATCGGAGAGTATGATTCTTTTTACTCCTCAGTCCCTTCGTCGCTCTGGTGAGGCATCCTGACGTAGAGTTTTGACTCTTCTCTTCTCAAATTTCACTAAATTTTTTTTAGGATCACGCGGGTATCTTGGAATCGTTCCGATGGTTTTGTGACGAGAACATTGTTCTTGGTGCCTCCTGACATTTAGGGGTTGTGGAAGTGTCCCGGGGAGTTGAGCTCCGAGGTGTTGTCATCACAATTTTATCGTTGAAGTTCTGGAATACCTGAGTTTCGCCGACATTGAAAATCTCTTTTATGCAGTTGTTGGTGAGATAACCGCGACGCCACCCAGTACTGGGGCGCGAGTTCGGGAGTATTGCCATAACTCGTATAACGGATGCTTTTCGAAGGTTAAGGTAAATGATTTCCAAAGGTTTCTTGGTTATGTGTTGAAGGATGGATACAGCTGGATGTAGGATTTGCGAGCTTTGGGTGAGATATTATGCTTCCCCTATATCTCCAACACCTGATTGCATAACCGGAAAGGTTCGGGAGTTTCATAGGTGGGAATTCTTGTAGCTCTAGTATTTCTTCCGCGGATATTTGGTTTGTGATTGGGTAATCCTTACCAAGTATTTGTTCTTGTTCGTACCATGTTGTTTTATTCTTCTACTTCTATCTAAGTGGCTTCTCAATTTATGGAAGTGTGACCATTTAATGTGGAATTCATTCATTCATTTTGTTCGAATGTTAAGACTATATGTTGCAATTTGAATCCATTTGATTCAGCTTGAATATATGTCTGTCAAGATGCTAACAGATGTCACCCTCTTCAGGATGGCTCCTCCAACCTCTTGCCATTCCAGAATGGAAGTTTGACCATATTGAGATGGACTTCGTGACTGGACTTCCAAAGTCCAAGCGTGGCAATGATGCTATCTTCGTTGTCATCAACAAGCTCACTAAAGTGGCTCATTTTCTTCCAATCAAAGAATCTATCACAACAGCTTAGTTGGCAGAGCTATATACCTCCAGGATTGTCTCTTTGCATGGCATTCCGCAGTTGATATCTTCAGATCATGGAAGCATCTTCACCTCTAAGTTCTGGGATTCTTTTCAGAAGGCCATGGGCACCAACATTCTCTTCAGCACAGCCTTTCATCCTCAAACCAGTGGCCAAGTCGAGCGAGTCAATAAAATTCTTGAAGATATGCTCAGGGCATGTGTCATCTCCTTCGGTATGAAGTGGGAAGATTGTCTTCCATATGCCAAGTTCTCCTACAACAACAGCTTCCAAGCAAGTTCGGGCAAGGCCCCATTTGAGATTCTCTATGGCAGGAAGTGTCGTACTCCTCTTAACTGGTCAGAGACTGGTGAACGCCAACTTCTTGGCAACGACTTGATCATAGAGGCTGAAGAAAAGTGCAAAGTCATTCGTGAAAATCTCAAAGCCGCACAATCGCACCAGAAGAGTTACTATGATAGCAAGCATCGTGACTTGGCTTTTGAGATCCGAGACCATGTCTACCTCCGCATCTCTCCAATGAAAGGTACTCGTCGCTTCGGTATCAAAGGGAAGCTTGCCCCTAGATACGTGGGTCCTTTCAAGATCATTGGCAAAAGAGGCGATCTCGCCTATCAACTTGAGCTTCCATCCAACTTTGCAAACATGCACGACGTGTTTCACGTGTCTCAACTCCGCAAGTGTTTTAAGACTCCTGACCGCACCATCAACTTCTAAGAGATTGATCTCCAAGAAGACATGTCATATCATGAGCATCCAGTTGCTATTCTTGAAGAAACTGAGCGCAAGACTCGCGACAAGTCTATCAAATTCATGAAAGTGAAGTGGTCACATCATTCCGACCGTGAAGCCACCTGGGAACGCGAGGACCACCTCCGTTCCGAATACTCGGAGTTTTTCCAGTCCTAGATCTCAGGACGAGATCCTTTTGTAGTGGTGGAGTGTTGTAACGCCCCATATGTAACCTTCCATATTTGTATTCCAACTCTTGCCATTTCCGGCACTAAGTTATGATATTTCCTCGTTGTCAGGTTTTTGTCCTCGTGTTGCTTTTGTCTTTGTCATGCATCTCATATCATGTCATCATGTGCATCGCATTTGCATACGTGTTCGTCTCATGCATCCGAGCATTTTCCCCGTTGTCCGTTTTGCATTCCGGCGCTCCTATGTCCTCCGGTGTCCCCTTTTACCTCTTTTCGTGTGCGGGTGTTAAACGTTCTCGGATTGGACCGAGACTTGCCAAGCCGCCTTGGTTTACTACCGGTAGACCGCCTGTCAAGTTTCGTGCCATTTGGACTTCGTTTGATACTCCAACGGTTAATCGAGGAACCGAAAAGCCCTCGTGTGTGTTGCTGCCCAACACCCCTCCTAAGTGGCCCAAAACCCACCTAAACCCCCTCCATCATCTCGTTCGTTCGATCACGATCGCGTGGCCGCAAACCGTGCTCAATTTGGAGCCTCCTAGCTCCCTCTACCTATAAAAAGGCATCTCCTCCGAAAATCCCAGGTCATTTTCCACCCTAACCTAGCTCCTCTTCCCCCGCCGCCGCCGGACACGTCTGAGACAGCCGGCGCATCCGCGCGCCGTCGCCCGGACCAATCATCGCCCGCCACGTCACCACGCGGGAGCCCCACTTAGCCGCCTAACCGCGCCGGCCCGCCAGGCCCAGCGCCGGCCCCCGCGGCCCGCTCTGCGCCCGCAGCCACCCGCTTCCCCGGCTCGCCCGCGCGCCGCCCAGCCGGCTATGCCCCGCCGCCGCACTGTTCGCCGGCGTCGAACGCACCGCCCCACCGCCGCACGCTTCCGGTCGGCGTCTCGTCGCCTCGCCACCGCCCTGCCCGACGCCGGCCACCTCGCTGGCCTCTCCGTTCATCGTCGCCGGCGTCCCGTCGTCCTCCCGCGTCGGCTACTCCATCCCGCAACTCCGGCGAGCTCCCCGCCGAACTCCGGCGAAATCTCCGGTCGTCCTCGATCCCCGTGCCCGATCCAGATCTAGAAACTTGAGGGTTGACCTAATTTTTCTCCCAAGTCCCAGTACTTTTTAGCATATTTCATCATGCCATAACTTTGCATCTGTGGCTCCGTTTTGTACGTGTAGCATGTCAGATTGTTCGTCTTGATGAGTAATTCATTTCATTCCATTGCACCATGTTCATTTGAGTTCATCTTGATGCCCTAAATGCTGTTGCAAGAGTGCTATGCAATGTTAGTTTCAGATTCTTATCAGAATTTGGACATTTGTCGGTTTTGCCATGATTAATGTGTGCCTCCTATGATCTTGAGCCCTGCATGTGTTTTGAAGTATGCCATGCCATCTTTACAGGGGTGTATGCCATGTATTTTTGTGATCTTTGTGGTGACTAGCACAAGCATGCAAAGTACCTCTCGTGATGTTGCTGATTTCAGGGACTTAGAAATCGTCTAAGTCTTTTCCCTGATAATATTTTTATGCCATGTATTCTTGTTGCTAGAGAGTCATCCATGCCTCTTTTGAGCATGTTCAATAAGGATGACTTTGAGATATTGTTATGATCTATCAATCCATGTATTTGTTTGCAATTATGGAGCACCCTAGCATGACTCAATCTTGCTCTACTTTTGCTATAAAATGTTCCTGGCAGATTGTTTACATGTTAAGCAATTTTGCCGAGGTTATTATAGTTTGTCCATGCATGCTATGAGAGTGTTCTTGCCATGGTTAGCTTATATATCATGTCTTCTTGTTGGGTGTATGCTTAGTTTGTCATGCAATGCCTTGTGGTGAGTGCATCGAGCTCGTAAACATGCCTACGTGAATCTGTTTTGCCATGTTCCAGTTTTTCTGCTAAGTTTGAATCTGTTAACGAAACTTGCTATGTTCACATGATTGCCATTCTATTTTCTGATCCCTTCTGGCTTATGGTCAGTAAGGGACTTTTGTTGTATGTTTTGAGTAGCTTCATGACATGCCTTGCTTTGCCATGATATGTTCCTGTAGCATATTGTTATCATGCTCAAAACATTGCTTCCTGATGTTAAATTCCTGGCCCTGGCATGTTGTTATTTTCACTAAGTCTGTAACCTGATATCTTTTGCACTTTTGCCATGCTTGTTTGAGCCTGCTATTGAGTGAATTGGCCGTAGCTCAGTGTTCATCTTTTGTCAAGCATCTTGAGTGGATCACTGCCATGTATTTTGTTGCTATGTTAGAGTGCAGTAGATTGTTGTTCTTGATGCATTTAGATGGCCTCTTGTTGTTAATCGCAACTTCGTGCCATTATTGTTTTGCTTGCCATTTGCAAACCGTGCATCCGGTTTCGGTGATCTTTATATCGATTTCGACCGAAATCAACTCATCTTTACATTGGCACTCTTGGTTTTCCAAGTTGAGGCCTGGTTCAATATTTCCTTTCCGAAACATGCATATGCATCACATATCACATCCCGCATATCATGCCATGTTTTGCATCATGTTGCTTGCGCATTGCACCGTGGTTGATTGTGTCTCCCTTTGCTTGTGTTCTTGATTTGGGTAGAGCCGGGAGACGAGTACATGATCGAGGAACCCGTTGAGTACACTAACGAGGATCAAGCTTACGTCAACTCGGAGAACTTTGCAGGCAAGATGACCATACCCTCGAAATCACTTCTATCTTTGCTTGCTAGATGCTCACTCTTTTGCTATGCCTATGCTACGATACCTACCACATGCCTTATCTTGCCTCCCATATTGCCATGTCAAGCCTCTAACCCACCTTGTCCTAGCAAACCATTGTTTGGCTATGTTACCACTTTGCTCAGCCCCTCTTATAGCGTTGCTAGTTGCAGGTGAAGATTGGAGTGTGTTCCTTGTTGGAACATGTTATTTGTTGGGATATCACTATTATATCTTGTCTATTTTAATGCATCTATATACTTGGTAAAGGGTGGAAGGCTTGGCCTTATGCCTGGTGTTTTGTTCCAGTCTTGCCGCCCTAGTTTCTGTCGTATCGGTGTTATGTTCCTTGATTTTGCGTTCCTTACACGGTTGGGTTATAATGGGAACCCCTTGACAGTTCGCCTTGAATAAAACTCCTCCAGCAAGGCCCAACCTTGGTTTTACCATTTTCCACCTACCCTCTTTTTCCCTTGGGTTCCACGGACACAAGGGTCATCTTTATTTTAAACCCCGGGGTCAGTGCTCCTGTGAGTGTTGGTCCAAACAAGAGCCCCTTGAAGCGCCACATCGCGGAAACTCAAGGGTTGGTTTTAGTTGTAAGGATTGCTTATCCGGTGTGCCCTGAGAACGAGATATGTGCAGCTCCTATCGAGATTTGTCGAAACATTCGGGTGGCTTTGCTGGTTTAGTTTTACCATTGTCGAGATGTCTTGTAACCGGGATTCCGAGTCTGATCGGGTTGTCTTGGGAGAAGGAATATCCTCCGTTGACCATGAGAGCCTGTGATGGGCTAAGCTGGGACACCCCTACAGGGTTTTGAACTTTCGAAAGTCGTGCCCGTGGTTATGGGTAGATAGGAATTTGTTAATGTTCTGCCCGCGGTTACCCCTTGGGAGGCGGAACCTTAGCGGATCCAATCTAGAGCTCCGGCAGAGCTGTTCTGTCAGGGATACTTCCCTCTCGGAGGGGGAAATCATCACCATCGTCATCACCAATGCTCCTCTCATCGGGAGAGGGCAATCTCCATCAATATCTTCACCAGCACCATCTCATCTCCAAACCCTAGTTCATCTCTTGTATCCAATTCTTGTCTCAAAGTCCGGGATTGGTGCTAGTAGGTTGCTAGTAGTGTTGATTACTCCTTGTAGTTGATGCTAGTTGGTTTAATTGGTGGAAGATCATATGTTCAGATCCTATATGCATATTATTACCCCTCTGATTATGAACATGAATATGCTTTGTGAGTAATTACGTTCATTCCTGAGGACAAGGGAGAAGTCTTGCTATGAGTAGTCATGTGAATTTGGTATTCGTTTGATATTTTGATAAGATGTATGTTGTCTAGCCTCTAGTGGTGTTATGTGAACGTCGACTACATAACACTTCACCATTATTTGGGCCTAGAGGAAGGCATTGGGAAGTAATAAGTAGATGATGGGTTGCTAGAGTGACAGAAGCTTAAACCCTAGTTTATGCGTTGCTTCGTAAGGGGCTGATTTGGATCCATATGTTTCATGCTATGGTTAGGTTTACCTTAATACTTTTGTTGCAGTTGCTGATGCTTGCAATAGAGGTTAATCATAAGTGGGATGCTTGTTCAAGTAAGAACAGCACCCAAGCACCGGTCCACCCACATATCAAATTATCAAAGTATCGAACATGAATCATATGAACGTGATGAAAACTAGCTTGACGATATTCCCATGTGTCCTCGGGAGCGCTTTTCCTATTATAAGAGTTTGTTCTGGCTTGTCCTTTGCTACAAAAGGATTGGGCCACCTTGCTGCACTTTATTTACTTTTGTTACTTGTTGCTCGTTACAATTTATCCTATCACAAAACTATCTGTTACCACTTATTTCAGTACTTGCAGAGAATACCTTGCTGAAAACCGCTTATCATTTCCTTCTGCTCCTCGTTGGGTTCGACACTCTTACTTATCGAAAGGACTACGATAGATCCCCTATACTTGTGGGTCATCAAGACTCTTTTCTGGCGCCATTGTCGGGGAGTGTAGCGCCTTTGGTAGGTGGAATTTGGTAAGGAAAAATTTATATAGTGTGCTGAAATTTACTGTCACTTGTTACTATGGAAAGTAATTCTCTGAGGGGCTTGTTCGGGGTATCTTCACCCCGTCCAGTAGAGCAAAGAGTTGCTCCTCAACCTACTGAACCTATTGAAAATGAAACTCCTTTTGAATTTCCTTCGGGTATGATGGAAAAACTGCTAGCTAACCCTTTTACAGGAGATGGAACAAAGCATCCTGATGAGCACTTAATATATGTGGATGAAGTTTGTGGATTATTTAAGCTTGCAGGTATACCCGATGATGTTGCTAAGAAGAAGGTCTTCCCTTTATCTTTGAAGGGAGACGCATTGGTATGGTATAGGCTATGTGATGATATGAGATCATGGGACTATAAAAGATTGAAGTTGGAATTTCATCAAAAGTATTACCCTATGCATCTTGTTCATCGTGATCGCAATTATATATATAATTTCTGGCCTCGCGAAGGAGAAAGCATCGCTCAAGCTTGGGGGAGGCTTAAATCAATGTTATATTCATGCCCCAATCATGAGCTCCCAAGAGAAATAATTATGCAAAGTTTTTATGCTCGGCTTTCTGAAAACAATCGCACCATGCTTGATACTTCTTGTGCTGGCTCTTTTATGATGAAGACTATTGAATTCAGATGGAATTTATTGGATAGAATTAAACGCAACTCTGAAGATTGGGACCTCGACGAAGGTAAGGAGTCAGGTATGACACCTAAGTTTGATTGTGTTAAATCTTTTATGGATACCGATATTTTCCGTAAGTTTAGCACTAAATATGGACTTGACTCTGAGATAGTAGCTTCTTTCTGTGAATCTTTTGCTACTTATGTTGATCTCCCTAAGGAGAAGTGGTTTAAATATCATCCTCCCATAGAAGTAAAAGTAGCTGCACCTATTAAAGTTGAAGAAAAGACTGTCACTTATAATGATCCTATTGTTCCTACTTCTTATGTTGAGAAACCACCTTTCCCTGTTAGAATAAAGGATCATGCTAAAGCTTCAACTGTTGTTCGTAAAAGCAATATTAGAACTTATACACCTCCTGAGCAAGTTAAAGTAGAACCTAATATTGCTATTAATGATCTCTTGTCTGATAATATTGATGGGCATGTTATTCAGTTCGAAGGTGAAACTGCTAGAATTGCTAAACCTTGTGCTAAAGATAAACATAGACCTGTGGTAGGCGTGCCTGTTATTTCTGTTAAAATAGGAGATCATTGTTATCATGGCTTATGTGATATGGGTGCTAGTGCTAGTGTTATACCTCATGACTTATATAAAGAAATTATGCATGACATTGCACCTGTTGAGTTAGAAGATATTGATGTCACAATTAAACTTGCTAATAGAGATACTATTTCACCAATTGGAATTGTTAGAGATGTTGAAGTCTTGTGTGGGAAAACTAAATATCCTGCTGATTTTCTTGTTCTTACTTCCCCACAAGATAGCTTTTGTCCCATTATATTTGGTAGACCCTTCTTGAACACTGTTAATGCTAAGATAGACTCCGAAAAGAATGTTGTTACTATTGGCTTGGATGATATGGTTCATGAGTTTAATTTCTCTAAATTTAGTAAACAACATCGTGAGGAAGAATTACCTAGTAAGGATGAAATTATTGGTCTTGCTTCTATTGCCGTACCTCCTAGTGATCCTTTAGAACACTATTTGCTAGACCATGAAAATGATATGTTCATGAATGAAAGAGGGGAAATAGACGAAGTATTCTTTAAACAGGAACCTATTCTGCATCACAATTTGCCTGTTGAAATTTTAGGGGATCCTCCTCCACCCAAGGGTGATCCCGTGTTTGAGCTTAAACCTCTGCCTGATAATCTTAAATATGCTTATCTTGATGAAAAGAAGATATATCCTGTTATTATTAGTGCTAACCTTTCAAAGCATGAAAAAGAAAGATTATTGAAAACTCTGAAGAAGCATCGTGCTGCTATTGGATATACTATTGATGATCTTAAGGGCATTAGTCCCACTCTATGTCAACATAAAATAAATTTGGAAGCAAATGCCAAACCAGTTCGTGATCCTCAACGACGTCTGAATCCTAAAATGAAAGAAGTGGTAAGAAAAGAAATACTAAAGCTTCTGGAGGCAGGTATAATCTATCCCGTTGCTGATAGTGAGTGGGTAAGTCCTGTCCATTGTGTCCCTAAGAAGGGAGGTATTACTGTTGTTCCTAATGATAAAGATGAATTGATTCCACAAAGAATTATCACAGGTTATAGGATGGTAATTGATTTCCGCAAATTAAATAAAGCTACTAAGAAAGATCATTACCCCTTACCTTTTATTGATCAAATGCTAGAAAGATTATGCAAACATACACACTATTGCTTTCTAGATGGTTATTCTGGTTTCTCTCAAATACCTGTGTCGGCTAGAGATCAATCAAAGACTACTTTTACATGCCCTTTTGGTACTTTTGCTTATAGACGTATGCCTTTTGGTTTATGTAATGCACCTGCTACCTTTCAAAGATGCATGATGGCTATATTCTCTGACTTTTGTGAAAAGATTTGTGAGGTTTTCATGGACGACTTTTCCGTCTATGGTTCCTCTTTTGATGATTGCTTGAGCAATCTTGATCGAGTTTTGCAGAGATGTGAAGAAACTAATCTTGTCTTGAATTGGGAAAAGTGCCACTTTATGGTTAATGAAGGTATTGTCTTGGGGCACAAAGTTTCTGAAAGAGGTATTGAAGTTGATAAAGCCAAGGTTGATGCTATTGAAAAGATGCCATGTCCCAAGGACATCAAAGGTATAAGAAGTTTCCTTGGTCACGCCGGATTTTACAGGAGGTTCATTAAGGACTTCTCAAAAATTTCTCGGCCTCTGACTAATTTATTGCAAAAAGATATACCATTTGTCTTTGATGATGATTGTGTAGAAGCATTTGAAATACTTAAGAAAGCATTAGTCTCTGCACCTATTGTTCAGCCACCTGATTGGAATTTACCCTTTGAAATTATGTGTGATGCTAGTGATTATGCTGTAGGTGCTGTTCTAGGGCAAAGAGTTGATAAGAAATTAAATGTTATTCATTATGCTAGTAAGACTCTAGACAATGCTCAAAGAAATTATGCTACTACTGAAAAAGAGCTTTTAGCAGTTGTATTTGCTTGTGATAAGTTCAGACCTTATATTGTTGATTCTAAAGTAACTATTCACACTGATCATGCTGCTATTAAATACCTTATGGAAAAGAAAGATGCTAAACCTAGACTTATTAGATGGGTTCTCTTGCTACAAGAATTTGATTTGCATATTGTTGATAGAAAGGGAGCTGAGAACCCCGTTGCAGACAACTTGTCTAGGTTAGAAAATATTCTTGATGACCCACTACCTATTAATGATAGCTTTCCTGATGAACAATTAAATGTTATAAGTACTTCTCGTAGTACTCCATGGTATGCTGATTATGCTAATTATATTGTTGCTAAGTTTATACCACCTAGCTTCACATACCAGCAAAAGAAAAAGTTTTTCTATGATTTGAGACATTACTTTTGGGATGACCCACATCTTTATAAAGAAGGAGTAGATGGTGTTATTAGACGTTGTGTACCTGAGCATGAACAGGAACAGATCCTACGCAAGTGTCATTCCGAGTCTTATGGAGGACACCACGCTGGAGATAGAACTGCACATAAGGTATTGCAATCTGGTTTTTATTGGCCTACTCTCTTCAAGGATGCCCGTAAGTTTGTCTTGTCTTGTGATGAATGTCAAAGAATTGGTAATATTAGTAGACGTCAAGAAATGCCTATGAATTATTCACTTGTTATTGAACCATTTGATGTTTGGGGCTTTGATTATATGGGACCTTTTCCTGCCTCTAATGGATACACACATATTCTAGTTGCTGTTGATTACGTTACTAAGTGGGTAGAAGCTATTCCAACTAGTAGTGCTGATCATAACACTTCTATTAAAATGCTTAAAGAAGTTATTTTTCCGAGGTTTGGAGTCCCTAGATATTTAATGACTGATGGTGGTTCACACTTTATTCATGGTGCTTTCCGTAAAATGCTTGCTAAATATGATGTTAATCATAGAATTGCATCTCCTTATCACCCACAGTCTAGTGGTCAAGTAGAGTTGAGCAATAGAGAGCTCAAATTAATTTTGCAAAAGACTGTTAATAGGTCTAGAAAGAATTGGTCTAAGAAACTTGATGATGCATTATGGGCTTATAGAACTGCATATAAAAATCCTATGGGCATGTCTCCGTATAAAATGGTTTATGGAAAAGCATGTCACTTACCTCTCGAACTAGAACATAAGGCATATTGGGCTATTAAAGAGCTCAACTATGATTTCAAACTTGCCGGTGAAAAGAGGTTATTTGATATTAGCTCACTTGATGAATGGAGAACCCAAGCTTATGAAAATGCCAAGTTGTTTAAAGAAAAAGTTAAAAGATGGCATGACAAAAGGATACAAAAGCGTGAGTTTAATGTAGGTGATTATGTATTGCTATACAACTCTCGTTTAAGATTTTTTGCATGAAAACTTCTCTTTAAATGGGAAGGCCCCTACGTTATCGAGGAGATCTATCGTTCCGGTGCCATAAACATCAACAACTTCGAAGGCACAAATCCGAAGGTGGTAAACGGTCAAAGAATTAAACATTATATCTCAGGTAATCCCATAAATGTTGAAACCAATATTAAAACCGTAACCCCGGAGGAATACATAAGGGACACTTTCTGGAACGTTTCAGACTCCGAAAAGGAATAGATATGTGGTACGGTAAGTAAACCGACTCCGAAACAATTTTTAAGGCAATATTTCTCCATTTTGGAATATTTAGAAAATTAGAAAAATAAGCTGCAGTCCGGGAAGGACACGAGGGCGCGCCCCCCTACCTCGTGAGCACCTCGTGCACTTTCCGGACTCCGTTTTCTTGCATGTTACGTATTTTGGTCGGTAAAAATTCATTATATAACCTCCCGAAGGTTTTGACTCCCGTATCACGCAAAATTCCTCAGTTTTTGTTTTCGAGTTGTTGCTGTTGCAGATTAAGGCAAGATGTCTTCTCAAGAGTCAATCGGGGAGAGCTGGGTATCTAATCCGGCACCGGAACCAAGGGAAAACAGCGACGCTGACCACTTTGGGCCAGCAACGGAGGAAGAGATGGAGGCTGACTTGATGAGAGTAGATGCCATGGAGGATCAAGAAGTCACCTCTCGCCTCCGAGCTAGGTTCACGATGGGGGAACTACAGAGCTCAGCTATTCCAAACTCGGTTTTCCCTTCTAATGTTAGATTTCTTTCTTATGAAAATATGAAGAGGTGTGTCACTTGTTCTCCCGCAGCTATGCAACACCCTTGGGTGCAAGGATCTTTAGCTGTCACAGGAAAGCTTCGTAAGGAAATAATGGACCTCAAACAGCAAGTCAATAAGCTTGAGGAGGAGAACCGCATCCTGAGGGGAATCATCGCCAAGAATATTACACTGACAACAAAGAAGGAGACGTAATCACATGGGTATGGGCACTCCCCTTGGCAACTGCCAAGCTTGGGGGAGGTGCCCCGGTATCATATCACAATCACAACTCCTATCTTTACCGTTCTTCTTAGTTCGATCTTATTAGTAGTATCTTGATCTAGTAGAATAATGTTTATGGCATGATCTAGTTTTGAGTTTTGCTTTATGATCTCTCTTTGTAATCGAGTCCGTGAGCTATATATAATAAAGATTAGTGTTGAGTCAAGGGCTTGATTATTTTGCCATGATCTTGGGTGAATAAAAGAAAGAGAAAAGAATAAAAAGAAACAAAAAGTTCATATTGATCTTATTGAGAGTAATGACTTCACATAGAAAGAGTATGATGATTAAAAGTTGTTGGGAGTTGGCAGACATAGCTTTGGTCATTGTTGCAATTAATAGGAAGTAATAAGGAAAGAGAGGTTTCACATATAGATATATTATCATTGACATCTTTTATGATTGGGAGCACTCATTAAAATATGACATGCTAAAGAGTTGATGTTGGACAAGGAAGACAACGTAATGAGTTATGTCTTTCTTATATCTGAGATAAAGTATGTTGTCATGGATCCTCTAACTTGTTGAGCTTGCCTTTCCCCCTCATGCTAGCCAAATTCTCAGCACCAAGTAGAAATACTACTTGTGCTTCCAAAATCCCTAAACCAGTTTTGCCATGAGAGTCCACCATATCTACCTATGGATTGAGTAAGATCCTTCAAGTAAGTTGTCATCGGTGCAAAGCAATAAAAATTGCTCTAAATATGTATGATTGATTGGTGTGGGAGAAATAAGCTTTATACGATCTTGTGATGTGGAAGTAATAAAAGCGACGGACTGCATAATAAAGGTTCATATCACAAGGGGCAATATAAAGTGACGTTCTTTCGCATTGAGATTTTATGCATCCAACCATAAAAGCGCATGGCAACCTCTGCTTCCCTCTGCGAAGGGCCTATCTTTTATTATTATCTTCTACCTTATGCAAGAGTCACGGTGATCTTCACCTTTCCTTTTTCATTTTATCCTTTGGCAAGCTCAGCATGTTGGAAAGAACATGATATATATATATATATATATATATATATATATATATATATATCTAATTGGATGTAGGGGAGCATGAACCATTATTGTTGACATTACCCTTGAGGTAAAAGGTTGTGGGGCAAAACTATAAGCCCCTATCTTTCTCTGTGTCCGATTAAAACTCCGTAACCACAAGTATTGCGTGAGTGTTAGCAATTATGGAGGACTAAATGATAGTTGAGTATGTGGACTTGCTTTTTAGCTCTGACATAGACTCTTTCCGATGTTATGATAAATTGCAATTGCTTCAATGACTGAGATTATAGTTTGTCGGAGCCCAATAAGGTTTATGATTTATACTTTTGCATTGTGAATAGATCATCACTTGAACATAAGTAATCATATGACAAAATCTATATATGTTGCTGTTATGAGAATAATCATGATGCCTTCATGTCCGTATTTTATTTTTATCGACGCCTCTACCTCTAAACATGAGGACATATTTATTGTTATCGGCTTTTCGCTTGAGGACAAGCGAGGTCTAAGCTTGGGGGAGTTGATACGTCCATTTTGCATCATGCTTTTATATCGATATTTATTGCATTATGGACTGTTATTTCACTTTATGTCACAATACTTATGGCTATTCTCTCTTATTTTACAAGGTTTACATAAGGAGGGAGAATGCCGGCAGCTGGAATTCTGGGCTGGAAAAGGAGCAAATATTAGAGACCTATTCTGCGCAACTCCAAAAGTCCTGAAACTCCACGGAACGTCTTAAAATAAATAAAGAAAAATCCTCGCCAAAGATGAAGGCCAGGGGCCCACACCCTGCTCACGAGGGTGGGGGCGCCCCCCCCCTAGGGCGCGCCCCCTACCTCGTGGGCCCCCTGGTGGCTCTCCGACGTCCATCTTCTCCTATATGAAGTCTTTCGATGAGAAAAAAATAAGGAGGAACTTTTCGGGACGAGACTCCGCCGCCACGAGGCGGAACCTTGGCGGATCCAATCTAGAGCTCCGGCAGAGCTGTTCTGCCGGGGATACTTCCCTCCGGGAGGGGGAAATCATCACCATCGTCATCACCAACGCTCCTCTCATCGGGAGAGGGCAATCTCCATCAACATCTTCACCAGCACCATCTCATCTCCAAACCCTAGTTCATCTCTTGTATCCAATTCTTGTCTCAAAGTCCGGGATTGGTGCTAGTAGGTTGCTAGTAGTGTTGATTACTCCTTGTAGTTGATGCTAGTTGGTTTATTTGGTGGAAGATCATATGTTCAGATCCTATATGCATATTATTACCCCTCTGATTATGAATGTGAATATGCTTTGTGAGTAATTACGTTTGTTCCTGAGGACAAGGGAGAAGTCTTGCTATGAGTAGTCATGTGAATTTGGTATTTGTTTGATATTTTGATAAGATGTATGTTGTCTAGCCTCTAGTGATGCTATGTGAACGTCGACTACATAACACTTCACCATTATTTGGGCCTAGAGGAAGGCATTGGGGAGTAATAAGTAGATGATGGGTTGCTAGAGTGACAGAAGCTTAAACCCTAGTTTATGCGTTGCTTCTTAAGGGGCTGATTTGGATCCATATGTTTCATGCTATGGTTAGGTTTACCTTAATACTTTTGTTGTAGTTGCGGATGCTTGCAATAGAGGTTAATCATAAGTGGGATGCTTGTTCAAGTAAGACCAGCACCCAAGCACCGGTCCACCCACATATCAAAGTATCGAACGCGAATCATATGAACGTGATGAAAACTAGCTTGACGGTATTCCCATGTGTCCTCGGGAGCGCTTTTCCTATTATAAGAGTTTGTTCTGGCTTGTCCTTTGCTACAAAAGGATTGGGCCACCCTGCTGCACTTTATTTACTTTTGTTACTTGTTGCTTGTTACAATTTATCCTATCATAAAACTATTTGTCACCACTTATTTCAGTACTTGCAGAGAATACCTTGTTGAAAACCGCTTATCATTTCCTTCTACTCCTTGTTGGGTTCGACACTCTTACTTATCGAAAGGTCTACGATAGATCCCCTATACTTGTGGGTCATCAGTCCCCTTTCAAATTGGTCGTTGTTTGCTCCCTTCCCGCTCAATATTTGGGGAGAGGACCAAGGCCACTATAAATAGAACTAGCCCCCACCATAGCCAGAGGAGGAGAGATCGGAGATTCGAGTCACCACATCCTTGGCGGCACACCCACCAAGCTCAAGAACACCTCAACCTCAGGAGGCTGTTCTTCCCTTTGTACTATTCATCCTCAGCCCAAGAGGCAATCCACCACCACACTGGAGTAGGGTATTACACCACAACGGTGGCCCGAACCAGTATAAATCTTGTGTCCTTTGTGTTGCGAGTTCGTTGAGTTAGTTCGTGAGATCTTAGCTAAGTTTGGACGTGGATCGGTAGGGGGGAGATCTTCGCGCGCACCCCGGTGTTCGAACCTTAACGGTTTTGCCGGAACCCGTGATCCGACGGTGATATGGACCTCTATTATGCAGTCCATCGCTTTTATTTCTTCCACATCACAAGATTGCATAAAGCTTATTTTCTCCATACTAATAAGTCATACATATTTAGAGAGCAATTTTTATGGTGGACTCTCATGGCAAAACTAGGTTTAAGGATATTTGGAAGCACAAGTAGTATCTCTACTTGGTGCAAAGAATTTGGCTAGCAGGAGAGAGAAAGGCAAGCTCAACATGTTGGATGATCCATGACAATATATTTATCTCAGATGCAAGAAAACATAACCCATTACGTTGTCTTCCTGGTCCAAGATCAACTCTTTAGCATGTCATATTTTAATGAGTGCTCACAATCATAAAAGATGTCCAAGATAGTATATTTATATGTGAAAACCTCTCTTTATTTATTACTTCCTATTAATTGCAATGATAACCAAAACTATGCTTGTCAACTCTCAACAATTTTTATTCACCATACTCTTTATATGTGAAGTCATTACTCTCCATAAGATCCATATGATCTCTTTATTTCTTTTTATTTCTCCTCTTTTATTCTATTCCCTCAAGATCATAGCAAAATAATCAAGCCCTTGACTCAACACTAATCTTTATTATATATGGCTCACGAACTCGATTACATAGAAGGATCATAAAGCAAAACTCAAAACTAGATCATACTAAAACTTTATTCTACTAGATCAAGATATTACCAAAAGGATCAAACTAAGAAAAACGGTAAAGATAAATGTGATGGTGATACGATACCGGGCACTCCCCCAAGCTTGGCAGTTGCCAAGGGGAGTGCCCATACCCATGTGTTTATGTCTCTTTCTTCAGGGTTGGTGATGTGATATTCTTGGTGATGATGCCCCTCAGAATACGATTCTCTTCCTCGAGCTTATTGACTTGCTGCTTGAGGTCCATTATTTGTTTACGGAGCTTGCCCGTGATGGCTAAAGCTCCTTTCACCCAAGGATGTTGCATAGCTGCGGGAGAACAAGTGACACTCTTTTTCATATTTTCATAAGAAAGAAATCTAACATTGGAAGAGATGGCCGAGTTTGGAATAGCTGAGCTCTGTAGTTCCCCCATCGTGAATCCGGCTCAGAAACGAGAAGTAGCATCTTCATCCTCCTCCATGGCATCTACCCTTTTCAAGTTGGCCTCCATCTCTTCCTTAGTTGATGGCCCAAAGTGGTTAGCATAGTTGTTTGCTCTTGGCCCCGGTGTCGGATGAGACACTCGGCTCTCCCCGACTGACTCTTGAGAAGACATCTTGCTCTATATCTACAGCGGAAACAGCTAGAAACAAAAACATAGGATATTTGCATGGTACGGTGGTCAAAACCTTTGGGAGATTATATAATGAATTTTTACCGACCGAAAGAAGTATAGTGCAAGAAAATGTAGTTCGGAGAGCACACGAGGTGCCCACGAGGCAGGGGGCGCGCCCTCCACCCTCGTGGAAGCCTCGTGTCCTTCCTGGACTACTTCTTATTTTCCTATTTTCTTCAATATTCCAAAACAGAGAAAAATTGCCATTAGAACTGTTTTGGAGTCGGTTTACTTACTGTACCACGTACCTATTCCTTTTCGGGGTCTGAAACGTTCTGGAAGTGTCCCTTATGTATTCCTCCGGGGTTACGGTCTCAATAACATTAGTTTCAACATTTATGGGATTACCTGAGATATAATGTTTGATTTTTTGACCATTCACCACCCTCGGATTTGTGCCTTCGAAGTTGTTGATTTTTATGGCACCGGAACGATAGACCTCGATGATGTAAGGACCTTCCCATTCATAGAGGAGTTTGCCTGCAAAACATCTTAAACGAGAGTTGTATAACAATACATAATCACCTACATTAAACTCACATTTTTGTATCCTTTTATCATGCCATCTTTTAACTTTTTCTTTAAACAGTGTGGCATTCTCATAAGCCTAGGCTCTCCATTCATCAAGTGAGCTAATGCCAAAAAGCCTCTTCTCACAAGCAAGTTTGAAGTCATAGTTGAGCTCTTTAATAGCCCAATGTGCCTTATGTTCTATTTCAAGAGGTAAGTGGCATGCTTTACCATAAACCATTTTATACGGAGACATACCCATAGGATTTTTATATGCAGTTATATAGGCCCATAATGCATCATCAAGTTTCTTGGACCAATTCTTCCTAGATCTATTAACAGTCTTTTGCAAAATTAACTTGAGCTCTCTATTACTCAATTCTACTTGACCACTAGACTGTGGATGATATGGAGATGCAATTCAATGATTAACATCATACTTAGCAAGCATTTTACGGAAAGCACCATGAATAAAATGTGAACCACCAACGGTCATTAGGTGTCTAAGGACTCCAAACCTCGGAAAAGTAACTTATTTAAGCATCTTAATAGAGGTGTTATGATCAGCACTACTAGTTGGAATAGCTTCTACCCACTTGGTAACGTAATCAACATCAACTAAAATATGTGTATACCCATTAGAGGAAGGAAACGGTCCCATATAAACAAAGCCCCAGACATCAAATGGTTCAATAACAAGTGAATAATTCATAGGAATTTCTTGATGTCTACTAATATTATCAATTCTTTGACATTCATGACAAGTCAAGACAAACTTACGGGCATCCTTGAAGAGAGTAGGCCAATAAAAACCATATTGCAATACCTTATGTGCAGTTCTATCTCCAGCATGGTGTCCTCCATAAGCCTCGGAGTGACACTTGCATAGGATATGTTCCTGTTCATGCTCAGGTACACAACGTCTAACAACACCATCTACTCCTTCTTTATAAAGATGTGGGTCATCCCAGAAGTAATGTCTTAAATCATAGAAGAACTTTTTCTTTTGCTGGTATGTGAAACTAGGTGGTATAAACTTAGCAACAATATAATTAGCATAATCAGCATACCATGGAGCAGTATGAGAAGCATTTATGACAGCTAATTGTTCATCGGGGAAACTATCATCAATAGGTAGTGGGTCATCAAGAACATTCTCTAACCTAGACAAGTTGTCTGCAACGGGGTTCTCACCTCCCTTTCTACCAATAATATGCAGATCAAATTCTTGTATCAAGAGAACCCATCTAATAAGTCTAGGTTTAGCATCTTTCTTTTCCATAAGATATTTAATAGCAGTTGATCAGTGTGAACAGTTACTTTAGAATCAATAATATAAGGTCTGAACTTATCACAAGCAAATACAGCTGCTAAAAATTCTTTTTCAGTAGTAGCATAATTTCTTTGGGCACTGTCTAGAGTTTTACTAGCATATTGAATAACATTTAATTTCTTATCAACTCTTTGTCCTAGAATAGCCCCTATAGCATAATCACTAGCATCACACATAATTTCAAAGGGTAAATTCCAATCAGGGGGCTCAATAATAGGTGCAGAAATCAAAGCTTTCTTAAGTATTTCAAATGCTTCTACACAATCATCATCAAAGACAAAAGAGACATCTTTTTGTAAGAGATTAGTCAGAGGCCGAGAAATTTTAGAGAAGTCCTTGATGAACCTCCTATAAAAACCAGCATGACCAAGGAAACTTCTTATACCTTTTATGTCATTAGGACACGACATCTTTTCAATAGCATCAACTTTAGCTTTATGATACGTCTCCAACGTATCTATAATTTTTTATTGCTCTGTGCTATATTATCTACTATTTTGGACATTATTGGGCTTTATTATCCACTTTTATATTATTTTTGGGACTAACCTATTAACCGGAGGCCCAGCCCAGAATTGCTGTTTTTTGCCTGTTTTAGGGTTTCGAAGAAGAGGAATATCAAACGGAGTCCAAACGGAATGAAACCTTTTGGAACGTGATTTTCTCATCGAATACAACTCACGAGACTTGGACCCTACGTCAAGACACGTAACAGGAGGCCACGAGGTAGGGGGCGTGCCTACCCCCCCCCCCCCAAACGCGCCCTCCACCCTCGTGGGCCCCATGTTGCTCCACCGACGTACTTCTTCCTCCTATATATACCCATGTACCCCCAAACGATCAGATATGGAGCCAAAACCCTAATTCTATCGCCGCAACTTTCTGTATCCACGAGATCCCATCTTGGGGCCTGTTCTGGAGCTCCGCCGGAGGGGGCATCGATCATGGAGGGCTTCTACATCAACACCATAGCCCCTTCGATGAAGTGTGAGTAGTTTACTTCAGACCTACGGGTCCATAGTTAGTAGCTAGATGGTTTCTTCTCTCTTTTTGGATCTCAATACAATGTTCTCCCACTCTCTTGTGGAGATCTATTCGATGTAATCTTATTTTTGCGGTGTGTTTGTTGAGGTCGATGAATTGTGGGTTTATGATCAAGTCTATCTATGAATAATATTTGAATCTTCTCTGAATTCTTTTATGTATGATTGGTTATCTTTGCAAGTCTCTTCAAATTATCAGTTTGGTTTTTCCTACTAGATTGATCTTTCTTGCAATGGGAGAAGTGCTTAGCTTTGGGTTCAATCTTGTGGTGTCCTTTCCTGGTGATAGTAAGGGCAGCAAGGCACGTATTGTATTGTTGCCGTCGAGGATAACAAGATGGGGTTTTCTTCATATTGCATGAGTCTATCCCTCTACATCATGTCATCTTGCTTAAGGCATTACTCTGCTTTTAACTTAATACTCTAGATGCATGCTGGATAGCAGTCGATGAGTGGAGTAATAGTAGTAGATGCAGGCAGGAGTCGGTCTACTTGTCTCGGACGTGATGCCTATATACATGTTCATACCTAGATATTCTCATAACTATGCTCAATTATGTCAATTGCTCAACAGTAATTCGTTCACCCACCGTAGAATACTTATGCTCTCGAGAGAAGCCACTAGTGAAACCTATGGCCCCCGAGTCTATCTTTATCATACCAATCTCCTACTACTTAGTTATTTACTTTGCTATTTACTTTGCCTTTATTTTACTTTGCATCTTTATCATAAAAATACCAAAAATATTATTATTGGTGTCAAAACCGGCGGATCTCGGGTAGGGGGTCCCGAACTATGCGTCTAGGATCGATGGTAACAGGAGGCAGGGGACACGATGTTTACCCAGGTTTGGGCCCTCTTGATGGAGGTAATACCCTACGTCCTGCTTGATTGATATTGATGATATGACTATTACAAGAGTTGATCTACCACGAGATCGTAGAGGCTAAAACCCTATAAGCTAGCATATGGTATGATTGTTGTATATGATCTATCGACTTGCCTGGCCTCGGTTTATATAATGCACCAGAGGCCTAGGATAACAAGAGTCCTAGCCGAATACGCCGGTGGGGAGGAGTCCTTGTCTTGATCACCAAGTCTTGTGGAATCTTCCATGTATGCGGCAGCTGTCCGAACTAGCCCATGAGTATACGGCCATGGGGGTCCTCGGCCCGATCTAACAGATCGGGAGACGATGTGGTGAGTACCCCCTAGTCCAGGACACCGTTAGTAGCCCCCTGAACCGGTCTTCAAGTTAGGGACGCTCCTCGATTCTTCTGAACTGTTCTTCATCTTCGGTTGTCGGTCTTGAAAACTGGTTCAACAAATCTTCTCATCTTCGATCTTGAGGATCGCCGAAATGCATTCGACGAGTTTGCTCGTCGGGTATCCGAGGAGCCCATTTAAGTTTCCGGCCTTTATCAATGCCTTGTTATTTTTATGCAACACCTCGGGTTTGAAGTTGTTCCCGGGAGGCAGTGTCCGCTTGCGTCCGAGCTCTAACGCCGGACTGCATTCGAGGTATCTTTTGCAGCCGAGCACCAATGCTGGACTGCTTCCGAGCTCCAATGCCGAAATGTATCCGAGCTCCAACGCTGGACTGTGTCCAAGCTCCAACGCCGGACTATATCCAAGATGTCATAGATCATCTTGGTCCAAAAAAGTTGAAGGAGTTTAGCCGAGCTTAATGCTGGAAATGCCCTCTATGGAGCCAGCCACTAGCGCCCGAGCTTTATGCCGGACTGCTTCCAAGGTGGTGCACCACCTCGACTGTGGGCCAATTTTTTTTCATTATTTTTGATTGGTGCAATTTATTCTCTGCCGAGATATATAGCCAGTAACCCTCAATGTGTGTATCGGTTTAAAACCCGAGATGCACTTGAAGGATGATGTAAGACCACTGATCCCAGTAGCCGCTGAGACTCAGGTTGATTTGCAAAATCAGCCTGAGGATCAAGTCCTAGCTCGACAGAATACTTTGGGATACAAAAAGCGGCATGCTCAGTCCTCGAGACTCGGGTTGGGTGCGGCCGACCAACCTAAGGATCATAATCTCCTCGGAAACTATATTACACTTAATTTTTTTGCATTGGACAGGCAATGCAGTAGCCCCCGAGACATTGGTCGGGTGCCAACACCAGATCAGGGGATCGATGTGCCCCTTTAATATTTTTAAATAATAAGCCCGAAGCCCAGTAGCCCCCGAGCCTTAATGCGGGTATGGGTGGCCGAATTAAGGATCGATATCCATAGTAGAATCACAAATTATGTGTAATGACTCTATGTATCCAAGTACTTTACATCCTTAATGCTCAGATCCGCATTGTACAAAACTTTGTTGACTGACCATCGGCTTCCACCTCCTCAGCTAGTAGCCGAGGAGTGTTTGTCCTACTTTATAAAGCCTTTATGAGGGCAAAGATTTACGACAAACAAACCAATCTGGCCATACAGTTTTATAAACAAAGGTACGCAAAGAGATATGTTATATTACTGTTTAACATAAGAAATGTCTTCCAAAGAAAATAGTCCCGCTATCGGTTCCTTTCTTTGGGTTGTCATGCTAAGCATGATCATGAAACCTCAGCTCTAATGTAAGAGCAAAATATCGAGGATTTAGTTTGGGAGGCCAGTTAATAGCCCCCAGTAGTGTTCAGCGACAGTCGAGGTCAAGCCGTAAACACTTCGGCCATTGTTATGAATGGCCCGTCATTTAACACCGTCATCGGATCGCTGACCAGTTTACGCTTATTGTGACAGTTAGTTTTCGGCTTTCTCCACTGAGGTGCTTAACCATGTGAGCTGGAAGCACAATCGCAGTGGTTCTCCCTTTGCACACCTAGCCGAACAAAGCAGAACGTAGGAGGCAAGCGCAGGAGCCGGGCAACCCAACTATTGACCGAACACACAATTCAAAACCAATGCATATATAGTGAGATCCGAGAATGTTTTTGCCGAATCTATAAAGGTGTCCGGCATTGCACTGTGAGACTTGTGCTGGAAACACACAAATAGTTTAAAAGTGCCAAAAGCTTGGAAAACAAAAAAACGTCAGTAAAAACATGACGTCCGAACAAGATCAAGTGTTCGGTGCCAATCCGAAAATTGGAAGAGAAAGAAAAAATTGTGCTTCTGTCGTGTTTTGACAACGACCAAGAAGAAAACACATTTACAGCTCATATATAAATTTTAAGAGCCCCCAAGTGACTTGGGTAAGAATTTTATGTATAATGATTGTATGTACCGAAGTACTTATATCATATTTGTGTTCACCCGAACTTTAAACGCGTCTTAACCAACCGTCGGCTCCTCCCTCTTCGGCCAAGGGCCGAAAAGTGTCATGTACTCCGCTTGTCGAGAGTATCGATGGTGTTTCCGATGACCAGGCAATCAGGCCATAAGGCTGTAACAGACAAAGCACGCTCAGGGAACTTATGCTATATTACTAACGAAGTGTAAGAAGCATCTTCGAAGAAAATAGTACCCTCACTGATACCTTTCTTCGGTGCTCATTATTACTATGAGACTTGTGCAATAGATTTTTTGTACTCATGAGTTCCGTTTTGTGCTGACCATGATTGAAAACAATAAGAGCGCTAGCTTTCGGCTTCACCCAGTCTGAGGTTAGAGCTCGGATGACCCGGTCGTGACAATCGCAGAAGTGCTCCCTTTACTCCCTAGCCGAACAATCGGGAACGTAGGGGTAAGCACAGGAGCCAGGCAACCCAGCTTGCAAATCGCTTAGGTCAATATGGTGCATATTGTGGTGTAATACATGAACAAGGAACGAAGCCGTACAAGTATAATCATATGCAAGAGGAAAATCTCCATCAAGGGAGCCCCCAAGTAAACGGGGTATTTGAATTTGTGTGTCACAAACAAAGTTTTGACAAGGAGATTCTCTACAAGCAACTTTTTTCAAAAAGGTATAATGCTTGGTCGAACCGAACACAAGTTAAAAATTTAAAACTTTGAGCATGAAGGCAACTTAGCTGGTTAATGTGTTCGGTATTGATGACGCGGCCCGAGCTTGATGTGGGACAAGGTTCCATCCCCCAAGCCGGTCCCAAGGTGGCGGAGCAAAGAGCTCGGCACTCCGAACTGGTGACGTAGCATGGTCGATGCGGGCCGTCAGAGTGATGCTGAAGTCCCTGGCATGGGGTAATGAAGTGTTGATGAAGCCCCCCGTTCAGCCGAGGTGACGTGGTATGTCAGTACGCCGAGTTGACGATACTGCCCAACCCGGATCATTTTCCTGTGCACAAAAAATAGTGCAAACCAGAGATAATAGTAATAATAATAAATAAATAAAAATCATTGCATAATAAATAATTTATGCAAAGTGAATAATAAAAGAAATATGGCCTGGCGCCGAAGTCAATGTCGATGCAGGGCGTCAGCGTGATGTGGTAAGGCGTGGCAAAGCCTGAATTCACAGGTCGGTCTGAGTTCCGGATGCGGCATTCGCCGGACCATGTATGGAAACTGACCGAACCACCATGCGACCGTCGTTAATGCGGCCATCATTTGATAGACCTGTGTACATATGATCAACAAACCAGAGTAATAATTCCTTGCGAAAAATGAACCCGAACAAGCAAAAAATACTAGGATTAATAGCACCTTGTTTATTTGTTGTAGCAATCTGAAGAAAGGTGATTCCGAAAATTGGGACTCGATCCGCACACCCATGGGCGATAAAGCGACGGTATGGCGATGCTGGCAAAGGTTGGCTCGCCGAGGCAAATCCCTCGGTCCAGCTAACGTGACGGAGCTGGTCGGCTAGTGACGTCGAAGTCTCCCGAGTAGGTTTATGAAGAGATGGTGAAGCCCCCGGTCCAGCCGAGATGTCGAAGCCTCGATGTCAGCCGATGAGTCGAAGTAGGTTGGCATGATGGACACCAGCTTGAAGAAGCAATAGTGCGGCCCTGCCGATGCAGGTCATGACGTGGTCGATGCCGGCTTGATGAAGTGACCGTGCGGCAATGCCGGTATGCCCGCTCCGTGTAATCTGTGGGCCGGCGATGTTGGTGATGATTTATCCTTCGCGATGTCGTACTCTTGTTCGGCTTGCCGAGATGATGATCCGAAGAAGTTGAGCTCGGCTCAACAAAGTGACGACGTGTCTAGCGCAGGTCCGCAGCCTTGGAGCATTATTGCCGGACTGGTTTGACACCAGCATGATGATGAAGATGACCTCAGGGGAGGCTTAAAAATTTACGGGCACATGTTTAAAAACAACGCACAATACCCTAGAAGAGAATTCCTCTAAAAAGGTTGTCCAATATCACGTTCATAAAGAAACATGAATTTGGGTCGGACCCGTATTCGCGCAGAAAACTGACCCAAAAATTGGTCCACTCATCGGAAGGTTCCCGGAGTTTGAACCGTCGGACCTCCGAGCTTAGCTCTGTAGACCATGCCCTAAACTCGTCCAGATTCCTGTCCAGATTTGACAAGGCTCCGGTATATCGTAGATTGTCGGAGATTCCTCCATCGGAACTCGAAGAAATTTTGCATGGCTGTTGTAGACGTAATTCCACACTATTCCACTGAAGCAATCGTCAAACCGACGCTCGAGGAGGTGGTGACGGCGAATACAAGCTCGCTGTCCATAAAAACAGCACGGCCGCCCGAGGGCAATGTTGACATTGAGCCCTCGAGCTCCATGGATGACTCCTCTATGATCATGATAGAGATCGGAGTTGATGTTGAAAAAGGCCCCCGTCCGAACATGATGATCGGAGATGGATCATGGTCCTCGGTCGAGCCAAGGTGACCAGTCAAGCCGGCGATGAAGATGCCGGCGTCGCAGTTGACCTGCGGTCGAGCCATTGATCCTTTTGCCGATCACACGGCGGAGCTCTCAATGAAAGCACCAATGTCGGTGTCAAAACCGGCGGATCTCGGGTAGGGGGTCCCAAACTGTGCGTCTAGGATCGACGGTAACAGGAGGCAGGGGACACGATGTTTACCCAGGTTAGGGCCCTCTTGATGGAGGTAATACCCTACGTCCTGCTTGATTGATATTGATGATATGAGTATTACAAGAGTTGATCTACCACGAGATCGTAGAGGCTAAAACCCTAGAAGCTAGCCTATGGTATGATTGTTGTATATGATCTATCGACTAGCCTGGCCTCGGTTTATATAATGCACCAGAGGCCTAGGATAACAAGAGTCCTAGCCGAATACGCCGGTGGGGAGGAGTCCTTGTCTTGATCACCAAGTCTTGTGGAATCTTCCATTTATGCGGCAGCTGTCCGAACTGGACCATGAGTATACGACCATGGGGGTCCTCGGCCCGATCTAACAGATCGGCAGACGACGTGGTGAGTATCCCCTAGTCCAGGACACCATCAATTATCTTATAATATCTATTAGATCTCACTCTCGTAAGTGGCCCTATAGGGATTGACAACCCCTATTTGTGTTGGTTGCGAGGATTTATTTATTTTGTGCAGGTGCGAGGGACTCATGCATAGCCTCCTACTGGATTGATACCTTGGTTCTCAAAAACTGAGGGAAATACTTACGCTACTTTGCTGCATCATCCCTTCCTCTTCGGGGAAAACCAACGCAGTGCTAAAAGAGGTAGCGAGAAGGATTTCTGGCGCCGTTGCCGGGGAGGTCTACGCAAAATTCAACATACCAAGTACCCATCACATACCCTTATCTCCTGCATTACATTATTTTCCATTTGCCTCTCATTTTCCTCGCCCCCCACTTCACCCTTGCCGTTTTATTCGCCCTCTCTCTCTCTCTATCCTCCCTCTCCTCCCTCTATTTACCTCTTTTTGCCTGCTTGCTTTTTGTTTGCTTGTGTGTTAGTTTGCTTGCTTGTCACGATGGCTCAAGATAATACAAAATTGTGTGACTTCACCAATATCAAGAACAATGATTTTATTAGCAATACGATTGTTCCTCTTACCGATGCTGAATCTTGTGAAATTAATACTGCTTTGCTGAATCTTGTCATGAAAGATCCGTTCTCCGGCCTTCCTAGTGAAGATGCCGCTACCCATCTAAATAGCTTCGTTGATTTGTGTGACATGCAAAAGAAGAAAGATGTGGATAATGATATTGTTAAATTTAAGCTATTTCCTTTTTCGCTTAGAGATCGCGCTAAGGCTTGGTTTTCGTCTTTGCCTAAAAATAGTATTGATTCATGGAACAAGTGCAAAGATGCTTTTATCTCTAAGTATTTTCCTCCTGCTAAGATCATCTCTCTTAGAAACGATATTATGAATTTTAAGCAACTTGATCATGAACATGTTGCACAAGCTTGGGAGAGAATGAAATTAATGATACATAATTGTCGTACTCATGGTTTAAATTTATGGATGATTATACAAAAAATTTATGCCGGATTGAATTTTGCTTCTAGAAATCTTTAAGATTCGGCCGTGGGAGGCACTTTTATGGAAATCACTTTAGGAAAAGCTACTAAACTCCTAGATAATAGTATGGTTAACTATTCTCAATGGCATACTGAAAGATCTACTAATAAAAAGGTGCATGCGATAGAAGAAATTAATGTTTTGAGTGGAAAGATGGATGACCTTATGAAATTATTTGCTAATAAGAGTGTTTCTCCTGATCCTAATGATATGCCCTTGTCTACTTTGATTGAGAATAATAGTGAATCTATGGATGTGAATTTTGTTGGCAGGAACAATTTTGGTAACAACGGGTATAGAGGAAATTTCAACCCTAGGCCTTATCCTAGTAATCCCTCTAATAATAATGGTAATTCCTACAACAATTCTTATGAAAATTATAATAAGATGCCCTCTGATTTTGATTCTAATATTAAAGAATTTATTACTTCGCAAAAGAGTTTTAATGCTATGATTGAAGAAAAATTGCTTAAGATTGATGATTTGGCTAGGAACGTTGATAGAATTGCTCTTGATGTTGATTCTTTGAAACTTAGATCTATTCCACCTAAGCATGATATCAATGAGTCTCTAAAAGCCATGAGAATTTCCATTGATGAGTGCAAAGAAAGAACCACTAGGATGCGTGCTAAGAAAGATGCCTTTATAAAAGCGTGTTCTTCTAGTTCCTATGAAAATAATGATGAAGATCTAAAAGTTATTGATGTGTCCCCTATTAAATCTTTGTTTTGCAATATGAATCTTGATAATGATGGGACTGAATATGATCCACCTTTACCTAGAAGGCATTCCAAGAATTCTGAATCTTTTGATCTTGATGCTAAATTTGATAAAAGTGGGATTGAAGAAATTAAAACCCTAGATGTTGCTAAACCCACTATTATGGATTTCAAGGAATTTAACTATGAAAATTGCTCTTTGATTGATTGTATTTTCTTGTTGCAATCCGTGCTAAATTCTCCTCACGCTTATAGTCAAAATAAAGCGTTTACTAAACATATCATTGATGCGTTGATGCAATCTTATGAAGAAAAATTTGAATTGGAAGTTTCTATCCCTAGAAAATGTTATGATGAGTGGGAATCAACTATTAAAATTAAAATTAAAGATCATGGATGCTATGCTTTATGTGATTTGGGTGCTAGTGTTTCCATGATTCCAAAGACTTTGTTTATTTGTTAGGTTTCCGTGATTTTGATGATTGCTCTCTAAACTTGCACCTTGCGGATTCCACTATTAATAAACCTATGGGAAGAATTAATGATGTTCTTATTGTTGCAAATAGGAATTATGTGCCCGTAGATTTTATTGTTCTTGATATAGATTGCAATCCTTCATGTCCTATTATTCTTGGTAGACCTTTCCTTAGAATGATTGGTGCAATTATTGATATGAAGGAAGGAAATATTAGATTCCAATTTCCATTAAGGAAAGGTGTCGGTGTCAAAACCGGCGGATCTCGGGTAGGGGGTCCTGAACTGTGCGTCTAGGCGGATGGTAACAGGAGACGGGGGACACGATGTTTTTACCCAGGTTTGGGCCCTCTCGATGGAGGTAAAACCCTACTCCTGCTTGATTGATCTTGATGATGTGAGTATTACAAGAGTTGATCTACCACGAGATCGAAGAGGCTAAACCCTAGAAGCTAGCCTATGGTATGATTGTTGTTGTTGGTCTTACGGACTAAACCCTCCGGTTTATATAGACACCGGAGGGGGCTAGGGTTACACAGATTCAGTTACAAGGAAGGAGATCTACATATCTGTATTGCCAAGCTTGCCTTCCACGCCAAGGAGAGTCCCATCCGGACATGGGACAAAGTCTTCAATCTTGTATCTTCATAGTCCAACAGTCCGGCCAAAGGATATAGTCCGGCTGTCCGGATACCCCCTAATCCAGGACTCTCTCAGTAGCCCCTGAACCAGGCTTCAATGACGATGAGTCCGGCGCGCAAATTGTCTTCGGCATTGCAAGGCGGGTTCCTCCTCCGAATACTTCATAGAAGATTTTGAACACGGGGATCGTGTCCGGCTCTGCAAAACAAGTTCCACATACCACCATAGAGAGAATAATATTTCCATAAATCTAATCTGCTGACGTACCCCGTAGTGTGACATCACACCACAGCCAGGCCTTTATTCGAATCGTTTTTCATAACCAATCTCAGCGTGTTTCGCGAAGCGGTTTCCTTGGCACATCTTGTCGAAGCAGAGACCGTGTCCCCTTTATTACGGGATTCTCATCAATACGGACGTGGGTAACCCAACCGTGCCTATTGGTAGGACTCCTAGATCTTAGGCAAGTCCCAAACGGCCACGAGGAGGACGCTTGATATTCACCCTCTTTATAAAGGGGACAAGGCTTTTTCTTTTTTCCCTCTCATGCTCAATCAAATCCTTCCCCCGCCTAGAGTTCTAACACCCAAAACTCAGGTCAGGTGCTTCGGACCTTCAACTATGTCCGGATCCAACCTTCAAGGTTGGTGGATGCCTTCCTCCGTCATGGAGGAGGACATCAAGAGGTTGAGAGAGGCCAGATATCTGACCGCCGAAATTTCGCATCGGCTGCCCGCCTGAGGGCAGGTCGTCCCTACTCACGAACCCAACGAGAGCGTCGTGTTCGTCTCCCACTTCCTCCGAGGACTAGGCCTCGCTCTGTATCCCTTTGTTAGGGGTCTTATGTTCTATTACGGGCTAGATTTTCACGATCTGGCCTTGGATTCCCTTCTTCACATTTCGTCATTTATTGTCGTATGTGAGGCCTTCCTCCTCATTACCCCTCACTTCGGCATGTGGCTCAAGACCTTCGATGTGAAGCCAAAGATGATCGAGGGGTAGCACGCAGCGTGCGGAGGCGCTTTAATAAGCAAAATTGCTGACACTCCATGGCCTGAGGGTAGCTTCCCAGGGGTGTCCGGATTGTGGCAGCGGGAGTGGTTCTACATCACAGCTCCCCGAAGTGCCAAGTGGGTAGCTGCCCCACCTTTAGCTCAGGCCCCCCACCACAACTGACGTCATGGATTGGCAGGGGGCTGAGTTGGGGTCCAGCCAAGGACGTGCCAATACTGCAAAGCCGTATCTGAGATCTCTTTGAGAGAGATTTTAGTCTGGTTATGGTAGTGCAAGTTATGCTAGTTCGTCGAGTCTAGCCTTGCAAACGTCGGCCCCTTCGCATGTGGGAATTCACCCCGGAAGGACCGCGAGCTATTCAACACTTCCTTGGCATGACACCCGAGGAGATGTACAAATTGTTCTTCAGACCACAAATAATGTGTCTGGACATCACTAAGGATGCAGGTCTGAGCTGCAATCGCCCGGATACCCAAGTAAGTAGCCCCGCATCCGAACACATTGTCCATTTGTTTATCGCAATGTCGCCCTAAAAAAGTCGCTCTTTGACCAGGATTGGATAGCAAAGGCAAAGTTGATCAGGTGTTCGGCCCCCCCTCCCTGAGACATCACCAAATCCCGTGCTAACTAGGATGCGGGAGATCGCGCCTTATCAAGCGCCCTCAGGAGAAGATAAAGGGGGTGACAAGGAGGCTAGCGCCTCTGTGAAGGAGGTTAACCGGGGAGGAGGAACTGAAACTTCCTCTCCCCAGGGAAGGAAGAGGAATGCCTCTGAGGACCCGGAGACCACGATCTCCAAACGGGGGAAGAAATCTTCGCCGGAGGGTCCTACCCTGGGGGATACCCCGGCCGCACTATGCCCTCAAGGGGATCAGCCCTCCACCGAGCTGTAAGTAAAAGGGTACTTAATAATGAAAATATCTCTCCTTACTTCCGAGGAAAATAACCAAAGCATTTACCTTGCAGTTCGGATCTTAGCCCTTCTCAGCAGAGCTCGTCTTCAAGGGATCTTCTTCCAGAGATGATGGAGAGCGAAACGCCTCCCCCTGCCATACCGCCTCATGAGGCAGGAGACCCCGAGGTGTCGTCGTGGAGGGTTTCTCCTGATCCGGCAAGGCCAGAAGGTAATCCTATGGCCACCCTAAGTCCTCAGTATCCGGCTCTTGAAGAGGGCAATCGAAAGAGTCCGGCACCGTCTGGTGTACGGTCGGACGTACTGAGGGATCTGCTAGAGCAAGCGGCTATCTCAGAAGAGCACCGCACATTGATGGGTACGGTGATTGAAAGGATTTCGTCTGCCGAAAGCGGGTTGCATGAAGCCTTTACGAGTCTACTGACGGGTTTTGAGGTACGTGAAATGATGTACATTTTTGACAGTGCCGCACAGTTTTAGATGTGCCCTGTGTAGATAGTAGCCCCTGAGACTCTGGGTGCTGTCGAAGATGACAGCGCACAGAGGATCATAGTCCCAAGAATAATCGTGTCGCCTTAATATGCAGGTGGTGGAGGGTCCGGTGGCCAGCCGGACTAATGAGTTTGCCGAGCTAAAGCGGCAGCTTGACATGGCAGACGCCGACATCGTACTTGTCAACAAGCAGCTTGACGAGGCACAGGGTATGTGATTCCTCCAGTGACACATGGGAAGAGGAGCATGATGCCAGTATCTGTAACATGTGTGTGAATGCAGATGAAGCTACGGCCGTGGAGAACCTTCGGGCAGAACTTGCCCGAGCCAAAGAAGAAGCCAGGAAAAGTGATGCGGCTACCCTAAAGGCAATCGAGGAGCTGAAAGCCGAACAGGCTGCTCACTGCCAAAGCAAGGAGGAAATAGCCAGGATGGCTATGGAATTGAAGAACGCCGCTGACCATTACGAGCTTCTTGAAAGGAAGATCGAGCGAAGAGGACAGACCTGGAGAAGGCCACGATGGTGACCAAAGACACCCGCTCTGCAATGAGAGTGATGAAGGAGGAGCTGCATCAAGCCGGGGATATCGTGGCTGGGAAGCCCTTTATGCTGCGGATGAAGTTTGGAGATCCTCTGTACGCCCCTTTGGACCGGCTGTGGAGTTCTGCGGACGCATATCTGGACTTAGTGGCGAGTGCTGCCGATGCGGCCGAATACTTCCGAGATCAAAAAGATCGCGAAGTGGAAAAGCTGTTCTGGTCACAATTTAACGTTCCAGAGCATCCGCTTCCATTGACTGATCGGTTGGCCGTATGGGCCGAGCTGAATAGATTGTCCGGACTCACCATGAGGTCTATTGTGGATCATCTGTGGCCGGAAAGGCCAAAGCCGAACAGTTATTTTAGTTTGGTGCAGCAGTTCCTTGGTGCGGTGCCGCACATCAACGCGATGAAGAGGTCGGCGTGTGTAGAGGGTGCGCGGATGGCCCTTGCCCGTGTGAAGACATACTGGGCGGAGATGGAGGCCACCGCCATTGCAGGCAAAGATTCGGACGAGTACCAGCCGAGCACTACTTTCGAGAAGTTCTTGAGGACGCTCGTTCGATAGAAGTGCAGTGCTCGAAGAATATTATGTTCCAATGACATGTATTCCCATTGAAAAACAATGTTTTATTGAGTTTATCAAGGCTGTTTTTATACTTTTGCCCGAAAGTACTATGATGCCTCCTGTGCGGCCGTTTATGTATATATGTATATAACATGAAAGATGGCAGTCGTCGGCTTCAGCCCCCACGCATATAATGCGGGGGTGCTCGCAGAAGACGCATGTTCACACTTGATCCAACGTCTTGGTCCATTAAGGAGGTGATAGCGCAGCGAACTAGGCAATCGGACTATAATGCTTTAACACTTTCACTTAGCCAGAGGAGTTTGACAATGGGGCTACTATATAGCCCCTAGTGGCTCCGCGCTCATCTGAATTCGGGGCGCGTACATGCCTGGCCGGGAAACGGCCCTTCGTTAAGGCGGAGGAATCCCGAAGATTCTGCTAGGTCATCGAGTGGTTGACCAGTCCCACGCTATATCATGACACTCAGTTTTCGGCTTTCTCTACTGAGGTGTTCATCCGGATGAACCAGGGCACAATCGTAGTAGTTCTCCTGGTGCCGCCCTAGCCGATAGAGCGGAACGTAAGGCAGCAAAACACAGGAGCCGGGAAAACCCAACATTTGACCAAAGACATGATTCGGAGCTGATGCATATAAGGCCAAACTCGCGACGCCGAACACTCCCTAAGGTATTCGGTCTTTATGATGTAAACCGGGCTAAATAGTGCCCTTTGTAATAAGCCCCTGGTGTCCAGGTACGTGCAATATTCTGACGTGGCCACATGCCAATACGTCAGCATCCTTCTCAGTTGTACTGAGAATCCGGGGGATGTCTATCAACAAGAGACAGTTAAAAAGGTTTACGCAGGGTCTTAATCTAAAAAGAATCCTTGGAACGGGTCCCTGTTGCACGTCTGCACCTGTGTCTCCGTTGTGCCGTATCCTGGATGGGTGTAGCACGATGGTCATCTGAAAAAGAGAGGAACTTAGTTGAAAAGTTGTCGTGCAAAAGGTAGGTTATACTAAATAAACCATGTATAGTTCCAGATGAGTAAAGTTGAGCCTAATTGTCACTTGTTCACACGCGTTGAGCCCCTTGTATTGTTGTAGGGGTGTAGCCATCAAACCTGTATCAATTATATATAGCTACACCGGACTCTTCTAACCGTGTCCATGGTCTTAACGACCTGTCAGATGCTCTAGTTGGTGAGGCCGTCTAGTGTGCGGCTGCCAAGGCAGCCGCACGGTGTTCCGCGCGCAAGGAGCGCTCAATATTTCCATTTACTGTAATGATGCCACGTGGACCGGGCATCTTAAGCATGAGAGAAGCGTAATGCGGTATTGCGTTAAAGCGAGCGAAAGCTTCACGTCCGAGTAGTGCTTGATAGCCACTTTGGAACGGAGCGATGTGGAAGGTTAACTTTTCGCTGCGAAAGTTATCGGGAAAGCCGAATATAACCTCTAGTAGCAGGGAGCCGTACAATGGGCTTCTGGGCCTGGCGTTACTCCTTTAAAGGTAGTATTTCTATGGCTCATTTTTGTCGGGTCTATCCCCATTTTGCGGACTGTGTCCTGTTATATCAGGTTTAAACTACTGCCGCCGTCCATCAGGACTCATGTGAAGTGGTATCCGTCAATTATTGGGTCTAACACCAAGGCAGCCCATCCTGCATGCTGGATACTTGCCAAGTAATCCCGATGGTCAAAGGTGATCGGTTTAGATGACCAGTGGCAGAACTCCACGGTGATCGGCCATGGGGCATGTGTCTCTAGGAGTGCCGCTTTGTTTCTCCCCTTCATCACGTGTAACACGTTTACTGTTTTGACTTCTGGTGGGAATTTCTTCTGCTCCCCAGTGCTTTTCTTGCGAGGCTCGTCCTCGTCTTCGCTTGGTGTATCCTGCCCCTTGTGTTCGGCGTTGAGTTTGCCGGATTGCTTGAAGACCCAACATTCTCTATGGGTATGATTTGCAGGTTTATCGGGGGTGCTATGGATCTGACATAGTTTGTCCAGAATCTTGTTCAGGCTGGACAGTTCCTCTCTGTTGCCTTTGGAGGGCAGCTTTTGCTGACCTGGCCGGGAGCTTCTGAATCCGGCGTTTACCTCCATGCTTTTCGGGCTGTCTTCTTTATTCTGGCGCTTGTTTTTGCTGCGTCATGGCTTCCCGTTTCCGTCCCTGACTTTGGATGTACTTGGGTCACTGGTGCTGCATTAGGCTAACCAGCTGTCCTCGCCTGCACAAAAGCGGGTCATGAGGCTTGTTAATGCTGCCATTGTTCTCGGCTTTTCTTGGCCGAGGTGTCTGGCAAGCCATTCGTCTCGAACGCTGTGCTTGAAAGCTGCTAAGGCTTCGGCGTCCGAACAGTCGACTATTTGGTTCTTTTTAGTGAGAAACCTGTTCCAAAGCTTTCGGGCTGGCTCTCCGGGTTGTTGAGTTATATGACTTAAATCGTTTGCATCCGGTGGTCGGACATAGGTCCCTTGAAAATTTGCCCGAAAAGCGTCTTCGAGCTCTTCCCAGCTTCCAATGGAGTTTTCGGGGAGGCTTTTAAGCCAGTGCTGAGCTAGCCCTTTGAGCTTGAGGGGTAAGTACTTGATGGCGTGGAGATCGTCTCCTCGAGCCATGTGGATATAGAGGATGTAGTCCTCAATCCAGACCCCAGGATGTAGTCCTCATACGCCTCTATGTTTACGGGTTTGAATCCCTCTGGAAATTCATGGTCTAGCACCTCATCGGTGAAACATAGGGGGTGTGCGGCACCCCTGTATTTGGGTGTACCGTGGTGTTCGGATTTTTGTTGTGTTGCATTGCGTGCTGGAGCGCGCTTGCTTGACCCGTAGATGGATCTGGTTGCGCCGTCCTTTTGATGCGAGCCCTCACGTGGATCGCGTACTGGCTTGTGTGCGGCGTCGTTTGCCGCTCTATGTTGGCCACGAGGTCGTCTATCCGACCGGATGGCTGTTTTCTTTTTTGATTGCGGGGGATCTAAGGCCTCCTCATCGAATTCAGTTAGCAGATTTCGCTTCGGGTAGCTCTTTGTGTGGCGACTACCGCCATACTTTGCTGCAGTGTTGAGTACTTCACTCCATCTAATTCTGAGTGTGTCTTGTGCAGCCCTGAGCCTGTGCTTCTGCTTTTTCAGACTCCTCGCAGTGGCAACAAGCCTTTGATAGGTATTCTGTTGCTCCGGGTGCCTGTCCGGTGTGATGTCATCCGGACTGTTATCTTCGCTGGAGTCGGGTTGTTTGGTTTGATTCTCCGTGTTGCCGTGGTCGGACGGTGGTTCAATGCCGCGTTTGTCGTCCGCTGGCTCACCCTGCTCTATTGCTGGGTCCATATGATCGTTGTTTCTGCTGAGGCAGGATTTGGAGCAACGCTTACGCCGCCGCTTTGACTACTTCTCAAGGGAACGATCCTTCATTGCGTCCTTCCGTTCCTCGTCGTCGTTTTCTTTGGGTGTGTCCACCATGTATACATCATATGATGAAGTGGGCGTCCAGTGCCTTGTGGGTAGTGGCTCCTGTTCGTCTCCTGCATTGTCGTCCATACCGTCGATGTCTTCGGAGTCGAAGGCGAGCATGTCGGTCAAATCATCAACAATGGATACTAAGTGGGTGGTGGGTGGGCGGCGAATTTCTTCATCGTCCGCATCTCGATCTGGCCGGCCATAGTTCGGCCAGGACTCTCCTAACAAGGAGAGAGACCTTAATGAGTTCAGTATGTCGCCAAAGGGCGAGTGCTAAAGGATATCTGCGGAGGTGAACTCCATGATCGGCGCCCAGTTGGATTCGATAGGCACGGGCGCAGGCGGTTCGGAGTCCGTGGCCGGGGAAGAATCTGGCAGTTCGGTGTCATGGCTCCCGTGAAGGGTAAGGTCGATACTCGGCTCGATTGCCGCTGGGAATGCGGCCTCCGTGGCGGGGTCTATCCACCCGTCCATGGATGGCGCAATTGGCTCTGAATTGAGGGTCGGAGCGGTTGCCGGTGCGGTCTCCTGAACGCTGTCCGATGGTAGAGCTAAATCATGCTCATCGTGACCATGCGGCGCACTCGGCAGGGGCTCGAATCCGTCGAAGATCAAGTCTCCGCGGATGTCGGCCGTGTGGTTTAAGCTTCCAAACCTGACCTGGTGGCCAGGGGCGTAACTCTCGATCTGCTCCAGATGGCCAAGCGAGTTGGCCTGCAGTGCGGAGCCGCCGGATACAAAGATCTGTCCGAGGAGAAAAGTCTCACCCCGGACTGCATTGCTATCGATGATTGAAGGAGCCATCCAGCCTAACGATGACGACACAGAGGAACTCTCAATGAAAGCACCAATGTTAGTGTCAAAACCGGCGGATCTCGGGTAGGGGGTCCTGAACTGTGCATCTAGGCGGATGGTAATAGGAGACGGGGGACACGATGTTTTTACCCAGGTTCGGGCCCTCTCGATGGAGGTAAAACCCTACTCCTGCTTGATTGATCTTGATGATGTGAGTATTACAAGAGTTGATCTACCACGAGGTCGAAGAGGCTAAACCCTAGAAGCTAGCCTATGGTATGATTGTTGTTGTTGGTCCTACGGACTAAACCCTCCAGTTTATATAGACACCGGAGGGGGCTAGGGTTACACAGAGTCAGTTACAAGGAAGGAGATCTACATATCCGTACTGCCAAGCTTGCCTTACACGCCAAGGAGAGTCCCATTCAGACACGGGACGAAGTCTTCAATCTTGTATCTTCATAGTCCAACAGTCCGGCCAAAGGATATAGTCCGGCTGTCCGGATACCCCCTAATCTAGGACTCCCTCGAAAGGCATGGAACACTTTCCTAGAAAGAAAATTAAATTTCCTTATGAATCTATTATGAGAGCCACTTATCGATTGCCTACCAAAGATGGCAATGCCTAGATCTATTCTTGCTTGTTATGCCTAGCTAGGGGCGTTAAACGATAGCGCTTGTTGGGAGGCAACCCAATTTTATTTTTATTCCTTGCTTTTTGCTCCTGTTTAGTAATAAATAAATTATTTAGACTCTGTTTTGGTTGTGTTTTTTGTGTTTAATTAGTATTTGTGCCAAGTAGAACCGTTGGGAAGACTTGGGGAAAGTCTTGTTGAACTTGCTGTAAAAAACAGAAACTTTAGCACTCACGAGAACTGCTGTCATTGTTATTTGGAAAGTGTTATTTAGTTAATTCTTTTTGAAGATGATTAATAGATAAATTCCTCACGTCCAGAAATTTATTTTATAATTTTTGGGTTTCCAGATCTTGCGCTATCTACAGATTACTACAGACTGTTCTGTTTTTGACAGATTCTGTTTTTCGTGTTTTGTTTGCTTATTTTGATGAATCTATGGCTAGTAAAATAGTTTATAAACCATAGAAAAGTTGGAATATAGTAGGTATAACACCCATATAAATAAAGAATGAGTTAATTACAGTACCTTGAAGTGGTCCTTTGTTTTCTTTCGCTAACGGAGCTCACGAGATTTTCTACTTTAAGTTTTGTGTTGTGAAGTTTTCAAGTTTTGGGTAAAGATTTGATGGATTATGGAACAAGGAGTGGCAAGAGACTAAGCTTGGGGATATCCATGGCACCCCCAAGATAATCTAAGGACACCTAAAATCCAAAGCTTGGGGATGCCCCGGAAGGCATCCCCTCTTTCGTCTACTTCTATCGGTAACTTTACTTGGAGCTATATTTTTATTTACCACATGATATGTGTTTTGCTTGGAGCGTCTTGTATGATTTGAGTCTTTGCTTGTTAGTTTACCACAATCATCCTTTTTGTACACACCTTTTGAGAGAGCCATACATGATTTGGAATTTATTAGAATACTCTATGTGCTTCGCTTATATCTTTTGAGTTATATAATTTCGCTCTAGTGCTTCACTTATATCTTTTAGAGCACGGTGGTGGATTTGTTTTATAGAAACTATTGATCTCTCATGCTTCACTTAGATTATTTTGAGAGTCTTAATAGCATGCACTACAAAAAATACACTTCCGTGATGATACGTGTTTGTCACAGTAGGTCGCTTTTTTGTCATGCATGTACATCCATGAAAATTTTATGACAGAATCAAGATAGTCATACCTATGCTGTCATAGAAGTGTTCCATGACATTACCAAAATTATGATCACGGAAGTGTCCACTTCCATGACAATAAATCGCGCGTCACAGAAGTGCTTTCGTCAAGGGTGACCAACACGTGGCATCCACCATAACGGAACACCGTTAAGCTATCGGGTCGGGTTTTGGATCCGATAACCCGTTAACAACCCCGACCAATGGGGATTTTCCACGTGTAAAATCATCATTGGCTAGAGGAAACACGTGTCGGCTCATTGTTGGGACAGATGTCATCCACTCACTGGACAGAAGGCGCCTATGATACTGTCGGCGTTCTGGGAACGGGGGTCCCCAGACTTGCCTCCCTGCGGCCTGCGGCGTGGCTCAAAGGGGGGCCCAGCACGGCCCATCTTTGCCAACACAGACCCAAGACCCTCGCGAGGGGCCAAGCCTCGTGGGGCGGATGATGCGGAGCTTCCTCAGGCACGGCCTCATCAGGCTGGCTCGCGAAGAGGCGGGGAGATCAAGGCAGGGTACCTCACGAGGTGCCCGTGACGCAAGCCATGACGACCAAGGGCGCCAGGCAGGTGCCAGCCCGCGCAGTGTCCTCCTTTCCCCTTTGGTGCAAGGGGGGCGAGCGCAGCCCCAGAGTACCGAGGCATCATGCATAGGTTGCCACTTCGGTGCAACAAGACCAAGACCAGGAGAACTGCAAGACGGAGGTCATTGTGGGGCCCAAGACAGCGTCACCACCGGAGCTTTGTGCAGGCGAAGACTACTTTTGTCAGGATAGCTGGTACTAGCTGTCCCCCTTCAAATTAGCCCGCCATTGTTGGCTTCCTTCCCGCTCGATATTTGGGAAGAGGACCAGGGCCTCTATAAATAGGACCAGCCACCCACGAGGGGTGAGGGGTTGGAGATCGAATTGAGAAGAGAGAGAGAGAGAGAAGGGCGACTGAACTCCTCCCAGCAGTTCATCCCCCCAGCCAAGAACAGACCCTCGCGAGGCTGTTCTTCCTTGTATTGTTCATCATCATCAGCCCAAGAGGCAATCCACCACGCCACACACTAGAGTAGGGTATTACACCACAACGGTGGCCCGAACCAGTATAAACCCTGTGTCTCTCGTGTTGTTCTTTCCATAGCTCAGATCTTAGCGAGGCGGAGGGGTGCAAGTAGGTAGGAGGCGAAATCTCCGCGCGCACCCCAGTGTTCGAACCTCAAGGGTCTGCCGGAACCCGAAATCCGACATTTGGCGTGCCAAGTAGGGGTGCACCGGAGTTTTCTCTTCCGCCACCGCCACGGCCTGCCTCGCGATGAGTAGCGCGTCGCCCGCTCCGGCCGCCGGCGCCAGCACGAGGGCCAGGGGGCTCCGAGCCCTGGCCCCAGCCCTGCAACGGGCACGATGGCCGGACAAGTTCAAGCCAACGACGCCGCCGCGCTATGGCGGCGCGACAGATCCGCTGGCCTTCTTGCTGGCAGGCGAGGAGGCCCTCCTCGAAGCTGGAGGTGACGATAGGGTCATGGCCAACTGGCTCCCCATGGCCCTCACCAGCACTCCGCGCACATGGCTGCTCCACCTGCCGGCAGCCTCCATGGCCTCTTGGGAAGAGCCCCTTAGCCTCTTCCCCGCCCATCGCGCTACACCAACACCCCCGGTCGTCATGGCCCTCCTGGGCGGCTCGCAGGCGCCACCTACAAGTCACCACGTCAAGCCGTTCATCCGCCGGGTCAATGCCGCTTCCACGCGGCAGGGGGCTCTCCCAGACCGGGCGGCACCCAAGGCCGGCCTGACCTTCAGCTCGAAGGACCACCCCTCCAACTTGGCCTGCTCGAGCGCGCTCCCCATGCTGTGCACCCCCACCATCTGCTAGGTGGCCGTCACCAGAACTCTCATCGATGGCGGTGCGGGCCTCAGTGTGCTCTCGGTTGAGGCCTTCAACCTCCTCTGCATACCCCTGGAACGGCTGCAACCCAGCCGGCCCTTCTCAGGCGTTGGGGGCGGATCATCCAGCTCCTTGGGATAGATCCGGCTCCCAGTAACCTTCGGCACCTACAACAACATCCGCGCGGAGCTGGTCGACTTCGACATCGCCCCCATCGGCCTGCCCTACAACGCCATCCTCGGCTACCCAGCGTTGGCCCAGTTCATGGCCGCGATGCACCCGGTGTACAACCTCATGAAGATGCCCGGGAGCAGCGGTGCCCTCACCGTGCACGGGGACACCGGAGACGCACTGCGGGTGCTCAAGCTCGCCTTCAAGACGGCGGCGTTGGCACAGCCCGCCGACTTGGAGACCCCCGAGCCCAAGGGGGCTGCACCCGCCAAGAAGAAACAGTTGTTCACCCAAGACAAGGCAGAAACCAAGCAGATACCCGTCGATGAGGACGGGTCCACCAACGCCACTTTCACCATAGGCGCCAACCTGGAACCCAAGTAGGAGGAAGCCCTGGTCGGGTTCCTGCACGCAAACAAGAAGGTATTCGCTTGGGAGCCTGACCAGTTGGCAGGGATCCCTAGGAGTGTAATCGAGCATCACCTCAACATGTGCCCCAACGTGCGCCCTGTGAAGCAGAAGGCCAGGCGGTAGTCCACAAAAAAGCAGGCCTTGATCGTCTAAGAGACCCACAAATTAGAAGCCGCTGGGGTCATTCGCGAGGTCCGATACCCAGATTGGTTGGCCAACCCTATCGTTGTGCCAAAGAAGGGAGGGAAGGAGTGCATGTGTGTCGACTTCACCAACCTCAACAAAGCATGCCCGCAAGATCCGTTCCCGCTCCCCCGCATCGACGAGATTGTCGATTCCACCGCGGAATGCGACCTGCTATGCTTCTTGGATGCCTTCTCTGGGTATCACCAGATCAAGATGGCGGTAGAAGACGTCGAAAAGACAGCCTTCCTAACCCCGTGTGGGGTGTACTGCTACACATGCATGCCATTCGGGCTGCGTAACGCAGGGGTGACCTTTCAGCGGCTGATGCACATCACCTTGGGCCCGCAGCTCGGGAAGAATGGTGAAGCTTACGTCAATGACGTTGTGGTAAAGTCTCGGGAGGCCAGGACCCTGATACAAGACCTGGAGGAAACCTTCGCGAGCCTCAACGCAGTGAACCAACGGCTCAACCTAGAGAAGTGTGTGTTCGGAGTTCCCTCGGGCAAGCTCTTGGGTTTCCTCGTGTCCCACCGAGGCATCGAGGCTAACCCGGAAAAGGTCAAGGCGGTGGAGGACATGATCCCGCCAAAGACCCTCAGAGAAATGCAGAAGCTCACTGGGCGCGTGACCGCGCTAGGGCGCTTCATCTCCAAGTTGGGGGAACGAGCGCTGCCCTTCTTCCAGCTAATGAAGAAAAAGGGGCCCTTTGAGTGGACTGAAGAGGCCGACAAGGCATTCCAGGATCTCAAGAGATACCTGACCAGCCCACCGGTCATGGTGGCGCCGCGCCCTCAAGAGCCCCTGGTGCTTTACCTCGCCGCCACTCCCTACTCCGCCAGCGCAGCCCTGGTGGCGGTTAGAGAGGAACATCGAGTCAAAACCACAGCAGCAGCCCAGGACAAGGCAAAACAGGAACAAGGAAGGCCCACAGAAACCGCCACCATGGCTGAGGAGGATCAGCCGCCGCAGAGGAGTGCACCGGAGGCGGAAGAGGCCCCTCTCCCAGATGGCCAGCCTCAGGAGGCCTCGTCGCCTCAAGAGGCGCCATGGTCTCCGAAGGGAGCCGCCAGCACTGACGCACCCAACCTCGTTGAGCACCTAGTGTACTTCGTCAGCACGGTGTTGCGGGATGCGAGGGCACAGTACCCCATGCCTCAGAAACTCCTCCTCGCGCTACTGGTGGCCTCGCGTAAGCTGCGGCACTATTTTCAGGGTCACCCCATCAAGGTTGTCTCGTCATACCCCCTGGAGAGAGTGCTCAGGAGCCCTAACTCAGCTGGAAGGGTCGCTGAGTGGAACATAAAGCTGCAAGCGTTTTAGCTCGAATTCAGCACGACCAGAGTCATCAAGGGAGCAGCCTTGGCGGATTTTGTGGCAGAATGGACAGAGGCACCAGACCTCAAGGCCGACGAGGATCGGTCCCTCTCCCCGGGAAGCGAGGCGCCAGAAGGCTGGGTCATGTACTTCGATGGGGCGTCCTCCAGGCATGGCGCTGGGGCTGGGGTGGTGCTTATATTGCCCACTCAGGACAAGCTCTACTACATTGTGCAGCTCTGTTTCCAGCAAGGTGAAAAGGTCTCCAACAACATAGCGGAGTATGAAGGTTTAATAGCGGGCTTGAAGGACGCAGCTGCCCTGGGGGTGAAACGCCTCACCGTCAAGGGCGATTCGCAGCTCCTTGTCAATTTCTCCAACAAGGCGTACGAGCCGAAAGATGAGCACATGGAAGCCTACCTTGCGGAGGTCCGCAAGATGGAGAAGCAGTTCTGGGGGTTAGAGTTGGAGCATGTGCCCCGTGGCACCAATCAGGAGGCCGATGACATCGCCAAACGGCGTCCAGGCAGTTACCTCAGGCGCCTGGCGTTTTCGAGGAGCGACTCTTCAAGACCTCAGCCCTACCGTCATTGTCAAACACGGCTCAGCCTCGGGAGGAGCTCCCCCAACCACCTGCCTCAGGAGCTCCGGCATGTGGCCCGGCCTCAGGAGCACGCCTGCTCCTGACAATGGAACCTCAGGAGGGATGCTGGATCACGGAGCTCAGGAGTTACTTAACACAAGGAACCCCGCCGGAGAAGGAGGAGGAAGCGGAGCGAGTGGCACGTCAGGCCAGGGCATACTGCATCAAGGATGGAGAGCTCTACCGGAAGCGACCAAACGATGTATCCCTGCGCTGCATCTCCAGGGAACAAGGGAAGGAACTACTGGAAGATATACACGGTGGAGACTATGGACATCATTCATCATCACGGACCCTCGTCGGCAAGGCGTTCCGCAGTGGGTTTTATTGGCCCACCGCACTCAATGACACCGTCGAACTAGTGAAAGCTTGTGAGGCCTGCCAGTTCCATGCCAAGCAGATCCATCAGCCAGCAGGAGGCCTACAGACTATACCCCTTTCGTGGCCATTCGCAGTCTGGGGGCTGGACATCTTGGGCCCGTTTCCTCGGGCGCCAGGGGGCTACCGCTACCTCTACGTCGCCGTGGACAAGTTCACCAAGTGGGCTGAAGTAGAGGTTGTCCGCACCATTCCCGCGGGTTCCGCGGTCATGTTCATCAAGGGCATCGTGAGCCGGTTCGAGGTGCCGAACCGCATCATCACGGACAACGGTTCGCAGTTCACCAGTAACCTCTTCAAAACATACTGTGCTAACCTTGGAACGCAGATATGCTACGCTTCGGTGGTGCACCCCCGAAGCAACGGCCGAGCAAGCCAACGCAGATGTCCTGAGGGGCCTCAAGACCAGGACGTTCAAGAAGAAGCTGGAGGCCTGCGGCAGAGGTTGGTACGACGAGCTTCAGTCCGTGTTGTGGTCCATCCGCACAACCACGACCAAGCCGACTAGAGAGACCCCGTTCTTCCTGGTCTATGGAGCCGAAGCGGTCCTCCCTCACGAGCTCATACGTCACTCCGCGCAGGTCCTGGCGTTCGACGAGGCGCAGCAGGACGCCATGCAGGGGATGGACCTCGTGCTGTGGGAGGAACGTCGCCGAGAAGCTGCGCTGCGAGCGGCGAGGTACCAACAAGCACTGCAACGATATCACTGCCGCAACATCCGCCCCAGAACTCTCAAGGTAGGAGACCTCGTGCTCAGGCGGGTTCTCTCCAGGGAGGGGCTGCACAAGCTCTCTCCCATGTGGGAGGGCCCGTTCAAAGTTGTTCATGTTTCCAGGCCTGGCTCCGCACGCTTGGAGACTCGGGAGGGGGTGCCGATCCAGAACGCATGGAACATCCAGCACCTCCGGAGGTTCTACCCCTAAAAAGGCCCAGAGCCTGTGAAGAAGGCGAATGCCTGTGAAGCTGTAGTGTTTTGGAAAAGGCCCAGAGCCTGTGAAGAAGGCGAATGCCTGTGAAGCTGTAGCATTTTGGAAAAGGCCCAGAGCCTGTGAAGAAGGCGAATGCCTGTGAAGCTGTCGCGTTTTGGAAAAGGCCCAGAGCCTGTGAAGAAGGCGAATGCCTGTGAAGCTGTCGCGTTTTGTAAAAGGCCCGGAGTCTGTGAAGAAGGCCAACGCCTGTGAAGCTCGCCGCCCGTGACACTCTCACGTAATAATGAGTTGGGGCTGTACATGCCCCGGAGTCTCAGGAGGGCCGGCCTCAGGCCCTGGGGCTCCCTCCCACGCCCAGTGGCAGCACTTAGCTCCGCGCTGGTGAGAAGACATCGAAGACTAGATTAGGTGCCGGACGCGGCTTTTCATTTGCTTTCCGCAGTTGGCTTGTTCCTTCTCATTCGAAGTTTTATTGAAGTTGTTGCCATCTTTGGCTTGTGGTTCTTCGACATTTCACTCTCCTGCCTCGATTTCTCTTATGCAAGGCCTCGCGAGGGGGGGGGGTAGCCGAGCGCCCTCGCGAGTGTTCCTATCCTAGTCGTTCAAAGGGTTCGCGACCTGGGCCCATTACAGGAGCACCCCTCCAGTCCGTGCCCCACGGGCACCGCGACACGAACACAGGGCCTGGGTCGGTCGCCCCCCACGGCTGGGGTCGGGAACTATCCACGCGCGGGCACGTAGCCGGAAGGCACGATAACGGAAGAAAAATGATGATTAACAGCAATAACCCAAACACGCCCCCGCGGGGCTCCACACTACTGTCTTTTTATGCAGGAAAAAGGAAAAGAAAGAACAAATCAGGCACAGCTCGCCTCACACCGGCCCACAGGGAAGACCCGAGCTTCCTCCGGGGCTCAGGTAGACTCCCTCTTGCGCTTCACCGGGGTGCAACGGCGGGCGGACACGCTACCACCTCCCAAGCAGATACGACGGCGTGGAGGCTGACCGCGGCCACTTCTAGAAGAGTCGCCGCCTAAAGAAGAACCGGAGAAGCTTGGGGAACCCTGAGCGCCGCCAGCCACGCGAGCGCTATCCTCTCCATCATCGCCGGAGCTGGGTTCCCGGCCGCGGTCGTCGCCCTCAGGGCAGCACCCTGCGCGGCGACCATCTTCCCCAAACACCCTCACGTAGAGGGTGGCATCGCCGTCAAACTTGAAGTGCAGGGTGCACCGATGGCTCAGGCCACGCGCGCGAGACCTCCAGTGAAGCCCATGAGGCCCGGCTGCAGCAGCCGCTGGCTTCAAGCCAGAGGCCGCCCGGGGCGCCGGCCGGGAGCTCGCCGAGGAGGAAGCGAGGAAGTGGAAGCCGGGTGCTAGTCGGCTCCGCCGACCACACGACGAAATCCGGCAGCACCTCGGCAGCACGGAAGCGCGGCCTAGGGGGACGCGCAGCCAGAGCGCGCCCCCCGGCCGCAGCAATCCGCCCGACGCCGTGCTGGAAATCGTCTCCACGGCCGCGGGGAGCTGCCGTGGTGGCCACAGGATGTTTGCGAGGGCGCCCTCGGCCGCGCTTGGGCGGGGAGAGGCAGGCTCAACCTGGCGAGCCTTCCCCTTCTCTGCGGCCGAGAACCTCCTCGACGGGGCCATGAAGAAGAAGGAGAAGCAAGGGGGGATGAAATGGAAGGGCGCGCGCCGATCCGTACTTATAGCTGGCGAGGGCCAACTGACGGCCCCCACGATCGCAGGTAATTATGACCCGCTTTGCATGCAGGGACTTGTCCAATCCGTGCAGTTGCCGAGGCGCCATGGGGAAGTGGAGACGCCCACGTCCAATCAACCGCCATGCGACGCCCAAGACCGCAGGCTGTTAGGGCCCGCGGCGCTTCGCTCTTGCCCTTTCGCCTCCCTGCACGGCCAAGCCCGGGCGCGCCTTGGGCCCGGGGGCTATTGTCGGTGTTCTGGGAACGGGGGTCCCCAGACTTGCATGCCTGCGACCTGCGGCGTGGCTCAAAGGGGGGCCCAGCACGGCCCATCTTCGCCAACACAGACCCAAGACCCTCGCGAGGGGCCAAGCCTCGCGGGGCGGACGATGCGGAGCTTCCTCAGGCACGGCCTCATCAGGCTGGCTCGCGAAGAGGCGGAGAGCTCAAGGCAGGGTACCTCACGAGGTGCCCGTGACGCAAGCCATGACGACCAAGGGCGCCAGGCGGGTGCCAGCCTGCACAGTGTCCTCCTTTCCCCTTTAGTACAAGGGGGGCGAGCGCAGCCGCGGAGTACCGAGGCATCAGGCAAAGGTTGCCACTTCGGTGCAACAAGACCAAGACCAGGAGGACTGCAAGACGGAGGTCATTGTGGGGCCCAAGACAGCGTCACCACCAGAGCTTTGTGCAGGCGAAGACTACTTTTGTCAGGATAGCTGGTACTAGTTGTCCCCCTTCAAATTAGCCCGCCATTGTTGGCTCCTTTCTCGCTCGATATTTGGGAAGAGGACCAGGGCCTCTATAAATAGGACCAGCCACCCACGAGGGGTGAGGGGTTGGAGATCGAATCGAGAAGAGAGAGAGAGAGAAGGGCGACTCAACTCCTCCCAGCTGTTCATCCCCCCAGCCAAGAACAGACCCTCGCGAGGCTGTTCTTCCTTGTATTGTTCATCATCATCAGCCCAAGAGGCAATCCACCACGCCACACACTGGAGTAGGGTATTACACCACAACGGTGGCCCGAACCAGTATAAACCCTGTGTCTCTCGTGTCGTTCTTTCCATAGCTCAGATCTTAGCGAGGCGGAGGGGCGCAAGTAGGTAGGAGGTGAAATCTCCGCGTGCACCCCAGTATTCAAACCTCAAGGGTCTGCCGGAACCCAAAATCCGACAGATACGTCGACACGTGGCACGGCCCAACAGTGGCCCATTCCTGTGAAAAGGCCGACCCATTTGACTTGGTCAAAAGCTGGCGGGCCGGCCCATGGAAAACCTGTTAACGGCCTGTTCGCATATAGCCCATTTACAGCCCGCTAACCCAAGGCCCGTTATGCCCTATCCGAATTAGGCCCAGTAGTGTCATCTGGGCCGTCCAATATGATTCCAGCCCGTTTTCACTTCTGTCCCATGTATAGCCCATGACGTCTTTAGGCCCATATGAGGCCCTTTGTAACTCTTGGCCCATTAGCGGCCCGTGCTGAAACTGGCCCATAATGAACAGTGTATTACTTTACACCCATTAATGGCCCGTGGTGAAACTGGCCTGTAATGAACAGTGTATCACTTTATACCCATTAACGGCCCGTTATTCCGTTGGGTCGTTTCCAGCCCAAGTTAACTTTCGGCCTTCTAAGGACCAATTTATTCTTGGGCTCATTTGCAGCATTCGCTTACTTACCGTTACTGTCATTTTTTGTTTGTGGGCCAAATTCAGCCCGTCGTTACACTCGGCTCGTTTGTGTACCGTTAGTTTGTTGGGCCATTTTCATAGCATCACCAAATACGACCTATTAATGGCCCGTTATGGTCAGCCCATAAAACGTATGATTTCCATTAAAGGCCCGTCTACGGCCCATTAAAGGCCCGTACAAGACCCATAAATGAGCCGGCGGCCCATGGATCCTACGACACGTACAAGGCCCATGGATCCTACGAGACGTAGGAGGCCCATGGATCCTACGAGACGTAGAAGGCCCATGGATCCGACGGCCCGTGAAGGGCCATTGTCGGGTGAATTGGCCCCTGTTTGAACGATATAGCATATTCAAAGAATTATCCTACTCAATACTATCACCTCAAAAAAGCCTACATTATTACAACAAAGAGATCAAGGCATAGAAAGGTAGAATAATCCTACACTATACAATAAAGAAATTACAGCCGATTATACCCACTGGGCATTATGGTTCGGCATAGGTGATAATAAAGCATACACAAACAGCAAATTACATACACTAGGCAAATACAGCTCATACATCATGGACGCGCATCAACTTAACTCCATTTGAACTATAATCTCTTCAGAAAATAGGATTGGCCGGATTCAGATAGCACAAATTCAGTCTGCAAAATCTCCAATTCCTTCATGGTTACCTCAGTGTCTTGTTTCATTTTTTTGACTCCTGCATCTAATACCTGGATGTCCAGTCTCAACTTGTTGATTATACGTTGACAATCATGTACACGTTGTCTTGCCACCTCTAGTTGATGCTCGAGAACATCAGCACATTCCAATTCCAATCCATAATCATTCGGTAACGCCATGCCGCACTGCTCGTAGATCTTTGTGTTGATGTCACTTCATCCTGAAATGTTTCTGTAAGTACACATGACTAGGGCAAAAATATAGTTACAACAGTGAAGCGAACAAGACACTATTTTGTACTACATGGCAAAACAGGACTAACAATAATGTTACACGTCACTTTCAAAAAAAATGTTACACGTCATGAAGCATAAGCAGGTGATATTTTAAAAATTATAAAAAAGGATAGTTTGTGCAGCCTGCATACAGAAATCCCTCTTAGCTCACCAGAGGAGCATGATGTTGGGGCCCAATCGAAAACACAGGCAAGTTACAAATTTAGACAGCATGTTGCATATAAGTAAGCAAGCAGTTGGCCATTATGTGCCTCAATTAAAGTCTTAGGGAGCATAATGAACAGCAGAGGGTTTCATACAAACATACTACAGCAGGCAAAACTATGTAATCATTAGCGTAGTATAAACTAGATTGTGAGCCTCATGCAATAATAGTTGGTTAACAGACTTCAAAGCTTCAGGCACACTTCGGCAGAGTAATTAAATGGTAAGGCCTTTAATTATGTCAACTAATAGTGATACAAGTACCGAACATGAGGCATGATTATTTGGGCATCTCATTAACTAAGGACAAATAAAGCAATTGAAAAGAGAAAATTAACTATGCCTGAAACAAACAAGGAATTGAACTGTTGAGTTGCATACAGTGACTTACCTTAGCAGGTTGAAGAGGCTCAGCGCAGCTCCTACTTCTCTTGCAAGGCTCCTTCCTAACATCTAGTACATGGAAATCCTCAATCTTATCTTCATTGCACCCCCTGTGCAAGGTGACACAAACTAGTTACTCGTCTCCTTGGAAGATAAATATGCATACTTTCCAGTCTGTGAACACAAAAGGATGAGATTATAACAAAACAACACCACATAATTATGTCAACTAGTTACTCATCTCCTTGGAAGATAAATATGCATACTCTCCTAACATACTTGCCTACTGTAGTGTACAACCAAACCTTTATGTCACCTATGAGTTAGACAAGGCCCCACTACAGCAGCCCTTAGTGTTTAAATCGTTGACAAGCTCTGTTAGAGTGTTAGGTCAAGAACAGCAAGTAATCAAAGCAAACAGTCCTAGTATGGCTGGCTGATGCAAACAAGCAATTGAACAGATGTGTGAGCAAATCTTACATATCAAGAAAAGAAGCAAAGAAGGAGGCTTAAAGACCATCACTTGACTGACCAGATTTAAGGGGCATTTAAACATCATGTGCAACGTATGAACTAACATAAACATTGCATATTCCAGATTCTACAATGGAATGCACATGTATTAGGTTATGCCATGTATGATGTCACAGCCCTAGAGTACCTGAGTGAAATAGTTGCATCTGCACTCATGCATCATGTCTAAAATTTCTGAAAGTTGAATTGAGGTTTGTTGAAACCCTCAAAAATCACTTCAGAAATAATCAACATTAAAAATCTTTTCAAATGAGTCCAAGGAAATGTTCCTGTTATTCTGTAAAAATATTGGCAAGAGGTAAAATTCAAACCAATATTTTTGGAGTTTCAGAAATATTTATTTTGGGCATTTGAAATTAATTCAATAACTATTTGAATTGGATCTATATTTATTATATAATAAATATATGTTCAATAATTCTGAAAATTGTTGTGTAGCTTTGGAGAAGTCCATTTAGTTCACACAATTATTTTCATGAATTTTGAAAATGGTTTGGTCTTTGAACTAAATCAAAACAAAATAACAAGAATAGAAAACAAAAATAGAAAGAAAGAGAGGGCACTGTACCTGGCGCTCACCTGGCCTGGCCCAGCACGGCCCAGCCCAGCTGGCCGATGCCAGTCATCTCCCTCCTCTCGCCAGAAGGACGAGGGCGTGTGCTCGCCACACGCGCGCCACCTCCACCCTGCTCTGGCCACCTCCTGCTTCCCCGACCCCTTCTAGCGATGCCACGGAGATGGCCTGAAGCCCCTGTCCCCTCTCCCTCACTCGCCGCTCTCTCTCCCCTCCCCTGGCTCTCTCCCTCTAGCTCAACCGAGCGAAACCGTCACCGCCGCTCGTCGTTGCCGTGTCCACAGCCACCCCCTTGCTCCCCTGGCGCGTCTGAGAGCTCCGCCTCGTTCCCCTCTTCCTCCTCACCGAGCCACATGGTGCATGAAGTCCCTGGACGCCGCCAACACCGTCGTTCCCCTCGTTGGTCGCCGTGGATCCTCGCCGTCGATTCGGGAGCTACCGGGCGTCCCCGACCTCGCTCTCGCGCTCCCTGCACTCGTTGTGAGCCAATACGCCGAACCCCTCTCTTCCCGTGATCTATTTCCCTCTCTAGCCGCCATTCCCATCGAGCCCGAGAGCTCAGCTCCGCCGGCGATGTCGCCACCACGGCTTGAGCTCGACCCAGCCGTGACCTTGCACCGCATCATGCTCCTGGCGCCTCCAGGAGGCTGCCTAGCCACTCCGTTGGCTCGCCCGAGCACTGCAGCCCAGCGCCCGTGCTACCCCGTACTCCGACCGCCGCAGACGAGCTTGTCGGTGTCAGCTCCAGCCATCCCAGCTACCACTGCTTGCTGGAATGGATGCGCGCGTGTGCCAGCAATCCGTAGCCGCAAACGGCGCGCCAAACCGTCGACCGTGGGCAAATCCCGAGCCCTCCGCCGTCTCGAGCTTCACCGGCGACGTGCCGCGGGTCAACTCCGGCAAGTTGACCCGGGGGTTTGACCCCGTCTGACCAGGGTTTGACCACCCTGGGTCACTGACGCGTGGGGCCAGCCCTGCTAATTAACCCAGGTTAGTGTTAATTTATTTAGTTAGTTTAATTAGCCTCTCACATGTGGGCCCAAGCCCCTAATTAGTTAACTCGAGATTAATTAGAGCTAACTAATTTAGTTAACTAAACTAGACACTGACATGCGGGCCCCGCCCTGCTAACAGCTTGGTTAGGGTTAGTTTAACACTAACTAACTCAGTTAGTGGACTGAGTCACTGACCAGTGGGTCCCACTGGTCAGGTTTGACCCGGACCAGCCCCTGTTGACCTGCTGACATCATTCTGACGTCAGGCTGACGCAGTAATGCTTTCTGGATTTTAAATAAATTAGAAATGATTTATTTATTTCAGAAAATATCCAAAACTTTGAAAAATCATAGAAAATAATCTATAACTCAGATTGAAAAGATTTATATATGAAAAATTATCAGAAAAAATCAAGGAATCCATCTGTACCATTTTCATGAATGTTTGAGCAAGTTAACCTCACTGTTTAGGATGAAACATGATTAGGGCAAATTTCATAATAGGTTTGGAGTTGGAATTTGATATAGTTTTGAATTCCACTTCAATTTAAATGACTTTCTGTTGCATTAGCCCAAATCACAACATATTGCCATGTCATGATCATGCATCATGTTGTGCATTGCATTGATTGTGTTCCTTCTCTGTTGCTGGTAATTGCCCCCTCTCAGTAGATGTTGTTTCCGACGACGTGATCGATGACACCGATGAAGAGCTATTCTATCTTCAGAAGTGCCAGGCAAGCAAAACCCCCTTGTTCATTCCGATAGAACCCCACTCTCTCGCTCCTGCTCTCTTTTACTGCATTAGGACAACAACGATTCATCTATTACTTGTTGCGGTAGTTGAACCCCTTATCCTCTGCATGACCTGTCATTGCCATAGTAAATAGATGAAACCCACTAGCATGAGTAGGACTTGTTTGAGCCCTGATGTGCCTACTCATTCATGCTTGTTTGTCATGCCTGCTACTGCTTAGAGTTGAGTCAGGTCTGATTCATCAGGGGTGAATCGGAACAGCGATGAACATGTCCTACTGTGTGTGAGCTAAGTGTGTGAACACGATTTGGTAAAGGTAGCAGTGAGAGGCCATGTAGGAGTACATGGTGGGTTGTCTCATTGCAGCCGTCCTCAGGAACTCAGTTCTGTGTCTGTGATCCATGAACAACTACTACCACTCATTGGGATCCTTAATTGACCCTCTCGGCTTCTTAATCACCCTAGTACTCTGTCCAGGAGTTGCAACTAGTTTCTGGTGTTTGTAGGTTATGTGTTGGCGGCCGTGCGTAGCGCTGACCCTAGGGGTGGGCTATGTTGCGGTAGATACACCATGGCACGGTGTACCGGGCGCCCGTTTGGTGTCTCAGGAACCCTGTTCACATCGTTCGGGGCCATATGTGGAAACCTCGGCCGGACTCCCTGCGGATGGAACCTGGATAGGCGATAAACCTGGACTAGAGACTTAAGTGTTTAGGTAGGCCATGGCCGACACCCTCGCCAGGCTTCCGCTTGAAGGTTGCCGAGATACATGATGTGTATATGGTGGTAAGTGGTGGGAGCGTGTGTGAAGAAGTACACCCCTGCAGGGTTATCATTATCTATTCGAATAGTTGGATTCCTCGGATATGGAAACTTGGACCCCTTGCATAGTTCATAGACAAGTGAAAGTGGATACTCTAAAACTCGCAAGATAAGTGTGAGTGCTATGGATGGCCTTCTCGTAGGGAGACGGGAGCAGTTCCATAGTGGTGTATTAAATGGTGAATATGTGGACTCATGTGCGCCACCTCAAAAGAGTTGCTTGTAGTCGTAGTTCAGGTTAGCCACTGAGTCAAAGCTGGCTTGCTGCAGTTAAACTCCACCACCCCCCCTTGTTGATACTGATGCATATGTAGCTAGTTCTGATGTAAGTCTTGCTGGGTACATTTGTATTCACGTTTGCCTATTTTATGTTTTGCAAAGAGACGTCAGTCTCGCTAGTAGTTCCGCGTGGACTTCGACATTTAGCTTGATACCTCAGCTACGATCTTGTGCCCTTGGCAGGATCTGGTAGATAGTCAGGCTTCTCAGCCTTCTTCAATTGTAGTTGTCTGTACTCAGACAAGTTAAGCTTCTGCATGTGCTTGTTGCTTGTATGCTCTGTGTGTTGGGTCATAAGACCCATGTTTGTAATATCTCGCTCCTCGGAGCCTAATGAATAAGTACTTTGAGTCATAGAGTTATGTTGTGATGCCATGTTGTATTTACACATATCGAGCATATTGTGTGTATGATTGAAATGCTTTGTATGTGTGGGATCCGACAAATCTAGTTGTTTATCCTTGGCAGCCTCTCTTATGGGGAAATGTAGTCTAGTGCTTCCTTGAGCCATAGTAGTCTGCTACAGCCCGGTTCACCGGAGACCTGCTAGCCCAGCACTACTGCTCAGGATACTTGACTGGCCGGCATGTGTTTCACTTCGTTCCTGTGTCTGTCCCTTCGAGGAAACGTCACGCGGTAACATCCGGAGTCCTGCCTAGCCTGCTACAGCCCGGGTTCCAGGAGTCCTGTTAGCCTAGTGCTGCAGCCCGGATTTACACGCTGCTGACCGACATGCTCGATGTGATTCATGTATGCCTGTCCCCGTAGGTTAGTGCCGCTTTGGGTTCACGACTAGCCATGTCGGCCTGGGTTCTCTGTCATATGGATGCTAGCGACACTATCATATACGTGAGTAAAAAGACGCAAATGGTCCCGGGCCATGGTAAGGCGACACCCGTGGGAATACCGTGCGTGAGGCCGCAAAGTGATATGAGGTGTTACCAGCTAGATCGACGTGACTTGGAATCGGGGTCCTGACAGCTTTGGTATCAGAGCCTGACTGCATGTAGGATTACCAAGCCAAACTGGTCGAAGTCGAGTCTAGAAATGCTTTAGTTATGTAAGGGAATTGATCGTGGAAGGGAACGTAAGGCTCTGTTTACTCCTTTACCCTATGCCTTCTGATCTGAGTCAACCTCTTCTTTTCTACGGGGATTAAGAACTAGGCCTTATCATCTATCTATTAGGATGACGTGTTACTAATCCATAGACTTATAGAATTGATAGTTTCAAGCCTCAGTTCAGTTCCTACTACTTCCATATGTTCATAATTGGTCTTAGAACCTTGATATTGTGATGTTGAGTGGTTATGCCACCATTTTTGCAGGATGTCTCAAATCATTTTGAGCATTTACAGTCGTTATGCTATCCGAGTCATCTCAGGTTTCTAAACAATCTGATGCATTTGCAAATCCTTCCTCCCAGTTCCCGATGTCCTTTTGGGCCAGTTTAAGCACACTAATCCGTCTGTTGAGGTACTCCACTGCCTCGGCATTTATGTTGGAGCTATTATTATGACCCTAGGTGTCTAGAGTATCACCTGGTAATCTAGCAATGCTTTGCATCCCCAGTGTGATGATTCTGGCCACCATTCTTGAGAGCATCCCGTGATGCCATTTAGTAGTAGATATTCTATTCCTGGGTTTTTGAACCCGAGATTCACCCTACTTCATGTCGTTAGTATTTGCTAGTTCCCTTATGATATTAGTAACCTTTGCGATAGTCCTCGAGGTCCGTGGTATTTCCTTCTTCCAAATGCCATGAACCATTAAGGCAGAAGTTCTTTGAACCAAAAGATCACTATTAGAGTACTCCTGAGGAGTTCTCCATTCATAATTGTGATTCTGCCAGTTCTACCTTTCTGCATGGGTTATCCGGAAGAAAAATGTTGAACTCGTTCGACATACTAACCCATGAATCCACAATTCAAAATGTTATATGCTCCTTGAGTTGTCCATTCTCAGCTGTATTCCGACCATCATCTATAAATTGATAGTCAGGAATAATTGTGCATTCGTGTTCATCGATGCCTATTATTCGTGTGGTCCATCAAGACATTCTATTTCAGAATGACTAGGAGAAACAAACTCCAGTACCTCATCCATATCTAGGATTGGGTCAAAGTAGTTGTGTTCTACAGATCAAATGCCATCCTGCTTTTGCTCTGTTCTACCCTGGAGTATTACCCCTTTTATGTCAGGACTGTCATGAGAATTGCACCACCTCTTATGAATTCTTGACGCAGTAATACTTCTTGCCATCATTGTTCATTCCTCAGTTCCTGTTATTATAACCGAAATGCCGACAAGTGAACCGTGATGTGTGAAAGCAATATTCCTAGCAACTCCGTTGCTTGGTAGTTAATGGACAATACTCTCATTCTTAGTGTGCTGGTAATTAAATCACCATCCTAAGATTGATCGTGCTACCTAGTACATATTTCCGGGTGCACTCATTGACCAATGAGTTAGGACTGTGAATCCCTCGCTCCTTGATCATATCATCTTGCCCTGAAAAGCAAGATTGTTCTCGAGCTTAATAACATATCGGTGGTTCGTGATTTTCCGAATATCTTCTCGGAGGTATCACCCGGCTGTCACCTAATCGCTATGTTGAGTTCATGATCAAGTTGGTTTCTTGTAGCCACCCTCTTCTCCAAGAATCTGTGTTGGATACCCCTGAGCTAGTTGGTTAAGCTTAACAACAACTTGGAGAGTTGGAAGATAAAAGCTTGTCCTACCACGCTCATCCCTAAGGGATATCTTGTATCTGTGTTGAAGAAAGATAATGTCTTCGTCGATTGATCCACGTGATCAATTGTCGGCGCTATTGCCTTATCAATCCCTTGATTTGAGTGTGGGCTATCATCAAATCAAATTAGAACCAACGATGTTCGTAATGTTGTCTTACTATTGGTTGATCCCTCGAGCATACACCATTACATCTCTTGGTCTGACCAATGCTATCACCGTGTTCACATGATGGTGGAAGTCCAGTGATATGGAGATTCCGATGAGTTGCTGTTGAGCCCATCAGCAGCATTTTGTCTCCCCCATGATTCACGTTGAACATTACACTAGTGTTGGAAACTTTATAAGCATTGCCCTCATGTCCCGATCATGAAGCATATGTCCGGTTGAAAGATGTGACTTCCTCTAATTCATGTGCATCTGATGTAAGTTGCCGCCGTGAATTCGAGAAAGTTTGTTTTTGCTTCCTCTGGAATCATCCCAAGTCGGTCATGCATGTGCGAAGTATTCTATGGTCTGATAGACTGATCATCTACATTCTATATGTATCCCTAGCACACCAAGCCACTGATTGATTTGTTCAAGGAGAAGAAGTTTCTTCTTAAGAGTTAGACCTACGCAAGGACTTCGATATCCTCGTTGATGGTTCCCACTAAACTCGGTGGTGTTTCATTTTAAGACTACCAGGTGACCATGCTTGTCTAGGACAACGTGTTCACATGCTTGTAGCAGAACCGGCTCATGTTTTGGAGCTTACTACCGTAGTTCATTCCCCCGAGAATCTCGCAACGTCGTCTCGTCGATTTGTGTTGCAAACCTTCATTTTCCTTTCTAGACTCGATGAGTCTGGAATATCCTGACACCAACCAGATCTGAATCTCAGGCAGATATGATGGTTGGAGCATTTTCCAAGAACTATAATATTGGTCTCTCGATAACCGGTAAAGTGGATGTCGTGGCCAACACATCCAGGCGGAAGACCTATTATTGTAGTATCTCGATTGAAGAAAGTTGGCCACCTTCCCATGAGGATTTCGTAGGATTTACCTCCCTAGTTAATCCTTATGGATTCTTGTGCTCCCGAAGTCGACCTTTTACTTGATGTCCTAGATACCAAACCATATCAATAAATGAGTTATCCTAGCACATCAAGGAGAACATTAGAAGCGGAGTGCTAAAGTCTCTCGGTCGATTATCCAGATTTTGTTTCCTTGCCTCGCTAAGGTGAAATCTGAGAAAGTGTTATCTTCCTTTGCATCGGCATCATCCATCACCATTCATCATGGTGGTATGGTGTGTTGCTAGGATCCTTGACACGGATATTGGTAAAACCTTGACGAATATGGAGATACTCAAGTTCTTGAGAGCATGCGCAAGCACCAGGTTTTACCATTGGCGTTAACTGGGATTTGCCTCCAGTTTCCTTGGTTAGGTTATAACCTTTTCAAACAGTGGACTCACTCTCGACTGTTGAGCTCTTCCCCAGTTACCAGAATCATTCCCAACATTTGCATTTTGTTCCCAGCTTGCACCTCAGTAGTTGTTGTTCAGGATCATCTTCAAAAGTGGACTTACCATGGGTCCCATCTATTTCTGATGATAAGCAAAAATCATCCATTGCGTTGTCTTCAACAAGATAGTCCACATCATCCATCCTAGTCGAAGTATGCCATTCTTTCAAACCCCTTCCAACGATCGATTGTGATTACCTCAGGCTGGTATAAAGAGTTTCAATGATCTTTGTATCAAAAGTAATTCTTTTTTCCACTTAAGGGAATATTTCTGCGAGTCACCTTCCTTAAGATGTCTCGCTATGGTATCATGGCAACCCAACCCCTCGCTATGTTGACACCGTTCACCACCCTCCTAGGTGTGGGAATTCCGCTACTTACTTAAACCTTGTCATATGCTCATTTCCATCATTCTTGATGTGTGTATTGTGTCTCGATAGATGTCGCTATGTCTCGTTCTGTGAGTTGATCGTCGGTTGCTCGATCTTCAAGAAGATCGATTCTTCGAGAGTTTCTTTTCTTCTTGTCATCGCGTGGATGAAGATCTCAAAGGCAAGGATGTCAGAGTCAATGTATGCAACGAATCAACAACCCTAAGGGATGCAACCTGGATCGTGAAGATTATGTTAGTTTGTGTTCCCCTTTCATCTTACCCTACACCTGAATCTCGGGGTGAGATTCTTGTTTAGTAGGGGTGAGTTGTCACAGCCCTAGAGTACCTGAGTGAAATAGTTGCATCTGCACTCATGCATCATGTATAAAATTTCTGAAAGTTGAATTGAGGTTTGTTGAAACCCTCAGAAATCACTTCGGAAATAATCAACATTAAAAATCTTTTCAAATGAGTCCAAGGAAATGTTCCTGTTATTCTGTAAAAATATTGGCAAGAGGTAAAATTCAAACCAATATTTTTGGAGTTTCAGAAATATTTATTGAGGGCATTTGAAATTAATTCAATAACTATTTGAATCGGATCTATATTTATTATATAATAAATATATGTTCAATAATTCTGAAAATTGTTGTGTAGCTTTGGAGAAGTCCATTTAGTTCACACAATTATTTTCATGAATTTTGAAAATGGTTTGGTCTTTGAACTAAATCAAAACAAAATAACAAGAATAGAAAACAAAAACAGAAAGAAAGAGAGGGCACTGTACCTGGCGCTCACCTGGCCTGGCCCAGCACGGCCCAACCCAGCTGGCCGATGCCAGTCATCTCCCTCCTCTCGCCAGAAGGACGAGGGCGTGTGCTCGCCACGCGCGCGCCACCTCCACCCTGCTCTGGCCACCTCCTGCTTCCCCAACCCCTTCCCCGACCCCTTCCCTGACCAACTTGAGAAGCATAAGCTTGAGTCTTCTTGGGAAGAGGCTTTCCTTCAACTTGAGCTTGAGAATGAGAGTGTACTTGTGACCGCTTCCCTTGTTGCTTGTCACTAATGGGCTTCTTCTTCAATGGGCAAGATCTAACATGATGCCCTTCTACTTTGTACTTGAAGCAAACAATCTTGGCCGAATTCTTGACTTGTTCTTGGCCCTTCCTTTTGTTCACCTTGGACTTCTTCTTCTTGTTGGAGTTGAACCCAAGTCCACCTTTGTCATTGGGGGATTTTTGCATGCTCAAGATGTTGTTGAGAGTAAATTTCCCTTCATGACTCTTTTCCAAGTCTTTCTTCAAAGAAGTGACTTGGTCCTTGAGCTCTTTGATTTCCTCTACATGGTTAGTCTCAACAAAAGTACTAGAGGAAGTATAAGCTTCATCATTAGAGCAACAAGGCAAGGAAAGCAATTCATCACAAGATGTACCAATGTTATGCATGGATGAATTGTGAGGACTAGCACAAGGCAATATAGCATTTTGACCGAAAGTAGTGCTAGTATCCACATGAGGCTCACTAGATGTTACCTTAGCAAGCATGGCCTCATGAGCTATCTTTAGCACATTATGGGATACTAGAAGATCATCATGAGAGCTTGTGAGCTTTACATAATTTTCTTCCAACATCCCATAGTTGCTAGATAGCAACTCAAGTTGAGCCCTTAGCTCAACATTCTCCTTTAATATGGATGCTTCACAAGAGATAGAGTTAGTAGCACAAGCATCATCATTAGCAACAAGAGGAGAAGACAACTTGGCAAGCTCTTTTGAATATGAAGCTTTAAGTTGAGCATGAGACTCGGTGAGTTTGATGAGCTCACTCTTAATGACCCTTGAGCCATTTTCGAGGTGCTCAAAGTCCTCAAGGAGTTTAGCATGCACAACTTCAAGCTCCTCATTTTTAGTTTCAAAATCATTGGCCACCTCAAGAGCTCTATCACGAGATTCCCTCACTCTAGATAATTCTAGAGCAAAAGTCTCCTCAAGAGATTCCTTGGTGGTTTGTTCAAGTTCAAGAGCTTGAGAGAGGTCCACAATCTCATTAGCGTAATCACGCTCATGACCTTCCATTTTCTCAATGGTGACCTCATGCTCCTCGAGATGAGATTCCAACTCCTCAATGTATTTCTTGCCCTCAATGGCAATGGACATAATTTCCATGAAGTTGGAACGAGCAATTTTATTTCTATGAAGAGCTTTAAAAACCATTTCCCCTTTAATTTTTAAGGAGGCAACATTATCATTCTCTTCATCATAATCAACATCATCATCATTCTTGACATCATCAATATCATCACAAGATATATTGGGATTCATAGTGGAAGATACCTTTGAAGCCTTAGCCATAAGGCAAAAAGCGGTCGATGATGATGTAGGATCTCTTGAAGCACCGTTTAAGACCACATCTTGTTCCATGGAGTGTTGGGTTTCCTCTACATTGTTAGCATAACAACTCGAGGAAATAGATACATTTTTATCATGGCAACAAGGCATAGCAAGCATATCATCATGAGATTTAGTCAAGCAATTTCTACATGATATGCAAGGACTATCAACACAAGCATGTGAGACATTTGGAGTGCTCGAAGTGCTAAAGTCCAAAGATGGAGCATTGCAACAAGATAGTGAAGAAGAGTCATCAACGATAAGCACACTATCATCATTGCAATTACCAACACTACTCACCATAGCATTACCTTGTGGCAATCCACATGTAGGCAAAGTAGAAGAAGTTGAGAAGGCAACACGGCCGGATGTGGAGGGAGAACAATCATCCCCACAAAACTTGGACACGCCATATTTATCTTGAAGCTTTGTCCACAACTCATGAGCATCCCGGAACGGCATGAGTTGAAATATAACTACATTGCTCAAAGCATCGAAAAGCACATTAGAAGCTTGAGCATCAAGATAAGAGTTTTTCTCATCCTCTAAAGATAATATTTGGGGATCCTTTGGAGGAGAAAAACCCATATCTACAATTCGCTCTAAATTTGGGTCCATGACCCTAAAGAGATTAAGCATGCGAATTACCCAAACATCAAAATTTGTGCCATTGAAACTAAGAGTGTCAGAGAATCCTAATACCCTAGTCAACATCTTTACTCTCTAGGCGGTTAAGCCCTATAAAGAGAGACGAGGCTCTGATACCAATTGAAAGATCGTGGATGTCGCCTAGAGGGGGGGGTGAATAGGTGTTTTAAAATAATTACGATTTAGGCTTAAAAAAATGCGGAATAAACCTAGCGGTTAATTTGTCAAGCACAAAACCTAAAACAACTAGGCTCACCTATGTGCACCAACAACTTATGCTAAGCAAGATAAGCAACTATGTGATAGCAAGATATATGACAAGAAACAATATGGCTATCACAAAGTAAAGTGCATAAGTAAAGAGCTCGGATAAGAGATAACCGAGGCACGCGGATACGATGATGTATCCCGAAGTTCACACCCTTGCGGATGCTAATCTCCGTTTGGAGCGGTGTGGAGGCACAATGCTCCCCAAGAAGCCACTAGGGCCACCGTAATCTCCTCACGCCCTCGCACAATGCAAGATGTCGTGATTCCACTAAGGGACCCTTGAGGGCGGTCACCGAACCCGTACAAATGGCAACCCTTGGGGCGGTCACCGAACCCGTACACTTTGGCAACCCTTGGGGGCGGTCACTGGTATCCGTCAAATTGCTCGGGGCGATCTCCACAACCTAATTGGAGACCCCGACGCTTGCTCGGAGCTTTACACCACAATGATTGAGCTCCGAACAACACCAACCGTCTAGGGCGCCAAGGCACCCAAGAGGAACAAGCTCTAGGGTGCCCAAACACCCAAGAGTAATAAGCTTCTCAAACTTCACTTCCACGTATCACCGTGGAGAACTCAAACCGATGCACCAAATGCAATGGCAAGGGCACACGGAGTGCCCAAGTCCTTCTCTCTCAAATCCCACCGGAGCAACTAATGCTAGGGAGGAAAATGAGAGGAAGAACAAGAAGGAGAACACCAAGAACTCCAAGATCTAGATCCAAGGGGTTCCCCTCACATAGAGGAGAAAGTGATTGGTGGAAATGTGGATCTAGATCTCCTCTCTCTTTTCCCTCAAAAACTAGCAAGAATCCATGGAGGGATTGAGAGTTAGCAAGCTCAAAGAAGGTCAACAATGGGGGAAGAACACGATCTCAAAAGGTTAGGTTCAAAGGGGAAGAAGACTCCCTTTTATAGGAAGGGGAAAATCCAACCGTTATGTGCTCAGCCCGCACACGAGCGGTACTACCGCTCCTGGTCCCGGTACAACCGGGACACACAATATACGTGCAGAACCCTACCAGGCGGTACAACCGGGCGACCAGGCGGTAGCACCGGTTGATAAGAACAACCGGACCAACCGCCCAGCCACCGCTCAACCACCACATAGGAACAGAAGGGAGTCACCCCTGAGTGCGGTAGTCGAGCGGTACCGGGCCGGTGCAACCGCATGGCCTTGAGCGCTCGGGCGGCTAAGTCCTGAGCGGTAGAACCGCTCCGTACACCGGTGGTACCGGTATGACCGGACCAACCGGGCCACCACCGCCCGAGTACCGCATCAAAACAGAGGCCTGACCGGTACTTGGGCGGTGCCTGGCCGGAACAACCGCCCAAGACTTTGCTGAGCAAGTTGGCGGTACCACCGCCCAGAAGCAGCGGTACAACGGCTGAGAGCTCCAAGCGGTACTACCGCTGGGTCACGCGGTACTACCGCTGGGACCAGACAAAACCCACTCTCAAGAAAACCAGAACTGCCATAACTTCTGCATATGAGCTCCAAATTGAGCAAACTCAAGCTTGTTGGAAACAAGACGACGAGTAGCATCAAACAGCGAATGGATATAGTAAGAAGAGGCGGGGGAGGTATGCCAACAAATAGAGGAGTGAAACCTCCAACCGAGAAGAACCGGCAAAACCTCCAACATCGAAAACATCCTAGAAGAATCAAGTGAACTCCATTTTCGATGAACTCGAGCTTGTCATCAAGATGACCATAAGCTCTAAGACTCACAAAGAGAACCAAACAAGAACCAAGAAAGATGATGCAAGGATGCAATGGTTTGAGCTCTCTACGAACGATACGATCAAGCTACTCATCGAGAGCCCCCCTTGATAGTACGGCAATCGATCCTATAACCCGGTCTCCCAACTACCATCATGAGACCGGTAAAATAGAAAACCTATCAAGGGCAAACCTTTGCCTTGCACATGGTCCACTTGAGCTAGATGATGACAATCTTGACTCCCTCAAGTTGGACCACCTTTCTTGATTGTGTTGACTCGATGAAGACTAGTTGGTTGCTCCCCCATACTCCACTATGGGTGAGCCACTCTTCCGCACATCTTCACAAGTCCATTATCACCACAAAGGACGGCAAGCTTCAAGCATTTGATCTCTTCGTGATGCTCCACTTGAACTTGCACACCGCAACCTAACCCCACAAAGAACTCTCACGAAGACCATGGGTTAGTACACAAAGCGTAATTGACAATTCTTACCATACCATGGGATCACTTGATCCCTCTCGGTACATCTTCTGCGCTTTGTGAGTTGATCAACTTGATTTACTCTTGACTTAGTCTTGATCATCCTTGAACCTTTCCAATTCTCTTCATTTGAATGATGTCTTGAAGGTAGACATGAATGATCACACAATCTTCTTCTTCAAGACATGCTTGCAATAAGCTCAACTCTCACATGACCAATCTTTGGATAATTCCTTGAATAACACCTTGGTCGACACAAACTCTCCTTGAAACCAACACATGTACTCCAAGAAAAGCCTATGGACAAAACCTTCAAATATAACTCAAGGCAACCATTAGTCCATAGAGATTGTCATCAATTACCAAAACCAAACATGGGGGCACCGCATGTTCTTTCAATCTCCCCCATTTTGGTAATTGATGACAATAACTTTCAAGAGAGTTTAATACAAGGAATTATGCATCACCATGCAATGCAACAACCAATAAAACATGTGTATGAGATGCAAATGCTTAGGAACAAAACCAAAGCAAGGAGAAAACTCTAAAGACTTCCCCACAAAACTCTCTGAAACCTCCACAAAACTCTCTGAAACTTCTCCCCCATTGGCATCGATTGCCAAAATGGGTGAAAAGCTAAGAAGACCAATATAAAAGGTGTTCCTCCAAAAGTTGTGTATTTCTCAACAAGAGAGTGGAATGCCATACACATATCCAAAGGTAATACTTGGAGGGAGACCAACTATATTGAGGCACCAAGATTGCTAAGATATGCCACAAGGACATAACAAAGAGAGACACAAGCAATCGAGCAATCAAAAGGTACCAATTGAAGCAAGCAATCAACGGATATCAATTGAACCAACTAGACCAAAGATCCTATGAGCCACATGAATAAAGGATATTATGATATGAGCAGAGGAGTGTTCTAAAGAAACTAGAGAAGCTCCCCATGATTTGTGCACATCAAGAATTTTTGTATTTGGATACAAAGCGCACAAAATAGGATCATAGCTCCCCCAAAATCAACAGAAACTTACAACAAGTGCAAGTGAGCATATAGGAAACTAAGCCTAGTACATGCAACTAACACATGGTTGAGCAACAAGTGAAAGAGGCAACTTAAGAATGGGCTCAACCAAAATGATGTGTGAGAGTCAAGGCACTGCACTTGAGAAGACTAATGTACGGATGAGCATTAAGCATCAATAAAGTCTTAAAAGAATGAGGCACACGGTGCAAGGCCTATCATTCCCACACACAACTAGCAAATGGGTTCACAAGCTTACTAATAAGCATATTAAGAACCTATGCTTGTGACAACCCATGGTGAAGATAGAAGATGAAAGGCACACCAAGACGAGGGATGCCAATTAAGATGGCAAAAACCTCGTAAAGATAAGCATGAGGAAAATAATCTTCACCACACACGAGCGCATCAAGATGCAATGATAGAAGACACGCACTCAAGGCAAAAGCTTTCACAGATCCACCAAAGAAATAACATAAGAAAGATAAGGTGGACGTGAAAGAAAGGATATCATCTAGATATGCAACTTCTCTCAAGTGTATAAGATTCTAGGTAGACGAAATCATGATGATATATATATCTACAAAGAAGGATGTACACCCGAAATAGTTACAACACGAGGAACAAGATATCCAAAAGGAAGTCATACATATACCAATACGATATTTGCTTGAGAGCATAGCACATGGCTAGATATGGTCTTATTGTATATAAATGAATTCCAACCACACAAACATCAAAGACATCACAACTAGCAACAAGACATCATTGTTGGGATGCTTTGAGAAAGGAAACAAGTATCACAAGAAAGAATGGATAACATGCCATGATACAACCTACACAAGGTTGATGCAAGAAATGTGTGCATGAAGTATATGAAGATACTTGTTACCGAGATAACATTGGAAGGATGTAGTTGATACCAATTGGAGGTACAAAGTAGTTCATTGATCATCCTAGCTTGACTCCAATAAGCACATGGTGACAACACCTTCCTTGTGTGTGAGCCGAGCATCCAATGCATCTCCACTTGTTCCTAGAATAACAACACAAACAAAATGGTACCCAAACTCATTGGGACCAAAGAGTGAGAGAACCAACAAGACATAGGACAAACTCCACATAAATATGTGCATATAGATATGAAAATGAATTTCATGCACATCTCATCCAATTTGAGACTTGGTGGAGTTTCCCCTATATATTGGGTCAAAGAAAGAAAACATGCCAAAGAAACTACAAGAAGTAAATATTCATGCTCAAGACTTTCAAGAACCGAGACCAAAAGACAAAGAAATACCAAGCGAAGAAAAGATACCAAATGAATAAATCATCACTTGGAGGATATCCATAAAAGATACATCAAGGAATGAGATATCCATTGATATACTCAAATAAGAGACACCAAACTCCCAAAAGAGAGGATGGTTCCAAACAAACCAAGATCTCTACAAAGTTTCATGATGGCATAAAGTACCAAAACGAAAAACGGCTTGCCTTCCACCAACACACACTTGATAAGGATCGCAAGATGAGTGTTTTATAGAAAATAGGATAGCTCCCCCAAGACTAGTGCATTATAGAGAATTTGCATTTGAATACAAAATGCACAAGGTGGGATCACCACTTTCACTATATCTAGAAAACACTAGACAAGATCAAGAAATACCAAGATCCACAAGTGGTATGGAATACAATGGGAGTTGACACAATCCTAGGCAAGAGATAAAGCAAAGGCCAATGTAAAGATGATCAATAATATCTACCACACAAGTGAGTACCAATTGTCGAAAGACAAGAAGTATTTGGAAATAATTCCCGGTGGTAGATAGCAAGGATATCCGACATCATCTTCACACCAAACAAAAAGCAAATTGCAACTTGTAGAGCTAACATGCCACCTAGGAACAAGATAATTTACAATATCAACTCTAGATGACAATATCTCAAATGTACACATTTTCTAGGCTAGTAATATGTACATAGCATATTACTCCCCCATAATGTGATACCAATTAAAGATAGACAAGAGGCAATTAAAGGATCCAACAAGAGATCATTAATGGACTATTTAGAATTTGAATTTCTCATGAGAAGACATACCACATAGTGACTAGATAATCTTGAAATATCAATACTATATGGTATTACTCATGTACACACATTTATAGGATTGTGAGGTGCACAAAGCACATCACTCCCCCATAATGGGATATTCCATTAATCTCTCACAAGAGCCAACTAAGAAATAAACAAGATGCAAAAGGCTCAACGCAAGACACACACGTACATGATGTGCAAACCAACACACACACACTTGATTGCTCAAGATAATCAAGTTGGAAGCACAACATATACAAACACATCAGCACATTCTAGTTGATGCTCGAGAACATCAGCACATTCTAGTTGATGCTCAAGATAATCAAGTTGGAAGCACCTCTAGTTGATGCTCGAGAACATCAGCACATTCCAATTCCAATCCATAATCATTCGGTAACGCCATGCTGCACTGCTCGCAGATCTTTGTGTTGATGTCACTTCATCCTGAAATGTTTCTGTAAGTACACATGACTAGGGCAAAAATATAGTTACAACAGTGAAGCGAACAAGACACTATTTTGTATTACATGGCAAAACAGGACTAACAATAATGTTACACGTCACTTTCAAAAAAATGTTACACGTCATGAAGCATAAGCAGGTGATATTTTAAAAATTATAAAAAAGATAGTTTGTGCAGCCTGCATACAGAAATCCCTCTTAGCTCACCAGAGGAGCATGATGTTGGGGCCCAATCGAAAACACAGACAAGTTACAAATTTAGACAGCATGTTGCGTATAAGTAAGCAAGCAGTTGGCCATTCTGTGCCTCAATTAAAGTCTTAGGGAGCATAATGAACAGCAGAGGGTTTCATACAAACATACTACAGCAGGCAAAACTATGCAATCATTAGCGTAGTATAAACTAGATTGTGAGCCTCATGCAATAATAGTTGGTTAATAGACTTCAAAGCTTCAGGCACACTTCGGCAGAGTAATTAAATGGTAAGGCCTTTAATTATGTCAACTAATAGTGATACAAGTACCGAACATCAGGCATGATTATTTGGGCATCTCATTAACTGAGGACAAATAAAGCAATTGAAAAGAGAAAATTAACTATGCCTGAAACAAACAAGGAATTGAACTGTTGAGTTGCATACAGTGACTTACCTTAGCAGGTTGAAGAGGCTCAGCGCAGCTCCCTCTTGCAAGGCTCCTTCCTAACATCTTGTACTTGGAAATCCTCAATCTTATCTTCATTGCACCCCCTCTGCAAGGTGACACAAACTAGTTACTCGTCTCCTTGGAAGATAAATATGCATACTTTCCAGTCTGTGAACACAAAAGGATGAGATTATAACAAAAAAACACCACATAATTATGTCAACTAGTTACTCGTCTCCTTGGAAGATAAATATGCATACTCTCCTAACATACTTGCCTACTGTAGTGTACAGCCAAACCTTTATGTCACCTATGAGTTAGACAAGGCCCCACTACAGCAGCCCTTAGTGTTTAAATCGTTGACAAGCTCTGTTAGAGTGTTAGGTCAAGAACAGCAAGTAATCAAAGCAAACAGTCCTAGTATGGATGGCTGATGCAAACAAGCAATTGAACAGATGTGTGAGCAAATCTTACATATCAAGAAAAGAAGCAAAGAAGGAGGCTTAAAGACCATCACTTGACTGACCAGATTTAAGGGGCATTTAAACATCATGTGCAACGTATGAACTAACATAAACATTGCATATTCCAGACTCTACAATGGAATGCACATGTATTAGGTTATGCCATGTATGATGATGCCTAAATGTACAGATAGCAGGCAGGAGTGATTCATCATTGCACGCACAATTGAATTGCAGGTTAAGGGCCAGTTCGATTCCGCCTTTTCAGGGCATATTGTCAAAATAAGCCATAAAAGATGTAAAGAAGTCATTTTTGAGTTATGGTCTTGGGCTTAACTAATTTCGCTTTGGAGGGGGTGTTTCGGGTAGAACCTCACTAAAAATTGGAGGGAAGGGGAATAGTGAAATGACTCTGTTGTCTGCCTATATTACACTCAAAATGCAACTGCTGACGCCCGTGTCACACCTGACCCTCAAGTAAAAACAAACACGCAAGCATTCATTGCCCTGCACGCTTGCATCTCCTTCCCCTTTCCCTCTACCTCGATCCCCTGCCTGCAGCACTAGGGTTCCTCCAGCGGGTCATCGCCACTGGTCCCATCTGGTCTTGTCCTCGACGATGCTATGTCCAGCTAGGCTACATGGCCGGCGGGTAGGGGCAAATCTCCCTGGCTTCTCCTCCCTCTGGCGCCGCCCCTCATTCTCATGGTCTCCAGCAGCTGCTCCACTATGGTTTGTCCAACGCACTACTCCGGCAGGTGCTGCACAACTACGGCTGATGCCACACTACGACAGAAGGCACCTTATTCCCCCTCCCCTCCTCCCAGGCCATGGCCTTGAGGTGCTGTTGAAGGATGAGCTCATCCAACAAGGTGAGGATCTCCTCTAATTTTTTGTCAAATTTTCATTCTGATCCACTATACGATGAATTGCTATGAACTGCTTCTGCTGCTGCTATATGATGCATTGCTATGAGCTACTCCTGTTGCTGCTATATGATGAATTGCTATGAGTTGTTGCTGTTGTATGATGAGTTGCTATGAGTTGCTGCTGCTGCTATATGATGAATTGCTATGAGCTGCTGCTGCTGCTGCTATATGATGAGTTGCTACAAGTTGCTCCTGCTGCTGCTATATGATGAGTTGCTACAAGCTGCTCCTATTTCTGCTATATGATGAATTGCTATGAGCTGCTCCTGCTGCTGCTATATGATGAATTGCTATGACCTGCTCCTGCTGCTGCTATATGATGAATTGCTATGAGCTGCTGCTGCTATATGATGAATTGCAGACTGTTGCTGCTGTATGATGAGTTGTTATGAGCTGCTGCTGCTATATAATGCTTTCAGGTGGTGCTGCTATACGATAATAACCAGCCACTTGGACCATCGAATTTCAATAAATAATTGTTCTTCATTTAAATGTGGGTCATGCGTTCTTCGTTTAAATTAGGCAATGGGATCTCTATGGAAAACATTGACCAAAGTAGATTGTGTCAAGTAGATGGTATCTTTGTATTTGCATTTTGAGAAAATAGTGATGGTCTGTTTTCCTATCATATTAATTACTGCACTGGGTTCAATTTGTGATGTTTGCAAGTCAAATTAATTTCCATATGGGCAGCAAAATGAAAAAAATATAATGCAATCTAGACTTTCCACTGATCATACCAAAGATAAGCTGAAAACGCAATGAAAAGAACTGGTTGGCTTATTACATGGAGCTTATATTCACAGGTGCTTATTTTCTTAGGATAACTCGTAACCTAAGAAACTTGGCTAATAGAACTGGCATACAAATAACATGTCACGATGATTGCAATGGAGGAGTGATGTACCATGGCACATTGTATAGGCTCACCGCTGCCTCTCCTTTTTTTGCGATGTTCCATGAAATTGCCACATACATCTTGTACTTTTTCATTGTGTAACCCTATCTGCAAGTTGACACAGCTAATTTCAGACATCTCTACATGATACTACATTGCATATCCCTTGCGCATATTTAAACCACCAATTAACGATTGTGTGCGTACCATAAACTAGCCATGACTCTGTATGCTGGACTAGCAGGCACTCTAAGGGAGCCTAATGTAGTGCACTGGAATTCCTACATGCCACCTACGATTTTGTGTAATGTACTGCCCCTGTTCCTAAATATATGTCTTTGTAGAGATTCCAGTATGGACCACATACAGATGTATATAGATGCATTTTCGAGTGTAGATTCACTCATTTTGCTCCGTATGTAGCCTATAGTGGAATCTCTAGAAAGACTTATATTTAGGAACGGAGGTATGAGGTAGTATCATGTATGACATCTACATATCTAATTTAGCAGCCAGTAGTAGAAATCATTGTCTGCACAAAGGGATTACTGGTCGAAAATCCTAGCAAAGCACGCTGGCAGGCACAGAACAATACAAGAGAGAGAGACGCGCTTACAAGATCATAGCAATGCCTCAGTCCAGGATCTTGGTTGGCCAAGCTGTTAGATCCAGAAGAAACATCGTCCTTGTAGTTTTTGCCAGCTGCATAATAGGTAACAGCGACCGGTTAGTATATTTGAAGTACATCGGGCAGGTGATGTTGGATGGGTTTAAAGGTGACAAGTACCTAGGCCGTGGCGGGTGCTTGGCATCTCTCCAGACTGTGGGAATCAGGTTAGAAACGTCGAGGGTGATGACGCTGCGCTGGCTGTTGGGGTCCGGTAAGGAGATCTAGAACCGTCGAGTAGGGTGTTTGTGGAGCGGCTCCGGTAGGGTGGACTACGGTGTGGGCGAAGCGGATCTATGGCCGTGGACGAGGGCATGGGTGAAGCTGCTCCGGTGGTTGGGTTAAGGATGGTGTCGACGATGCGGATTTGCGGCTGTGGACGGGGCGTCAGAAGCTGCTCCGGTGGTTGGGTTAAGGGTGGTGTCGACGATGCGGATCTGCGACCGTGGATGGGGCGTCAGAAGCTGCTCCGGTAGGTTGGATGAGGTTGCGAGGAAGCGGATCTGAGGCCGTGAACTTGTGAGTTGGCAAAGCGGCCCCGGTAGGGTTGAGAATGGTATAGGCGAAGCTACTCCGGTAGGGTTGAGGAAGGTGTCGGCGAAGCGGCTCCGGTAGAGTTGAGGAAGGTGTCGGCGAAGAGGTTCAGAGGTCGTCGACGGGGGCGTCGGTGGGGCGGCTCCGGGGGTGTGGACGAAGCGTCTCCGGTGGGGACTACGAATGAGCCACTGCAGATGCGCGGCGGTTGACGAGAGTACCGGCGAAGCAGATCCGGCATCGTGGACAAGGCCGGCACTGAATGGGCTATGGTACAGTGGTGGATGAGCAGTCTACTTGTTTTTAGGGGAGGTGGGAGGGGTAGATGCGGCCGTAGAAGCAGATCCGGCGAGGTGGATGCCGCTGGCAGTGAATGGGCTATGGTACGCCGGTGGATGAGCAGTCTAGGGTTTCAAGAGGGGAGGGGAGAAAGGGCGATGAAGTACGGATGGCGTGATGTAAGATGCTCTGGTGCTGTGGAGTTAGTCGTTTTTGCAGGAGGGGGAGAGGAAATGGGGGTGTCGTGTAGTGGGGGAACCGAAAGTTACCAAAGAAGCCCCAGCCTATCATTTAGATGCGGGCGGTATTGTAACTGTTGGTCTCCGTGCACCAAGGACAAAAGTGGGATTTCGCATGCTAAAGACTAAGGTGGCGGAAATTTTAGAAGGAGGCGGGAGATTTTGCCGCCCGCGGGATCATTCGTATCCAGTTTCAACTAATTTTGGACCGTGCTAGCGGGAAGGTCATGCTAGACTGTGTACACGGGGCACGCGTCAGCAGTTAATAACTGGTGTGAAGTCCACCCCAGAAAAAAGAAAATAACTCGGGATGATGCGCCGATAACTTGGACGTTCACACGGCCGCGGCCAATCGTACGGGTGTAGTGGCGCGTTCACAAAAAAGGGATCAAACGCTCAGCCTATGTATTTCTCGTGTAAATAGATAATTTAGTGCCATTGGTTATTTACTTTAAACATAATGCATTGACGTGTTAGTGTAGAGGCGCACAAAAAGAAATGGATATTGTAGTCAGCTACTTAAAAGTGTTACCTCATATGATTACATAGCCTCCATTTCATAAATTGCGTACCCGTTGAATTCATATATGAATATTACATATATTACTTCAAAATAGAAACTTAAATCATCCAAGACTAATGAATTTGAATGCAAGAGTAACAATGGTGCATGTTCATGATAGCTACATTGGTTGTTTGAAGAAACATCACTGTAACTTTGGCATGCACAACTAAAAAGGCTTATTTAAATAGAAAAAATGTGATATGTGAGTGTCCAATCTTTATAGCGTTGAATCGATATTGTACCTTTGGCCACGATACGAAGTAGATATTGACTTATGTTCAAGCGATGCACGTCCACGATCGCTAGATAGTGATACGTGAATGAATTGTGCAATCTCTCTCACACGCATACATATCTCATTTCCCTGTGGGCATCGGAATCACACACGCGCACTTCGTGTATTTCTCTCCCTCCGTCAGGGTTAAATTCGTCTTTCTACCCCATCCTACAAGTCTCTCACACAGAAACACACACGCTCTCTATGTCTAACACGCCCACCCCTTTAATTCCGCCCACCCACAGCCACTAATGTCTCTCACACATATGCTATCTACCTATCCCTTAATATAGCTAGATATGTGTCACACAAACTCCTTCTCCCTACTAGCAAGATGCCCATGCGTTGCACGGAACATCAAGATGCATTTGTATGAGAAGTTTATCTTGTGGGAGAAAAGGATGAACGAGGGAATGCCTTATTTGCAAATGCGGAGAGGGGTGTGGGTATCTTTTTGCAAAATTGCCATAGTTTCCTTCCTGTCCGTCGGATATAAATCGGATGGCCTATATTGCAGGATGGCAGGAACACCATCATCACCAACTCTGTTTTTTATAAGAGTAGAGATATGTGAGTGTCACTGCCCCCCCCCCACACACACCCACACTTCCCAACACCGAAGGAGTAGGGTGACACCTCGATTTTGATACTAATCTATCGACTGGCTTCTCTCTCAAACATACACACACACACTACCCGGCACCGAAGGAGTAGGGTGGCACATCGATCTTGATAATAATCTATCTACTCCTCTTTCAAACACACACACACACACACACACTCGCTAGTTGTGCCTCTGTGCCTACCGCGCACACTCTCAATACGTCTTTCTCTCCCTCCCCCCCCCCAACAATGACAGCAGAAGGGTGACAACTCGATCTGATCATAATCTGTCAATTGGTTTCTCTCTCAAACATTGTGTCTCGGTGCCTCGCTCGGTAGCCCCCTCGATATGTAGACTTCTCGCGCGCGCACAGCTGTAGTGACGATGACGCTGAACCCAGTGTGCCTTGTTTTTACCGGCCTCATGTGATAGTTTTCACCCTGTTTTCTGTTAATTAACAAGGCAACCTTTTCTTTGTTACTACTAGTGAATCTGAAATCATTCGGGGCAGACATAAAATATATCACTTCAACCCAATTATCGCAGCAACTATTTTAAAAGAAATTAGCTAGCTGCCCGTGCGTTGCACGGAACATCAAGATGCATTTGTATGAGTAGTTTATCTTGTGAGAGAAAAGGTTGAACGAGGGAAGGCCTTATTTGCGAACGTGGAGAGACGTGTGGGTATATTTTTGCAAAATTGCCATAGTTTCTTTCCTATCCGTTAGATATAAATCCGACGGCCTATATTGCAGGATGGCACGCACACCATCATCACCAACTCTTTTTCTACTCCCTCCGTCCGAAAATACTAGTCATCAAAATGGATAAAAAGAGATGTATCTAAAACTAAAATACGTCTAGATACATTTCCTTTTATCCATTTTGATGACAAGTATTTCCGGACGGAGGGAGTATTTGTCTTTTTAGAGATTTCAACAAGTGACTATGACCGGACCTTACCAACATACTCAAAAAAGTAGTCCATAATTTTGATGTTACCCTCTTTTCTTGGCGGTGCAGTGCCATCTGGATACCTCATAAATAAATCAAGGACAAATCTGACCCCTTCCTGAAAAGACATACGGAGCAAAATGAGTGAATCTACACTCTAAAATATGTCTACATACACATCCGTATGTGGTAGTCCATTTGAAATCTGAAAAAGACAAATATTTAGGAACGAATGGAGTATATATAAGAGTAGACATGGAGATATATCTCCAGCATGGTCTACAACAAAAATGTGCTGGGCTGGTTAACGCCGGATGCTCGCAACGCGATGACATGAGTTCGAATTCTGTCTTTTAACTTTATATTTTTATATTATATATTACTCTACTTATTTAATATATACTTCTTTCGCTACTGTACTGACAGTGGAACCCACAGAGTACTTAGAATACAAGATTAAGGATGGACTTGTTTCTTTTTAACTTTCTGTACGAAGCTGTAGCCACCCTGCAAGTCACGTGTACACTGTACATGCAATTAACTTTTTATAGAGGGACAATCATACAGGCAATTAACTCAAATGGATTGGATGTCACCAACATAAAGAGCATCTCCAACGGCAGCCGGCAAATTTCCTCCCGCTTCCTTAAGCGGAGGACGACATCAAACGCCAGCGGCATACATTTTTACAACTCTAATCAACCAGATGAAATTCGTGCAAACACGGACTGATTTCATATAAGCATGAAGGATTTCGTATAAAAAAGCCGGATCTTCATATAAACATGATGGATTTCATTACATTTACATGAACTAAGAGGTGCCAATCCGGCTCTCTTGTATAATTAATACTCCCTCCGTCCGGAAATACTTATCCTAGAAATGGATGTATCTAGACTTATTTTAGTTCTAAATGGCCGCCCGCGGATCCCTTTGTCTTCCTCATGTCCGTCAGACACTTGCGGGGTCGACGAAGGTCCTCGGAAGAGATGAAGCAGCAAAGAAACCACCTGAATCCGTAGTCGTCGCCTCGGCGGTGGCCTTCATGGGTCCCAAGTGGCGGCGGCCTCCCGTGTTCTACTTCTCCTCGATGATGGCAGCGGACACGGAGAAGCTGGCCACCTTCTCGTCGCTCTCCATGCACCCGGCTTCTGTCTCTGCCTGCATGGCGCTGCCGCAGGCACGGGAGGCGCGCCCACAGACACGGGAGGCACGGCCACCGCAGACACTGGTGGCGCGGTACGACGTGGCAGCGACGGCGCCCGTACCGGCGTGCTCACCGCCGTGACAGCGTGGAGCAACTCGCCACTCCTCATCGATCTGAACTGGAGCGGCGAGTTGCTGGACCACGCGCCTGCTTGGGGCGGAAACTGGCTCCATCGGGCCAAGCGAGGTTGGTGAAGCACCGAGCGGCCTCGCCCGTATCCGGAGGGCTCGGCGGGCCACCCAGCCGGGTAATATGCCGGTGAACGGCTCATCGGAAGCCATCAAAAGAGTGGAGAAAAATGGTGAAGGAGGAGACGGGGAAGCGGCGGAGGGGTGTGATTCTTGCCCGTTGCCTGTGTGGCCTCGTGTAAATAGAGGGCGGATGGTAGGAGCTTGGCCGGCGTCTGGCCTCGTTTAAACTGAGGGCGGACAGGAGGAGCTCACCCGGTGTTGCGTTTAATTCTGGCCCTCTCATGAACGGACGTGTGGCCGGAGTAGGATTCTCGGTTTGCATGCGAGTTTAACAGAGGGGTTTAATGGAGGCGCCGGGCATGCAGCGGGCGGCGCAGTACTATTCGATTTGACAGCAGTAATGAGCCGGCAAATCACAAAGGCCCTCGCCTCTCGTGAAAAAACCGACCGAGCTAGACTGCCCCGCCCTCTAGCCTTTTAAAAAATGTATATACTCCACTTTTGTACAGTAGTACTATTAAAAAGGCTTGTCACAATAATGGTGTCCAGCATAAGTGCACAACCCACCCTTTAAATAAAACTAAGCACCCTGGAATTCTTTGACAAAACTAAGCACCCTGAAATTCTTTGACAACTAAACTGCTGGCTATATGATGTTGGCCATATATATTGTACGTATATAATGTGAAGAAACGAGTGGTTTTCGTAAGATGACTTAATACTCACCTAGACAGAGGGAGTATTCGATTTGACAGCGGGCGGTGCAGTTCCCGATACGGCTTTAATGCAGACGAGGGAGGGAGTAGCGGTTCCCGATATGTTGAACGGCCAATGCATCCTCCTTCAATTAATGCATGAGGGAAATAATGGGAGGAGGCCCGGGAAAAGAGGTTGCACGATGTGAATGCAACGCAGTTTGCCCTCATTGCCCTTATATAAAGGCACCCCTCCATTCCAATGCATCTACCACATCGTACGCACCTAAGCATTTGCCTAAGCACCTACACTAAGCGCAAAAGAGCTCACTCCAGACCCATGGCGGCGATGCGCGTGAGCGGCCAGCGGCTGCGCCAGATGGTCCACGACGCCGGCCTGCGGCATGGCGCCGAGGATCGTCTCCAGACGGTGTTGGAGACCGGCTGGTGGATGGCCGCCGTCGACGCCAACTACGACTCTCAGTTGGACCAGATGATCGTTGACACCAGCAACAAGTTCACCGTCATCAAGAAGCTCGCGGACGACATCGCCGTACTCCTCCAGCCCGCGCGCCCGGGCTCCTCATTGCCTGCCACCCTAATCGGCCTCCATGGCCGGAACCTCTTTCAAGCACTGGTGGCCCTGCGACTGCCCGCCGACGCCACGAAGGATGTCCACCTGGAGGTCGCGCTCGCCGCGAGGCGCCTCGCCCTGCAAGAATTCGTCGACCTACACATCCACGTGTACGAGCAAATCGTGTACATAGGTATCTACAAGGCCAGTGAGGACGCTACGACGTTGGCCTTCCTCAACCGGCTGGAAGCCTTGGATGCCTTTGCTGAGAAGCACCTCGACCTCGCCACAAAAGCCGCCGCTCCTTAGCCGCCGGTCGGTGGCCCGGCGCACTAAGTTGAGGAGGAGGAGGTCGTACGTTCGTGGATCCATCTTTCTTCTTGCCTTCTGTAACCACCACTGCGATCGCATCATCGTGGCCTTAATTCTTATTGTGCTGTTGCATTCTCGTTCCAGTCAATACCGACATGTGCGATCCCTTTGCTTAATTATATGCATCACTGTAACTAGTACTCCATCCGTCAATTTATAAGTTGTGCTTACCTTTTCCATCAACTTCGTGCAACGCGCGGGCATCTTGCTAGAAACACTACTCCCTCCGTCTAGGTGAATAAGTCATCTTAGATTGTGTGTATGTCATGTGGGGCCTTAGTGTAGCTTGCCTAAGGTGTGGCTTGAACCAAACACTCACCTAAGTTAATCAAACTTGCCTAACCTTACATTCCACGAGATTTTGCCACATGTTAGAATCCAGAAAGCTCCACATGTAGAAGCATAATGCACAAACCACCAGAATCTCATGCGTGCAATGCACGTGTACCTTACTAGTACTAGTTGGTAGGAGTAGTAGTAAGAAACAAATTCCAGTTTTGGCACGAGCTCGTACTGCGGGAGCACCACAAGGCCTGCCGCAGGAGTTACATTTCCCTCTCGGGGCCCACGGGACCGAACTTCAGTGGCTTAGTGCCCGGCCTATGAGTCAATGACATGCGGACCTTAAATGCGGCTGGCCCACATGTCATTCTCATGGTGGTGGCGTGGTTCGCGACTCACTCGTTCGAGATGAACCGGCCGGTGGTGGCGTGGCCGTGGCGAGGGTGCCACAGCTGGGCGTCGGGGCGTTACGAGGCGTAGATGGCCACACCGGCGGGTACTACCTGTAGTACATAAGTACTCCAGCTGAGGATTGATGCCCGGGACGAAATGTGTCACAGCCGCTGGATGAAAATTCGATGGTGCGGGAGTACGGATCGGAGCACAGCAGCGGAGCAGGCAAACCGCGTCCAATCGGGTGTGTCTGTGGTAGAAAGTTGATGGTCGCCGCAGTTCAGCTGGCCCGCATGTCATGCACACAAAGGCAGAGGAGCGGTGGGGCCGAGAGGGATGAGGGGCACGTCGGGGGGATGAGGATCCCCTGACGCGAACAATCCTACCATTCTGTCACTGACATGTGGGACCCATAAGCGTGGGTCCCACCTGTCAGCGAAGGAAAGGCAGGGCAAGGCAGTGATAGCCACGTCAGAGGATCCATGTCCACGTCGGGGGACGTCGTGCCGTGGGTTGGAGCGGCATCGTGGGAATCGCGTGTGGGTGTGGCAGTGGTAGAAACAAGAAACGTGATGGTCGTCGTGGTTCAACTTCCATGGACAAGCTGTCATGTCTGCTGACACATGTATATCAAAACTAGAGTGTTTATATTTCAAGCACGTGAACAAGTATTATTCTACTACTTTGGATCCATTGCAACGCACGGGCCAGCACATTGGTAGTAGTAGTGTCCATCTCTATCTCTAGAGGCCTTCCCTCGTTCATCCTTTTCTCTCACAAGATAAACTACTCATACAAATGCATCTTGATGTTCCGTGGAACGCACGAGGATGTTTCCTTGGGGGTCTCTCCAGCGCGGCGTGGCCGTAGTTGCAAGTTGACGCCCCTTGAGATGCCGACGTTGAGGGGCACTCGGATTTCCTCCGATGAGCAGGTAAGATGAGTTTGATCACGTAGTAAATGCATTCTAAAGACTACTTCTGTGTCCATTTCCTAATTCTCCCCCTGCCCACTGTTTCACAGGTTAGGCTCGGTGCGAGTGGAGATTGGCTTGCATATGTACGGGAGGGTACCAACATCAATTTGCACAACATTTACAACGGTGAAACCGTTCCCGTAGAACCTTTGTCCAACATTGGGATCAGCCATGCAACGGGCCACCGCATGAATTGGTACGATGGAACCACGGTGAGATTGAATAAGATAGCACGAACCTTGCACATGGCGGTCAAAGGCGGACCATGCTGTCTGCGGCCGATTTGTTGCCGTACGAGTAGGAAGACGCTGTGCTCCTTTCTAACCGCATCTTCGCGGTGACAAACCAGGGGACTTATTTTGTATGGGACACATCCTACGATATACTCCCTCTCTCCCAGTTTATTTGTTTTGAATCTTTTCGTTTTATAAGTTTCAAATTCAAATTTAGAGCTCCCCATCACATGTTGAGATTACAATGTCCATTAAATCGTTGCGTGCATGTATAGTAAAGAAACAAATCTCGAGTTTGGCACGAGTTCGTGCTGCGGGAGCACCACAAGCCCTGGCGCAGGAGTTACATTTCCCTCTCAGGGCCGTCGGGACTGAGCTTCAGCGCCTTACTACACCTACCTTTGAGTCAATAACATGTGGACCCGATAGGTGACTGGTCCACATGTAATGCTCCCGTAGGCAGAGGGGCAGTGGGGCCAAGAGGGGTGAGCCGCAGGTCGGGGGACGTGTGGTTTCATGGGTTCGAGCGGCGTCGTGGGAATCGCGGGTGGCTGTGGTAGAAACTTGATGCTCGCCGCATTTTAGGTGGCCCACATGTCATGCACACAAAGGCAGAGGGGCGGTGCGGCCGAGAGGGGTGAGGCGCACGTCGGGGGGCGTGGTGCCGTGGGTTGGAGAGGCGTCGTGGGAATCGCGAGATGAAACGTGATGGTCGCCGTAGTTGAACTTCCATGGACAAGCTGTCATGTCTACGGACACATGCACTGCATACCGATCACTGGAAGGAGTAGCAGAGAAAGCTATATATGCGGATAAATAGTTCCTTATAGTCAAGCGGACCCACGCTACTACTCTGTTCCAAAGACATGCACACCATCGAAATAGTCCATCTATATCAATATACACCGAGAGGGAATAATTTTTTTTACAAGAGAGGAAATAGTTCATCCATCCATAATGCCCTCCTGCTGGTGCAGCCTTCTTCTTCTTCTTCTTCTTCTTCTTCTTCTTCTTCTTCTTCTTCTTGTTCTCATTCTCTGTGGGAGACGGCTTCGCAACAAGCTCTTTGGACCTTGCAGCTATCTCGAAACTCACACGGGCATCGAGGGCAGCATATTTTATCCGCTCGTACGTCAAGGGATAATTCTCCCATCCAGACGACCTTAATGCCACCGTCTCGTCACCCTTCTGAAGATTTGTACCGAGCACAAAATTTGCTACGTCGAATAGGGATGGTGTCTGTTTATCACAAACTTCTACAGGAATTTTGATTCTGGTTTGTAGGTCAGCGATGCTATTCAAATCAAGGTTGTACGGCTCCAGCTTCTGTTTGTCCCCTTCGATGGCTGCCCCACAGAAGTATACGTCCTCCCGAGACAAGAAATCGTGAAGCTCACCTGGTATGGAGGGCGAGTGTATGATGTGGTACACCAAAACTTCATCTTCGAGGCACAGCTGAAGGACGGCGGCGCGCTGGATCTTCCCAGGGGCACGCTCCGTGTACTCTGCGTCGAGACCGATGACCCTCGTCTCTACCTTTTCGAGGGAGTTGGATACATTGTTGATCCACTGCCGAACAACCCTTGGGTGGACGGTGACGGTGGCAACTATGCGCATCGAGCCTTCGACGAGGACATGTTGGACGCTAAAAACCTGCATCTCGATCTCTATCGCCATTTGGAACCGCTGGAACGGAGGGCTATGGTTTGGAGAATTAGGATTAGATGGCTAGTCTAACTGAAGTAGTAGATGATTATTTAAAGAGGTTAAAACAATGTGAACGCAGTGGGGTTTGGATGCAAATGAAGACGAAGGGGAGGTGAAGAAGCCGAGGAGAATCGGTTCCCGATGGAGAAGTAAATGGGAGAAGTGGCGTGCAGGCAGTTGATTAGACGGCTAGGTAGACTAAACGAAAAGGCTATGCGGGTAGACTGATGAGTCGTACCTGTTCGTGTACGTGCCCATCCTTCCTGATAGGTGGGACCTATGCAAACAGATAAAAAATGTGTCGTAGTTTTTTTTGAGCGCGTGAGTGGGAGACACAACATTCTCTGGTTAAGGAATACTCCCTCCGTTTAGGTGAGTATAAGTCACCTTATGAAAATCAGGTTTTCCCAAAACCTTTAGGCGTGGAGCATTAACTTCCTGCTCGATCCCCTCCCAGCCTCGTTAGCCAGCGTTCTCTTCCTCTGCTGCCGCGTTCTACCTTTCCATTTTTCCTCTTCTCAAGTGTGGAACGATCTGCATGCCGTCCTTGATGCACCAGAACGACCACTGCATGCATCGCGGCAGAGCGTTGATTGGGCATGCACGAGAATTTGGTTCTGCTCGCAATATGGATGATACCTGAACGATGAAGTGAACAGGCATGCTAGCACGGGAGACCTATTTACGCTATACAATACTGGAGTACTCATGTACCTACTACTACTAGTAGTAGTAGTAGTAGTACAACTGTGGTACACTTGATGGTCAAAATACTATTCATCCGGTCCTCACAGTGAAGTGACAACACCCTGCGCCTGACACTAGTCTAGGCGGCGTGTTCGGGTTACCAAAGTCAGCCTCACCCTGTGCACAGTGTAGTCTGTCACCGCCGATGTACAGCACATTGGCGCCTCGCCTCGTCTCCCTCTCCGCTCCCATAGCACCACTCCATCTCCATCTCCTTCTCCGTCTCCATCTCACTGTGCCCCCGTGTACCGTCGCCTCACTCGCCTCCCCCAGTACCACTATTCCCTCGCTAGCCGCTCCAGCACCGACATCCTTCTCCCCCGTAAATCAAGCCCCCTTCCAAACTCCACCATGGCCGAACGCGAACCGCGCAGCATCCATATGAGCCGCGATTGGAGCAATCTCCCCAGTGACATCCTCGACCTCTGTTGTTCGTGTATGGATATGTTGAGCGCCCTGCGGCTGGCTGCATGCTCGAGGGACATGCACACGGCCATCGTCGAAGCGAGGCCTAAGCTTTTCAAGACACCCTGCTTGCTGCTATCTGGTCTTGCGAGATTGGCTCACCATGATACGGAGGCGTGCATGATGCCCCTCGACTTCAATCCGATCTCCATTAGCCGAAACTTCTTTGCAGGTATGTAGTGGGTCGCCGTACATCATTTCCCTCGACATCGATCCGATCACCATCGCCCGAAACTTCTTGGCAGGTATGTACTGGGTCGGCATGAACTCCCACTGGATGGCTGCCTTCAGAGAAGACGGTAAAAAGTTGGTGCTCGTGAACTTCCAGACCTCCCATGAGATTATCCTTCCTCCGTTGGATTATATAGAGTATTACCATCGCGGTCCAAGTCATCTAGATTACTACGTCAGTTGGACGGACCTTGTTTTGCAGAAGATTGTAATCTGCCAAGTGCCCACACGACATGCGAATTACGCAGACTTCAAGCTAATTGCCTTGTTCGACCGCGGACTCGCCTATCTTTACGCCGGTGCCTTCTTTAGCTGGAGACAACTCGGCTCGCAGTGGATCATCGTCAAAGCTGATACACACTTCTGTGATGCTATTGAACACAATGGCATCATCTACGCGATCGACAAAGCAGATGGCACCACGTATTGCTGGGACGGCGCGTGTAAGTTGTTTCCTCTCATGTTAATGATGACGCCATGACACTGTTTGAACTTTTTGTGATGATTGGCATATCTCTGTTTGAGCAGAATTTGAGTAGAACTATGGCAATGTATTAGAGACGCCGTAAATCAGCTATATTTGGAATGAGTTAATTCATGCGATTGTGACCATGTCATTACAGCCAATTTGTACCCTGAATAATCAAACGGTTAGGAATATATGGATATTATCCTTATTTTACAGTAATCTATATACTACTACTAAATATGAGTGTGTATCAATGGCCATGTTAGTTTCCTCATTTTCATGATGTAGAAACATGCACCACACTGTTGGTTTCATCTAACCATACATTAGGGAAGTAAATGTGCATATGGAGAACTCTATATTTGGAAGTAGTGAAATCCTGCAATGCTTACCATGTGTACATACCTATATTCGCCCTTCAGCAATCAATGGCTAGAATAATATCCTCACAAAAATTTTGCCCACAGAACACGAGTATATAACAATGCATGGTCTGTTAGTTACCTTGAAGAATTTGTTTGTGAGGACAGAACATGATTACATAACATGCATGACATGGTAGTTTCCTGTGAAGAATCGATTGCGAGATAACATGAGTATAACCATGCATGGCACTTCTATATTTTCGAACCCAGTATACATTTCCCTGTATTTTCCTCCCAGTTCCAACAGGGACATATCAATGTTGTTTCTTGCATTATCCTACTCATACTCTGAACAATGCTGATCTTACATTAACAATGCCTGTCCTTTTTGATATGATGCAGTGTCCCTACAGTTACTGCCCTTTGTAATCACACCACCTTTGCCAAAAACAGGGAAGCACAACTGGTTCCTCGCTCGATCAGACGACGGCAAAAGACTGATGATCATTCGGACACATGAGCCGGAAAAGTTATATTGCAAAAACCCCACTGTATACAAGCACCGTGTAATACGTGAGTATCCGGACAGTGGCTGTTACGTCTATGAGCAGGATACCAGCTTGTTGGGGCCTTTAGGATTTTTTAGTTGGAGGCGGGTAAACAGCCTTGGTTCACACTCTCTGTTTCTCGGACTCAATTATCCGATTAACCAGGAGATCACCGTTGGCAAGGACCTTGATGGCAGAGAGGCTCTGTTTGCTATGGAAAACTGTGTCTACACGGCGAGCCCTAGGAGTTCGGGAGCAAACTCCCCTGATTGTCAATGATACAGCCTGCAGCCAAAAGAAGGTGAGAATGACAAAGGCATCCGGATTAACTTTGATCCTTGGATGTCTCAATTACGACAGGCAGTGATGTGGTTCGAGCCTTCAGGTTGATAGGTAATTGGGCTGTTGCATCGAAAGGGTGGAGTACTGGTGTCTCCGGATCACTGGTCGCTGAAGCGGGGCTGCAAATTATGATGGTGTTGGATCATCTCTTCGAATGACTTTGTTGTCTTTGCTGCTGGTTCTGGATGGGTAGTTCTTTCTTTTGTTATGCATATTCCTTGTCATTTGGTCATCCTCGTCTATGTCACTCTTACTATGTAATAGTTGCTTCTGTTTAGAATGTCATTCTCGTCTGGATCACGAGAGTCTGAGCGCTGCAGATGGGTGCGTTTTGGTGGTGTAGCAAGACTTCTTATGAACTATCATGTCTTGCTGTTTATGTCAGTAGTAGTCACTAGTCAGTGTTTGAATGTTGTATATATCGTTGTTTCGAACTGTTTATTGTCTCGAACTACTGGTGGGCTAAATGAGGGCATCACCATTCTCCAGTGTTCAGAGTATATCTCCTTTTTTCAAGTTATATAATTTGAGCTCAGTGTCTTTTCGATGATGTACACTTGTTTGGGCCAGTGAGGTGTCGTTGAATATGGGCCGAGTAGTAACGCAATGCCAAACAGGTCAATTATGACTCTCAGGCCGGGCTCTCAAAAGATCCTGAAAAAAAGGCCGGGCTCTCCAAAAAAGAATGAATAAGGACTCTTAGGCCGACATGTGGGCGCCACCGGTGTTTTCGTGCGCTTGCGCGCCGAGAGCATATTGGCGCGTGCTCGAAATTCATGCTACCTTTTCATCCGCAGTCTCCCGCCCCTCCCCCACCTCTGGAATCTCGATTCCTACTCCAGTTCCCCCAAATCCCCCTCCTGTACTCCCTGTACTCAAGCGCACTATCATGTCGCCGGTCAACGCGGATCTCCGAGCCGGAGATCCTGAGGTCCGTCCTGCCTTCGGTCGCTGCGTGCTGTCGCTCAACAGTGGCATGGCGGCGCTTGACGACCAGTTTGCCGGCAAAGTGCTGATGGTAACCATCAACGGCGACCGGCCTCCCGTCTCGCCGGATGACCTTGTCAAAGCTCTTGGCATTGCGCACGGCATCCAAATAAGTGACTTGCTCGTCGAAGTCTGTCCGCCACCGGCTGATTTCTTCGTCAGGTTCCGGACAACTTTCGACTGCAGTCGTGTGTTCGAATCTTCCCGGCGTTTGTTCTGCGATGGCGCGCTGGTGAGCTTTGATCGGTGGCACCCAGGATGGGGCTCGGTGCCCTCTGAGCTTGAGTTTTTAACAAAGCTTACCTTCCACGGCATGCCTCGACGTGCTTGGAACAGCGAGTCCATGAACGAGCTTATCAACGACCTTGGAGGTGAGCTCGTAAGTATGTTTGTTCCTCCAGACAGCTGGGCTCTGACGGTTATGGCATGGATGAAGAAGCCGTCCACCATACCGAAGGTGATTGGTGTTGAGATACCGGTGCAGGAACCGGGGTTGTACTATTCGTCGCCACCAAGGCCGCCGCGGACCACGTTAGGGATGTACCTGTATCGAGTGTTCGTGCATGTCGAAGAAGTGGTCAATCCATCAATCGAAGTAGTCCTGCCGCCGCCGCTGGTGCCAGGGTCCGTCGACGACGTCCATTACAGGAGTCAACGTCAGACTTTCCCCGTGTTGCTCGGAACGATGGATGGCACAGGGCCTACTCCATCGCGCGGCGGAGGCCACTGCTTCTTTGGGAGAAGAGGCAGGGCTGGCTGCCTGGATGTGCTCTAATTTGAGGTAACAACTGAATCTTGTCAGATACTAGTTAAATCCGAGCTATGGGTGTGAAGCACTGATATGCCAGTACATTTGATTGTGACCTGTTCTAATTTTGTACCTGAACTTTTTTTAGAAAGGGTTGTACGTCAACTTAATGTGCTAGGAGAACTTATTGTGTTGTCTGTCTGTTTTCTTTGCACAACATTCAAGATATTTCCCCGTCATTGATAAAGACGATGAACCGTTATGTACGACTTCGTTGGTTTCAACATAGCCCTTCCCGTAGCGATCCACTGCTTCCATCCTGATTGTGCCGCCTGCGTGAAATTTTTGTATGCAAGTTCAGTGTGCTATGATGTTCTACATGATTGTGTCAACTATATAAGTTTTTACTGAGCATCAGCAATGCATATGGCTGAAAGATGTATTTACGAGCATCGGCCGATGGGTCTCTCTCTCTCTCTCTCACACACACACACACACGCACACGCACAAGTGGGACCCGTTGAATTATTTATTTGCTCGTGACAGCTTTTAATTAGGTTCCACTGTAATCTAACTTTTTTCTTAAGTTATTAATTGAGCTCAGTGACTTCAAAAAGTTGTACAGAAGCCTTGTTTGGGCCTTTCCAGCGTCGCTGAATATGGGCTGAGTAACCATGTTAGGTTGTACTGTACTACACAGGCCTTTTTTCGCTATTTTTTTAATAATACATTTTTTATTAATTTTCATAAATATTACGCTGGGTAATTTTTTTCAAAAATAATACACCGTCAGCCCGCTGCAGGCTGACTGGGCCTAGTCAGCCCACAGCAGGCCGATTGGATTCCAGTCGGCCTACAACTGGCCGACTGGCCCCTGTCGGCCCACTATGGGCTGATTGGGTCCTGTCGGCCCACTGTGGGCCGACTGGAGCTAATTGGCTCGCTGTGGGCTAATTGTTTTTGCAAAAGTGTTAATCATGTATTTAAAAAATATGTGTATTGTGACCTCCTCCGCTCGCTGTGGGCCCACTGTTGACTAAAAAATATGTTTTAAAAAGTGTTAATCATGTATTTAAAAATTGTTAAATGTGTGTATAAAAATGTTCCTTATCTATACAAAAAAAATTAAATGTGTGTATAAAAAATAGCTTTTTTCAACATCAGCAATGCAACTGGGCCGACAGTTGTACACAATATCCGGGTCAACTTGTTATTCTCCGCCCCGCTGGGCTGCAAACTTTCCTAGGAGGTATGCATTAGGCTTAACAAGAAAATGGACTTTAAGAAATAATAAATGGGATGTAATTATAATAACTTGACAGTTACTATGCACCAAACACGTAATTAGTTTGAAAAATATATTATTTTTGGAATTTGAAAATTTTAATTTCATTACTTGTTGCGCGCGCAATATTTCGTTGGATTTTAACGTAATACAACTTTATTTTGAAATTATATTTAACCTGACTAGAAATTTCGGATAAAAATATTTCGGATCCCATCAAAATGTGGGAATTTTTTTTGAATTCTGTTTTGAGCGGTTGTTTGAAATTATTAATCGTTGTCCTAGCTAGAAGTTGGGCTGTACTTTTAACAAACTGTAAATGGGCTGTAGTAAATTCCATTAGAATTAAAAAATGGGCTGTACATTCTTACAAATCGCAAATGGGCTATATGTTCTCTGCCAAATCCGAGTTGTGGGCCTACTAAGTTGACGCGTACCAAGGGCTTTGTCAACTTAGTCAATATAAACGATTCTAGCTGCAGTGATCGTACGATGTCCATCCAACGGCCGTAGTGCTTCTTCAACCTCTGGTCTTCTTGCTCCAGCCGCCCAAAGCAGCGCCGGTCGTGTCGCGTGCTCCTGCCTCCCGTGGCCGGCTGTGATGTCGCGGAGGCCTCACCGCCCCGTACTACTCTCACCGCTAGCCAGGTCATCCCTCTACTCATCCACACCCCATGTTATTCTACGGCGATGGCAGTCTCACACCACAGCCGAACCAGTGAACCCTCGTACTCCTCTCCGCACGGGCTTCCACTGCTGCATCTTCCCCGGCTCCGCGTCATCCCCTTCCTAAGCCTCGCCATCGTCCAGACCACCGCCCTGGTGCTCTCGGCGCGGCGTGGTCAACATGGTCAACGACCGACTTCCATTAGAAGAGTACTGTACGTGGAGAGGCTGACAGCTAGGTCCACCGCAGCCGCAAGGAAGTGCCTCCTTATTACACGTAAAATAATTATTCCTCCACCTGATAGCAGGGACCCATCGGACGGGCCACCGTATTTCGCGAAAAGAATGATTCGCCCCCTCACTGCTGGGACCCACGAGCTACATCTTCGCACGCAAGGAAGTCCGTCCAAAAAAAACGATTCGCCCCCCTGACTGCTGGGACCCACCAGCCCCCCGACTGCTGGGACCCACCAGCTACACCTTCGCACGCAAGGAAGTGCGTCCGGGCAAAAAATCAAAACGATTCGCCCCCTGGCTGCTGTGACCCACCAGCTACATCTTCGCACGCAAGGAAGTTCCTGACAGTCGGGACCCACCTGGTCGAAGCATACGTAGCGTTGTCATTCTGGTCGCGAACGTGTACGTACATACTGGTCGATGTAGAGGCGCGCATGTGTCGTAGTACAGGCGCGCACATAGCATGTACACGTACGTACAGCGGCCATGGTGCAAGAAAGAAAATACGGCCACGTATGTGTACATACGGGCGGGGTCTCGAATGCCTACTCGCGTATACGTACGGCCAGGGCTCGTGTACATGGCTGGGTCGGAACGGAGAAACAATGTCGTCGTCGTGTTCATGGGGAGGCAACGGAATGTGTCGTGTTCATGGGGAGGCAATGGAATGCGTCGTGTTCATGGGGAGGCAACGGAATGCGTTGTGTTCATCGGGAGGGCTTGGACAGAACAGGCGATTGAAACGAGGCCTGGCGTATCGCAGAACGGAGGAAACGACCTTGTGTTCGACCGGCCACGTTCGAAACGGGATCCTGTTCATAGGGAGGGGTCTAGCGTACCACAAAACGGAGGAAACGGACCTCCTACGGTCGAAACGGGGGTCCTGTTGATCGGGAGGGGTGTGGCGTACCGCAAAACGGACGAAACGGACTTGTGTTGGAGCGCTATGGTCAAAACGGGGGTCCTGTTCATCGGGAGGGGTGTGGTGTACCACAAAACGGGACTCCACGAGATACTGTTCATCTCCACCGTCGACCTCCTCCAGCCTCCACGGGCTCCTGTTCATCCAGCCTCCACCGCGCGCTACTCCACCGGCTACTATTCAACAACCCCTCCACCGTCTACTGTTCATCCAGCCCTCCACACCACGGGGTCCTGTCCAACCACCCCTCCACGGGCACCCCTCCACCGTCTATTGTTCATCCAGCCCTCCACACCACGGGGTCCTATTCAACCACCCCTCCACCATATATTGTTCATCCAGCCCTCCACACCATGGGGTCCTGTTCATCCACCCCTCCACGGGCACCCCTCCACCGTCTATTGTTCATCCAGCCCTCCACCACACCATGGGGTCCTGTTCATCCAGAGGCAACGCCACCGCTCACTGTTCATCCAAACCCCCCTGCAACGCTCACTGTTCATCCCATCGATCGGCTTCAGTTAGCAGCAGTAGCGAAGGAATTGCTCGATCGGGTTCAGTTAACAGCCATCGATCGATCACTCGGGTTCAGTAACGCGTAGCCTGGAGTGCAGTCACTCGGGTTCAGTTAGAGCCCAACGCCTCGCTCGGGTTCAGTTAGAGCCAACACCTCGCACACACGCGCGTACGTGTACGAGAGAAACGTGCATCGCTCGGCCCCCGACCTCCCACTGTAACCGGGAACTCCCCGAAATTTTCCTCCCCCTCGCTTCTACCACGGTTTTTTCCGTCATGGACGGCCCAAAGAATGTCATGTAGTTGCGTCTCCGGCCTGCCCAGGACGAAAAGCCCATTTTCTGTCATGATTTTTTGTCATAGAAGTAGGAGCCCACCACATCTATGATGATACCGGGTTTTGTCACAATTATCATCATAGAAGTGTCATATGTATGACATAAAAAAATATCGTTCGGCCCAAAATGTCATGGATGTGTCTTTTTTGTAGTGATGGTAATTTGCTTAAAATCCTAATATGCTTGGTATGCAAGATTAATAATAAAACTTTCTTATGAGTGTGTTGAATACTATGAGAAGTTCGATACTTGATAATTGTTTTGAGATATGCAGATGGTGATATTAAAGTCATGCTAGTTGAGTAGTTGTGAATTTGAGAAATACTTGTGTTGAAGCTTGTGATTCCTGTAGCAAGTGATACGTCTCCAACGTATCTATAATTTTTGATTGCTCCATGCTATATTATCTACTGTTTTGGACTATATTGGGCTTTATTTTCCACTTTTATATTAATTTTGGGACTAACCTATTAACCGGAGGCCCAGCCCAGAATTGTTGTTTTTTGCCTATTTCAGTGTTTCAAAGAAACGGAATATCAAACGGAGTCCAAACAGAATAAAACCTTCGGGAACATGATTTTCTCACCGAACGTGATCCAGGAGACTTGGACCCTACTCCAAGGAGTCAAAGAGGCGGTCACGAGGGTGGGGGCGCCCCCCTAGGGCGCGCCCCCCTGCCTCGTGGGCCCCTCGGAGCTCCACCGACGTACTCCTTCCTCCTATATATACCTACGTACCCCCAAACGATCAGAACAGGTGCCAAAAGCCTAATTCCACCGCCGCAACTTTCTGTATCCACGAGATCCCATCTTGGGGCCTGTTCCGGAGCTCCGCCGGAAGAGGGCCGTCATCACGAAGGGCTTCTACATCATCATAGCCTCTCCGATGAAGTGTGAGTAGTTTACCTTAGACCTTCGGGTCCATAGTTAGTAGCTAGATGGCTTCTTCTCTCTTTTTGGATCTCAATACAAAGTTCTCCCCCTCTCTCGTGGAGATCTACTCGATGTAATCTTCTTTTTGTGGTGTGTTTGTTGAGACTGATGAATTGTGGGTTTATGATCAAGTCTATCTATGAATAATATTTGAATCTTCTCTGAATTCTTCTATGTATGATTGGTTATCTTTGCAAGTCTCTTCGAATTATCCGTTTGGTTTGGCCGACTAGATTGGTAGTTCTTGCCATGGGAGAAGTGCTTAGCTTTGGGTTCAATCTTGCGGTGTCCTTTCCCAGTGACAGAAGGGGCAGCAAGGCACGTATTGTATCGTTGCCATCAAGGATAACAAGATGGGGTTTATTTCATATTGCATGAATTTATCTCTCTAGATCATGTCATCTTGCTTAAGGCATTACTCTGTTTTTAACTTAATACTCTAGATACATGCTGGATAGCGGTCGATGAGTGGAGTAATAGTAGTAGATGTAGAATCGTTTCGGTCTACTTGTCACGGACGTGATGCCTATATACATGATCATGCCTAGATATTCTCATAACTATGCTCAATTCTGTCAATTGCTCAATAGTAATTTGTTCACCCACCGTAGAATACTTATGCTCTTGAGAGAAGCCACTAGTGAAACCTATGGCCCCCGGGTCTATTCTCATCATATCAATCTCCATCACTTTAATCTTGCTTTGCTATTTACTTTGCCTTTTACTTTTCACTTTGCATCTTTAAACCAAAAATAACAAAAATATTATATCTATGAGATCTCACTCTCATAAGTGACCGTGAAGGGATTGACAACCCCTAATCGTGTTGGTTGCGAGTAGCTATCGTTTTGTGCAGGTACGAGGGACTTGAGCGTGGCCTCCTACTGGATTGATACCTTGGTTCTCAAAAACTCAGGGAAATACTTACGCTACTCTGCTGCATCATCCTTTCCTCTTCGGGGAAATCCAACGCAAGCTCAAGAGGTAGCAAGAAGAATTTCTGACGCCGTTGCCGGGGAGTCTACGCAAAAAGTCAGCATACCAAGTACCCATCACAATCCCTATCTCTCGCATTACATTATTTGCCATTTGCCTCTCGTTTTCCTCTCCACCACTTCACCCTTGCCGTTTTATTCGCCCTCTTTGTCTCTCTCTCTCTATCCTCCTCCCTCTCTATTTGCCTCTTTTGTCCGTTTGCTTCTGTTTGCCCGTGTGTTGCTTGCTTGTTTGTCATGATGGCTCAACCAAGATTTGGTGATCTTCACCTTAAAAGGTTAGAGGAGATCGAAAACAACGTTAGGAAGTTTATGGTTTTGCAATTTGAGCATAATAATTTCTTTAGAAATGAGCTTAAGGAACAAAAAAGTTTTATGAGTTATATGAATAAAGAGCTTGATGATATGTCTAAAGAATTTGATGGTATAAGATCCCAAATTGCTCGTCTAGAAAAGATGACTGCTGAAATTTCGGATATGCAAGCCACCTTAGTCAATAAGATGGCCGCTAAACCGAATTCCTATGAAAATCAAGATGAAGATCTAAAAGTTATTGATGTGTCTCCTATTAAATCTTTGTTTTGCAATATGAATCCTGATGAAACTGAATATGATCTTCCTTTACCTAGAAGGCGTTCTCAAAATTCGGAGTATTTAGATCTTTATGATGAAATTGATAAAAGTGGGATTGAAAGAAATAAAAATCTAGATGTTGCTAAACCCACTATATTGGATTTCAAGGAATTTAATTATGAAAGTTGCTCTTTAATTGATTATATTTCCTTGTTGCAATCCGTGCTAAATTCTCCACATGCTTATAGTCAAAATAAAGCCTTCACCGAACATATTATTGATGCCTTGATGAAATCTTATGAAGAAAAACTTGAGTTGAAAGTTTCTATCCCTAGAAAAATCTATGATGAGTGGGAACCAACTATTAAAATTAAAACTAAAGATCATGAGTTTTATGCTTTGTGTGATTTGGGTGCTAGTGTCTCCACTATCCCCAAAACTTTGTGTGATTTGCTAGATTTCCGCGATTTTGATGATTGCTCTCTAAACTTGCATCTTGCGGATTCTACTATTAAGAAACCTATGGGAAGGATTAATGATGTTCTTATTGTTGCAAATAGAAATTATGTGCCCGTAGATTTCATTGTTCTTGATATAGATTGCAATCCTTCTTGCCCTATTATTCTTGGTAGACCTTTCCTTAGAACGGTTGGTGCGATTATTGATATGAAGGAAGGGAATATTAGATTTCAATTTCCATTAAAAAAGGGCATGGAACAATTTCCAATAAATAAAATAAAATTTCTATATGAAACTATCATGAGAGCCACTTATGGATTGCCTACCAAAGATGGCAATACCTAGATCTATCCTCGCTTTTATGCCTAGCTAGGGGCGTTAAACGATAGCGCTTATTGGGAGGCAACCCAATTTTATTTTTATTCCTTGCTTTTTACTCCTGTTTAGTAATAAATAAATTATTTATCCTCTGTTTTGGTTGTGTTTTTTGTGTTTAATTAGTGTTTGTGCCAAGTAGAACCGTTGGGGAGACTTGGGGAAAGTCTTGTTGAACTTGCTGTAAAAAACAGAAACTTTAGCGCTCACAAGAACTGCTGTCATTTTTATTTGAGGAGTGATATTTAGTTAATTCTATTTGAATATGATTAGTAGATAAATTCCTCACGTCCAGAAATTTATTTTAGAATTTTTGGGGTTCCAGATCTTGCGCTAGCTACAGATTACTACAGACTGTTCTGTCTTTGACAGATTCTGTTTTTCGTGTGTTGTTTGCTTATTTTGATGAATCTATGGTTAATAAAATAATTTATAATCCATAGAGAAGTTGGAATACAGTAGGTTTAACACCAATATAAATAAATAATGAGTTCATTACAGTACCTTGAAGTGGTTTTTTGTTTTCTTTCGCTAACGGAGCTCACGAGTTTTCTACCTTAAGTTTTGTGTTGTGAAGTTTTCAAGTTTTGGGTAAGGATTTGATGGATTATGGAACAAGGACTGGCAAGAGCCTAAGCTTGGGGATGCCCATGGCACCACCAAGATAATCTAAGGACACCTAAAAGCCAAAGCTTGGGGATGCCCCGGAACGCATCCCCTCTTTCGTCCACTTCTATCGGTAACTTTACTTGGAGCTATATTTTTATTCACAAACATGATATGTGTTTTGCTTGGAGCGTCTTGTAGTATTTGTGTCTTTGTTTGTTAGTGTGCCAAAACCATCCTTGCTGTACACACCTTTTGAGAGAGCCATACATGAATTAAAATTTGATAGAATACTCTATGTGCTTCACTTATATATTTTGAGCTAAGTAGTTTTGCTCTATGTGCTTCACTTATATCTTTTGAGCTAAGTAGTTTTGCTCTATGTGCTTCACTTATATCTTTTAAGCGCTATAATTTTGCTCCATGTTCTTCACTTAGATCTTTTAGAGCACGGTGGTGGATTTATTTTAAAAGAAACTATTGATCTCTCATGCTTCACTTAAATTATTTTGAGAGTCTCTTAATAGCATGGTAATTTGCTTAATAATAATATGCTTGGTATTCAAGATTTGTGAAACTTTCTTTTGAGTGTGTTGAATACTAAGAAAAGATTGAAGCATGATAATTGTTTTGAGATATGGAGGTGATAATATTAAAGTCATGCTAGTTGAGTAGTTGTGAATTTGAGAAATACTTGTGTTGAAGCTTGTGATTCCCGTAGCATGCACGTATGGAGAACCGTTATGTGCTGAAGTTGAAGCATGATTTATTTATTGATTGTCTTCCTTATGAGTGGCGGTCGGGGACGAGCGATGGTCTTTTCCTACCAATCTATCCCCCTAGGAGCATGCGCGTAATACTTTGCTTTGATAACTTGTAGATTTTTGCAATAAGTATATGAGTTCTTTATGACTAATGTTGAGTCCATGGATTATACGCACTCTCACCCTTCCACCTTTGCTAGCCTCTCTAATACCGTGCACCTTTCGCTGGTATCATACACCCACCATATACCTTCCTCAAAACAGCCACCATACCTACCTATTATGGCATTTCCATAGCCATTCCGAGATATATTGCCATGCAACTTTCCACCGTTCCGTTTATTATGACACACTCTATCATTGTCATATTGCTAGCATGATTATGTAGTTGACATCGTATTTGTAGCAAAGCCACCGTTCATAATTCTTTCATACATGTCACTCTTGATTCATTGCATATCCCGGTACACCGCCGGAGGCATTCATATAGAGTCATATTTTGTTCCAAGTATCGAGTTGTAAGAAAAATAAAAGTGTGACGATCATCATTATTAGAGCATTGTCCCAGTGAGGAAAGAATGATGGAGACTATGATTCCCCCACAAGTCGGGATGAGATTCCGGACGAAAAATAAATAAAAGAGGCCAAAGAAGCCCAAATAAAAAAAAGGCCATAAAAAAGAGAAAAGGCCCAAATAAAAAATAAAAATAAAAAAAGAGAGAAAAAGAGAGAAGGGACAATGTTACTATCCTTTTACCACACTTGTGCTTCAAAGTAGCACCATGATCTTCATAGTAGAGAGTCTCTCATGTTATCACTTTCATATACTAGTGGGAATCTTTCATTATAGAACTTGGCTTGCATATTCCAATGATGGGCTTCCTCAAAATTTCCCTAGGTCTTCATGAGCAAGCAAGTTGGATGCACACCCACTTAGTTTCTTTTTGAGCTTTCATATACTTATAGCTCTAGTGCATCCGTTGCATGGCAATCCCTACTAACTCACATTGATATCTATTGATGGGCATCTCCATAGCCCGTTGATACGCCTAGTTGATGTGAGACTATCTTCTCCCTTTTTGTCTTCTCCACAACCACCATTCTATTCCACCTATAGTGCTATATCCATGGCTCACACTCATGTATTGCGTGAAGATTGAAAAAGTTTTGAAAAAGTTAGAGTATGAAACAATTGCTTGACTTGTCATCGGGGTTGTGCATGATTTAAATATTTTTTGTGGTGAAGATAGAGCATAGCCAGACTATATGATTTTGTAGGGATAACTTTCTTTGGCCATGTTATTTTGAGAAGACATAATTGCTTCGTTAGTATGCTTGAAGTATTATTATTTTTACACCAATATAAACTTTTGTCTTGAATCTTTCTAATCTGAATATTCATATCACAATTAAGAAGATTTGCCTTGAAATTATGCCAAGTAGCACTCTGCATCAAAATTATCTTTTTATCATTTACCTACTCGAGGACGAGCAGGAATTAAGCTTGGGGATGCCTGATACGTCTCCAACGTATCTATAATTTTTGATTGCTCCATGCTATATTATCTACTGTTTTGGACTATATTGGGCTTTATTTTCCACTTTTATATTATTTTTGGGACTAACCTATTAACCGGAGGCCTAGCCCAGAATTGCTGTTTTTTTGCCTATTTCAGTGTTTCGAAGAAACGGAATATCAAACGGAGCACAAACGGAATAAAACCTTCAGGAACGTGATTTTCTCGCCGAACGTGATCCAGGAGACTTGGACCCTACTCCAGGGAGTCAAAGAGGCGGTCACGAGGGTGGGGGCGCGCCCCCTGCCTCGTGGGCCCCTCGGAGCTCCACCGACGTACTCCTTCCTCCTATATATACCTACGTACCCCCAAACGATCAGAACAGGTGCCAAAAGCCTAATTCCACCGCCGCAACTTTCTGTATCCACGAGATCCCATCTTGGGGCCTGTTCCGGAGCTCCGCCGGAAGAGGGCCGTCATCACGAAGGGCTTCTACATCATCATAGCCTCTCCGATGAAGTGTGAGTAGTTTACCTTAGACCTTCGGGTCCATAGTTAGTAGCTAGATGGCTTCTTCTCTCTTTTTGGATCTCAATACAAAGTTCTCCCCCTCTCTCGTGGAGATCTACTCGATGTAATCTTCTTTTTGTGGTGTGTTTGTTGAGACTGATGAATTGTGGGTTTATGATCAAGTCTATCTATGAATAATATTTGAATCTTCTCTGAATTCTTCTATGTATGATTGGTTATCTTTGCAAGTCTCTTCGAATTATCCGTTTGGTTTGGCCGACTAGATTGGTAGTTCTTGCCATGGGAGAAGTGCTTAGCTTTGGGTTCAATCTTGCGGTGTCCTTTCCCAGTGACAGAAGGCGCAGCAAGGCACGTATTGTATCGTTGCCATCAAGGATAACAAGATGGGGTTTATTTCATATTGCATGAATTTATCTCTCTAGATCATGTCATCTTGCTTAAGGCATTACTCTGTTTTTAACTTAATACTCTAGATACATGCTGGATAGCGGTCGATGAGTGGAGTAATAGTAGTAGATGTAGAATCGTTTCGGTCTACTTGTCACGGACGTGATGCCTATATGCATGATCATGCCTAGATATTCTCATAACTATGCTCAATTCTGTCAATTGCTCAATAGTAATTTGTTCACCCACCGTAGAATACTTATGCTCTTGAGAGAAGCCACTAGTGAAACCTATGGCCCCCGGGTCTATTCTCATCATATCAATCTCCATCACTTTAATCTTGCTTTGCTATTTACTTTGCCTTTTACTTTTCACTTTGCATCTTTAAACCAAAAATAACAAAAATATTATATCTATGAGATCTCACTCTCATAAGTGACCGTGAAGGGATTGACAACCCCTAATCGTGTTGGTTGCGAGTAGCTATCGTTTTGTGCAGGTACGAGGGACTTGAGCGTGGCCTCCTACTGGATTGATACCTTGGTTCTCAAAAACTCAGGGAAATACTTACGCTACTCTGCTGCATCATCCTTTCCTCTTCGGGGAAATCCAACGCAAGCTCAAGAGGTAGCATCATGCACGTATGGTGAACCGTTATGTGATGAAGTCGGAGCATGATTTATTTATTGATTGTCTTCCTTATGAGTGGCGGTCGGGGACGAGCGATGGTCTTTTCCTACCAATCTATCCCCCTAGGAGCATGCGCGTAATACTTTGCTTTGATAACTTGTAGATTTTTGCAATAAATATATGAGTTCTTTATGACTAATGTTGAGTCCATGGATTATACGCACTCTCACCCTTCCACCTTTGCTAGCCTCTCTAATACCGCGCACCTTTCACCGGTATCATACACCCACCATATACCTTCCTCAAAACAGCCACCATACCTACCTATTATGGCATTTCCATAGCCATTCCGAGATATATTGCCATGCAACTTTCCACTGTTCCGTTTATGACACGCTCCATCATTGTCATATTGCTTAGCATGATCATGTAGTTGACATAGTATTTGAGGCAAAGCCACCGTTCTTAATTCTTCCATACTTGTCACTCATGCATCATTGCATATCTCTGTACACCACCGGAGGCATTCATATAGAGTCATATTTTGTTCTAAGTAAGTTGTAATTGTTGAGTTGTAAGAAAAATAAAAGTGTGATGATCATCATTATTAGAGCATTGTCCCAAGTGAGGAAAGGATGATGGAGACTATGATTCCCCCACAAGTCGGGATGAGACTCCAGACGAAAAATAAATAAAAAAGGCCAAAGAAGCCCAAAAAAAGTGAAAGAAAAGAGGCCATAAAAAAAGAGAAAATGCCCAAACAAAAAATTAAAAAAATGAGATAAAAAGAGAGAAGGGACAATGTTACTATCCTTTTACCACACTTGTGCTTCAAAGTAGCACCATGATCTTCATAGTAGAGTCTCTCATGTTATCACTTTCATATACTAGTGGGAATCTTTCATTATAGAACTTGGCTTGTACATTCCAATGATGGGCTTCCTCAAATTGCCCTAGGTCTTCATGAGCAAGCAAGTTGGATGCACACCCACTTAGTTTCTTTTTGAGCTTTCATATACTTATAGCTCTAGTGCATCTGTTGCATGGTAATCCCTACTCACTCACATTGATATCTATTGATGGGCCTCTCCATAGCCTGTTGATACGCCTAGTAGATGTGAGACTATCTTCTCCTTTTTGTCTTCTCCACAACCACCACTCTACTCCACCTATAGTGCTATATCCATGGCTCACGCTCATGTATTGTGTGAAAATTGAAAAAGTTTTGAGAATGCCAAAAGTATGAAACAATTGCTTGGCTTGTCATCGGGGTTGTGCATGATTTAAATATTTTGTGTGGTGAAGATAGAGCATAGCCAGACTATATGATTTTGTAGGGATAACTTTTTTTAGCCATGTTATTTTGAGAAGACATAATTGCTTTGTTAGTATGCTTGAAGTATTATCGTTTTTATGTCAATATGAACTTTTGTCTTGAATCTTTCGGATCTGAATATTCATACCACAATTAAGAAGAATTACATTAAAATTATGCCAAGTAGCACTCCGCATCAAAAATTTCGTTTTTATCATTTACCTACTCGAGGACGAGCAGGAATTAAGCTTGGGGATGCTTGATACGTCTCCAACGTATCTATAATTTTTGATTGCTCCATGCTATATTATCTACTGTTTTGGACATTATTGGGCTTTATTATCCACTTTTATATTATTTTTGGGACTAACCTATTAACCGGAGGCCCAGCCCAGAATTGCTGTTTTTTGCCTGTTTTAGGGTTTCGAAGAAAAGAAATATCAAACGGAGTCCAAACAGAATGAAACCTTCGGGAACGTGATTTTCTCATCGAATACAACTCAGGAGACTTGGATCCTACGTCAAGACACGTAACAGGAGGCCACAAGGTTGGGGGCGCGCTGACCCCCCCCCCCCAGGTGCGCCCTCCACCCTCGTGACCCCCTGTTGCTCCACCGACGTACTTCTTCCTCCTATATATACCCACGTACCCCCAAACGACCAGATACGGAGCCAAAACCCTAATTCCACCGCCGCAACTTTCTGTATCCACGAGATCCCATCTTGGGGCTTGTTCCGGAGCTCCGCCGGAGGGGGCATCGATCACAGAGGGCTTCTACATCAACACCATAGCCCCTCCGATGAAGTGTGAGTAGTTTACTTCAGACCTACGGGTCCATAGTTAGTAGCTAGATGGCTTCTTCTCTCTTTTTGGATCTCAATACAATGTTCTCCCCCTCTCTTGTGGAGATCTATTCGATGTAATCTTCTTTTTGCGGTGTGTTTTTTGAGACTGATGAATTGTGGGTTTATGATCAAGTCTATCTATGAATAATATTTGAATCTTCTCTGAATTCTTTTATGTATGATTGGTTATCTTTGCAAGTCTCTTCGAATTATCAGTTTGGTTTTGCCTACTAGATTGATCTTTCTTGCAATGGGAGAAGTGCTTAGCTTTGAGTTCAATCTTGCGGTGTCCTTTCCCGGTGACAGTAAGGGCAGCAAGGCATGTATTGTATTGTTGCCATCGAGGATAACAAGATGTGGTTTTCTTCATATTGCATGAGTCTATCCCTCTACATCATGTCATCTTGCTTAAGGCGTTACTCTATTTTTAACTTAATACTCTAGATGCATGCTAGATAGCGGTCGATGAGTGGAGTAATAGTAGTAGATGCAGGCAGGAGTCGGTCTACTTGTCTCGGACGTGATGCCTATATACATGATCATACCTAGATATTCTCATAACTATGCTCAATTCTGTCAATTGCTCAACAGTAATTCGTTCACCCACCGTAGAATACTTATGCTCTCGAGAGAAGCCACTAGTGAAACCTATGGCCCCCAGGTCTATCTTTATCATACCAATCTCCTACTACTTAGTTATTTACTTTGCTATTTACTTTGCCTTTATTTTACTTTGCATCTTTATCATAAAAATACCAAAAATATTATCTTATCATATCTATCAGATCTCACTCTCGTAAGTGGCCCTATAGGGATTGACAACCCCTATTTGCGTTGGTTGCGAGGATTTATTTGTTTTGTGCAGGTGCGAGGGACTCGTGCGTAGCCTCCTACTGGATTGATACCTTGGTTCTCAAAAACTGAGGGAAATACTTATGCTACTTTGCTGCATCATCCCTTCCTCTTCGGGGAAAACCAACGCAGTGCTAAAAGAGGTAGCACTTTATCAACTTCAATACCTCTTTCAGAAATTTTATGCCCCAAGACAATACCTTCATTAACCATAAAGTTGCACTTCTCCCAATTCAAGACAAGATTAGTTTCTTCACATCTCTGCAAAACTTTATCAAGGTTGCTTAAGAAATCATCAAAATAAGTCCCATAAACGGAGAAATCATCCATGAATACCTCAACAATCTTTTCACAAAAGTCAGAGAATATAGCAGTCATACATCTTTGAAAAGTAGCAGGTGCATTACATAAACCAAAAGGCATACATCTATAAGCAAAGGTACCGAAAGGGCAAGTAAAAGTTGTCTTTTCTTGATCCTCTTTTGACACAGGTATTTGAGAGAAACCAAAATAACCATTTAGAAAGCAAAAATGTGTATGTTGGGATAATCTTTCTAGCATTTGATCAATAAAAGGTAAAGGGTAATGATCCTTTTCAGTAGCTTTATTTAATTTGCGGAAATCAATTACCATTCTATAACCTGTAACAATTCTTTTTGGGATCAATTCATCTTTATCATTAGGAACAACAGTAATTCCTCCCTTCTTAGGGACACAATGGACAAGACTTACCCACTGACTATCAGCAACGGGATAAATTATACCTGCCTCATGAAGCTTTAGTATTTCTTTTCTTACCACTTCTTTCATTTTAGGATTTAACCGTCATTGGTGATTAACAACTGGTTTAGCATCTTTCTCCAGCTTTATTTTGTGCTAGCATAGAGTGGGACTAATGCCCTTAAGATCATCAAGAGTATATCCAATAGCAGCATCGTGCTTCTTCAGAGTTTTCAATAATTTCTTTTCTCCATGCTCTGAAAGGTTAGCACTAATAATAGCAGGATATATCTCTTTCTCATCAAGATAAGCATATTTAAGAGTATCAGGTAAAGGTTTAAGCTCAGACACGGGATCACCCTTAGGTGGAGGAGGATCCCCTAGGATTTCAACAGGCAAGTTGTGTTTCAAAATAGGTCCCTGTTTAAAGAATACTTCATCTATTTCCCTTCTTTCATTCATAAACATATCATTTTCATGGTCTAGCAAATATTGTTCTAAAGGATCACTAGGAGGCACGGCAATAGAAGCAAGACCAATAATTTCATCTTTACTGGGCAATTCTTTATCATGGGGTTGTCTACGTAATTTAGCAAAATTAAACTCATGAGACATATCCCCAAAACCAACAGCAAAATTAAACTCATGAGACATATCCTTATTGTAGTATATCTTAGCATTAATAGTATTCAAGAAGGGTCTACCAAATATTATGGGACAAAAGTCATCTTGTGGGGAACCAAGAATAAGACAATCAGTAGGATATTTAACTTTCCCACACAAGACTTCAACATCTCTAACAATCCCAACTGGTGAAATAGTATCTCTATTGGCAAGCTTAATTGTAACATCTATCTCTTCTATCTCAGCAGGTGCAATATCATCCATAATTTCTTTGTATAAGGAATGAGGTATTGCACTTGCACTAGCACCCATGTCACATAAGCCATGATAGCAACGATCTCCTATTTTAACAGAAATAACAGGCATGCCTACAATAGGTCTATGTTTATTTTTAGTATCAAGTCTAGCAATTCTAGTAGATTCATTGCAGAAGTAAATAACATGCCCATCAATGTTATCGGCCAAGAGATCTTTAACCATAGCAACACTAGGTTCAACTCTAATTTTCTTAGGGGTTTAGGTGTCTTAATATTACTTTTGTTAACCACAGTTGAAGCTTTAGCATGATCCTTTATTCTAACAGGTAAAGGTGGTTTCTCAATATAAGCAGTAGGGACAACAAGATCATTATAAGTGATAGTCTTTTCTTCAACTTTAATAGGTGCAACTACTTTTACTTCAACGGGAGGATTATATTTAAACCACTTCTCCTTAGGGAGATCAACATAAGTAGCAAAGGATTCACAGAAAGAAGCTACTATCTCAGAGTCAAGTCCATATTTAGTGCTAAATTCACGGAAAGCATCGGTATCCACAAAAGATTTAACACAATCAAACTTAGGTGTATACCTAACTCCTTACCTTCATCGAGGTCCCAATCTTCAGAGTTGCGTTTAATTCTTTCCAATAAATCTCATTTGAATTCAATAGTCTTCATTATAAAAGATCCAGTACAAGAAGTATCGAGCATGGAGCGATTACTCAGAGAAAGCCGAGCATAAATTTTTTTGAATAATCATTTCTTTTGAGAGCTCATGATTGGGGCATGAATATAACATTGATTTAAGCCTCCCACAAGCTTGAGCGATGCTTTCTCCTTCGCGAGGCCAAAAATTATATACATAATTACGATCACGATGAACAAGATGCATAGGATAAAACTTCTAATGAAATTCCAATTTCAATCCTTGGTAGTTCCATGATCCAATATCATCACATAGCCTAAACCATGTTAATGCATCTCCCTTAAAAGATAAAGGGAAGACCTTCTTCTTGATAACATCCTCGGGCATACCTGCAAGCTTAAATAATCCACAAACTTCATCCACATAGATTAGGTGCAAATCGGGATGTAATGTTCCGTCACCTGTGAAAGGATTAGCTAGCAGTTTCTCTATCATACCCGAAGGAATTTCAAAGTAAACATTTTAAGTAGGTTCAGTAGGTTTAGGAGCAACTCTTTGCTCTACTGGTCCGGGTGAAGATACCCCGAACAAGCCCCTCAAAGGATTATGTTCCATAGTAACAAGTGACAGTAAATTTCAGCACACTATATAAATTTTTCCTTGCCAAATTCCACCTACCAAAGGCGCTTCACTCCTCGGTAACGGCGCCAGAAAAGAGTCTTGATGACCCACAAGTGTAGGGGATCTATCGTAGTATTTTAGATAAGTAAGAGTGTCGAACCCAACGAGGAGCAGAAGGAAATGATAAGCGGTTTTCAGCAAGGTATTCTCTGCAAGCACATAAATTATCGGTAACATATAGTTTTGTGATAAGGTAATTTGCAACGGGTAGCAAGTAATAAAAGTAAATAAGGTGCAGAAATATGGCCCAATCCTTTTTGTAGAAAAGGACAAGCCTGGACAAACTCTTATATAAAGGAAAGCGCTCCCGAGGACACATGGGAACTATCGTCAAGCTAGTTTTCATCACGTTCATATGATTCGCGTTCGGTACTTTGATAATTTGATACGTGGGTGGACCGGTGCTTGGGTACTGCCCTTACTTGGACAAGCATCCCACTTATGATTAACCCCTATTGCAAGCATCCGCAACTACAACAGAAGTATTAAGGTAAACCTAACCATAGCATGACACATATGGATCCAAATCAGCCCCTTACGAAGCAACACATAAACTAGGGTTTAAGATTCTGTCACTCTAGCAACCCATCATCTACTTATTACTTCCCAATGCCTCCCTCTAGGCCCAAACAATGGTGAAGTGTCATGTAGTCGACGTTCATATGACACCACTAGAGGGATGACAACATACATCTCATCAGAATATCGAACGAATACCAAATTCACATGACTACTTATAGCAAGACTTCTCCCATGTCCTCGGGAACAAACGTAACTACTCACAAAGCATATTCATGTTCATAATCAGAGGGGTATTAATATGCATAATAGATCTGAACATATGATCTTCCACCAAGTAAACCAACTAGCATCAACTACAAGGAGTAATCAAAACTACTAGCAACCCACAGGTACCAATCTGAGGTTTGGATACAAAGATTGGATACAAGAGAGGAACTAGGGTTTGAGATGAGATGGTGCTGGTGAAGATGTTTATGGAGATTTACCCCCTCCCGATGAGAGGATCATTGCTGATGATGATGGTGATGATTTCCCCCTCCCGGAGGGAAGTTTCCCCGGCAGAACAGCTCCGCCGGAGCCCTAGATTGGTTCCGCCAAGGTTCCGCCTCGTGGCGGCGGAGTTTCGTCCTGTGAGCTAGCTTATGATTTTTTTTCTTGGATGAAAGACTCCATATAGCCAAAGATGGGCATCATAGGGCCACCAGGGGGGCCACGAGGAAGGGGGGCGCGCCCAGGGGGTAGGGCGCGCCCCCACCCTTGTGGACGGTGGGTGGCCCCCCTCTGGTACTTTCTTCGCCCAATATTTTTTTATATTCTGAAAATAATTCCTGTCGAGTTTCAGGACTTTTGGAGATGTGCAGAATAGGTCTCTAATATTTTCTCCTTTTCCAGCCAAGAATTCCAACTGCCTGCATTCCCCCTCTTCCTGTAAACCTTGTAAAATAAGAGAATGGGCATAAGTATTGTGACATATTGTGTAATAACAGCCCATAATGCAATAAGTATCGACATAAAAGCATGATGCAAAATGGACGTATCAAATTTCAAAGGGTAAATTCCAATCAGGTGGCTGAACAATAGGAGTAGAAATCAAGGCTTTCTGAAGTATTTCAAATGCTTCTACACAATCATCATAAAAAAAGGAACATCTTTTTGTAAGAGATTAGTGAGAGGCCTAGAGATTTTAGAGAAGTCCTTAATAAACCTCCTATTGAATCCAGCATGACCAAGGAAATTTCTTATACCTTTGATATCTTTAGGACGCGACATCTTTTCAATAGCATCTACTTTACCTTTATCAACTTCAATACCTCTTTCAGAAATTTTATGCCCCAAGACAATACCTTCATTAACCATAAAGTAGCACTTCTCCCAATTCAAGACAAGATTAGTTTCTTCACATCTCTGCAAAACTCGATCAAGGTTACTTAAGCAATAATCAAAAGAAGTTCCATAAGCGGAGAAATCATCCATGAAAACCTCAACAATCTTTTCACAAAAGTCAAAGAATATAGTAGTCATACATCTTTGAAAGGTAGCAGGTGCATTGCATAGACCAAAAGGCATGCATCTATAAGCAAAGATACCGAAAGGGCAAGTAAAAGTGGTTTTCTCTTGATCCGCTTTTGACACAGGTATTTGAGAGAAACCAGAATAACCATCTAGAAAGCAAAAATGTGTATATTTAGATAGTCTTTATAGCATTTGATCAATAAAAGGTAGAGGGTAATGGTCTTTTCTAGTAGCTTTATTTAATTTTTGGAAATCAATTACCATTCTATAACCTATAACAATTCTTTGAGGAATCAATTCATTCTTATCATTAGGAACAACAGAAATACCTCCCTTCTTAGGGACACAATGAACATGCCTTACTCATTGGCTATCAGCAATAGGATAAATTATACCTGCCTCCAGAAGCTTCAGTATTTCATTCCTTACCACTTCTTTCATCTTAGGATTTAACCGTCGTTGATGATCAACAACTGGTTTAGCATCTTTCTCCAATTTAATTTTGTGCTGGCATAGTGTGGGACTAATTCCCTTAAGATCATCAAGAGTATATCCATAGCGGCACGGTGCTTCTTCAGAGTTTTCAATAATTTATTTTCTTCATGTTGTGAAAGGTTAGCACTAATAATAATAACAGGGTATATCTTATTTTCATCAAGATAAGCATATTTCAGAGTATCAGGTAATGGTTTAAGCTCAAACACGGGATCACCCTTAGGTGGAGGAGGATCCCCAAGGATTTCAACAGGCAAATTGTGTTTCAAAATAGGCCCCTGATTAAAGAATACTTCATCTATTTCCCTTCTTTTATTCATAAACATATCATTTTCATGGTCTAGCAAATATTATTCTAAAGGATCATTAGGAGGCACGACAATAGAAGCAAGACCAATAATTTCATCCTTACTAGGCAATTCTTTATCACGGGGTTGTCTATGAAATTTAGAGAAAATAAAATCATGAGGCATATCCCCTAAACCAATAGTAACAATATCTTTCTCGCAGTCTATCTTAGCATTAGCAGTAGTCAAGAAAGTCCTACCAAATATAATGGGACAAAAATTATCTTGTGGGGAACCAAGAACAAGGAAATCGGTAGGATATTTTATCTTCCCACATAAGACTTCAACATCTCTAACAATCCCAATTGGTGATATAGTGTGACGCCCCAAGACCGGAGCTTCAGATGCCTTCCTTGATTTCCGGGTTTTGTCGTGTGATTTGTTTGGTTCGTTGCATTCATCATTGCATCATGTCATCATGCAACCCGTTTTAAAACTCAACTAAATAAATTGCATGGATCTTTGGTCCATTTAAACCGAGGGAATTCACATGGTGATTCTCTTTATAACATATCCTCCCAATATTAAAGAGCTATATCAAATATTCCTTTAATTTGGAATTTATCACAACACACTTGCAAAAATGACCCCATGCCGTTTCTACTTCGAGTTGATCCCGAAACCTTGCCGACAATTCCTTCTCCATTTATCGAAGCTCCTCCGAAATTCTCAACATTTTTGGATACTCCTAAAACCTCATCCTAGTTCAAACCCATTTGAATTAAATTCAAATGAGTTTGAATTCTTATCGTTCGATCTTGGCCATTTCTATTTTCTTGGAACCAGCGCATTTTTGCGAGTCCGGGGAAATTATCCCCGTGCCCAAACTCTTTCTCTAACCTTTCTTTTCTTCCCTTTTTCTTTCTCTTTATTTTTTTCTGTTTTGAAAAGAGTAAGAGAGAGAGAAGGAGCCGAACAGCCAGCAGGCCTCCTGGCCTTTTTCCTCTCCCCACCTAATTGGCCAAGGCCCAGCCGCCGGCCTCCCTAGGTGCAGCCCTCCCTCTCACTTGGGCCTCCCACCAGGCCCATCCTTTCCCCGCAGCCCAGTCACTCCTCTAACCCTAGGCGCCCTCTCCCTCAACCTCTCGTACTCCTGCGCCGCCGCCACGCTCGCACGCACAGAGTGCTCGCCCCATGCTCGATTCCCTCCTCCCTCGATGCGCCGCTTGAGAGGAAGAGAGAGCAGCGCCACACCTCCCTCTTCTTCCCCTGCTCCGGTCAACGCCGAACCGCCGTCCTCGGCTACCCCGTTCCCGCGCGCGCCGTCGCGCCCTCCAGTTGCCTCGCGCCCTCCAGTTGCCTCGCGCCCGTCATCCACCGCCGCTCCGACCGTCTTCATCGGAGTACCACCAGGAAGTCGGGCCCCTGTGCGCCATGGCCGCCTCCCTCCTTTGCACCTGTGCCTCGACCCGTTCCCCTCTGCCTCCTCATCGTCCCCGACCCCAGCCGCCGGATCCGGCCGGATCGAGCCGGCCCGCGTCCGCCATCAGCACCACCTTGCTCCATCGCTCTCCGGACCAGCTCTGTTGCCAGGAGCCGCTGCCTCCCCATGCCGTCCGGCCGTCGCATTGTCATCTCCAGCCACCTGCACCCTCACCTCCTCTGCTCAACGACTATTGTGCCGCTCGATTTGGATGTCGTTGAGCCTCTGTTCGTCGTCGTTTCCACCACGCTGTCCGATGTTGCTCCGCCCTGCCGCCTCTGCTCCGACCTGCAGGCCGGCGCCCGCCTCCTGGCTGCCCTTTTGGCCCTACTGCCTTTGTCGTGGCCAAGACCACCCGGACGCCTGGACTCCTTTTTTCTTTTGTTGCACACCAAGTCGGCCATGCCTTGCTGCCTCCTGTAACGTGCCATGACTCAAGTCCAACGACCACCACGAGGATTTGCCGAGACCATCAAGTTTGAGACTGCTCCGAACCATGTCGTCTCGCCGGATCGTCAAAACCGTTCGGGATTCACCAAGTACCACGATGCCCGGAGCCCTCGGATTTGTCAAGTTTGACTACCCTCTTGTGTACCACTACCGTTGCCCTGAAGACGTTGGAGTCATCAAGTACCTCTCTGAACGAACGTGAACGACTACCATCGCAAGAACGGGACCGGCAAGTCCGAAGACCCCAAGTACCACGACACTGATGACATGAACATCTATGGAATGTGTATGTCTACGCGATGTGATGCCAAGTTCGATGACGACCGTGTATCACTACTGCTCCTCGAACATGAACGACTACTTCCTCTTTGACTCGTGAACCTCTACTTTCACTATGATCCGCGAGTACCACTACGAACTCGAACCGCCGCAAAAACACATGCTTCAAAGGTATAACGTCGAGATGACGCCCGTGAACGAATGCATGTGTGATGTATGAGATGCCCGTGTTTGCTCCATGTCGGAGTTGTTCGTTGCACGAAGCCCCTCTTTTGCCTTGCCACTGTAATGTGGGACACCCGGTAATCGGGAGCACCCCACCATCCTTGCATAATACACTCTCGTCACTCTTCCTTTTGCACTGATATCCCAATGAGCTATTGGATCATCGAAATGTTGCCGTGGCATCATTTCTGTTTCGCCGTTGTGGCACCATTCCCGTTATCGTTGCCGTGGCACTCCTTTTGTTTTCGCCACGATGACAAATGCTTCATAACATGCTCCTGTAACATTTTCATAAAATTGCATAAAACTTGCACATGTCATCCGCATCATGATAATAACATTTAAAATGTTTAAAATTGTTGTTTGCTTTAAATTGCTAGATGCATATGGGGATCTATCGGAATTGTTGTTTGATGTTTCCGGCCCCATTTAAATTGCTTAGATTGTGTAGTTTACTTTTGCTTCTTCTCTTGCCATGTTTAACAACATTTAATATTGTTGGGTACCTAAACGGGAGAGAACTAAATAATTGATGTGGTGTTTCGTCAATATGCAACCCGTTGCATATTGAGTCCCACTTAACTTGTAGTATTGTTTGTGCACTTTTCCATGCCATGCCTCATTAAGCCGGACATGCATCATACTTGGTTGTGCATCATGCCATGTTTATGTGATGGTTGTTTACTATGCTTCTTGCTTCTTTCCGGGTTGCTTCTCTCGTTAGCTTCGGTTTCGTTTCGGAGTTGTGAGGATCTGTTCGACTACGTCCATTTGTCTTCTTCATGGACTCGTTCTTCTTCCTTGCGGGATTGCAGGCAAGATGACCATACCCTCGAAATCACTTCTATCTTTGCTTGCTAGTTGTTCGCTCTATTGCTTTGCCGCGATACCTACCACTTGCTATATCGTGCCTCCCTTTTTGCCATGTCAGCCTCTAACCCACCTTTCCTAGCAAACCGTTGTTTGGCTATGTTACCGCTTTGCTTAGCCCCTCTTATAGCGTTGCTAGTTGCAGGTGAAGATGAAGTTTGTTCCATGTTGGAACATGGATATGTTGGGATATCCCAATATCTCTTATTTAATTAATGCATCTATATACTTGGTAAAGGGTGCAAGGCTCGGCCTTATGCCTGGTGTTTTGTTCCACTCTTGCCGCCCTAGTTTCCGTCATACCGGTGTTATGTTCCTTGATTTTGCTTCCTTACGCGGTTGGGTGTTATGGGAACCCCTTACAGTTCGCTTTGAATAAAACTCCTCCAGCAAGGCCCAACCTTGGTTTTACATTTGCCTAACAACCTAAGCCTTTTTCCCTTGGGTTTCCGGAGCCCAAGGATCATCTTTATTTAACCCCCCGGGCCAGTGCTTCTCTAATTGTTGGTCCAACCTGAGCGATGGTTTTGTGATAAGACAAATCGTAATGGGTAACAAGTAACAAAAGTAAACAAGGTGCAGCAAGGTGGCCCAATCCTTTTTGTAGCAAAGGACAAGCCTGAACGAACTCTTATATAAAGCAAAGCGCTCCCGAGGACACATGGGAATTGTTGTCAAGCTAGTTTTCATCATGCTCATATGATTTGTGTTTGTTACTTTGATAGTTTGATATGTGGGTGGCCGGTGCTTGGGTGCTGCCCTTCCTTGGACAAGCCGCCCACTTATGATTAACCCCTCGCAAGCATCCGCAACTATGAAAGAAATATTAAGGTAAACCTAACCATAACATGAAACATATGGATACAAATCAGCCCCTTACGAAGCAACGCATAAACTAGGGTTTAAGCTTATGTCACTCTAGCAACCCATCATCTACTTACTACTTCCCAATGCCTTCCCCTAGGCCCAAATAATGGTGAAGTGTCATGTAGTCGACATTCACATAACACCACTAGAGGAGAGACAACATGCATCTCATCAAAATATCGAACGAATACCAAATTCACATGATTACTTATAACAAGACATCTCCCATGTCCTCAAGAACAAATGTAACTACTCACAAATCATATTCATAATCATAATCGTAGGAGTATTAATTATCATTAAGGATATGAACATATGATCTTCCACCGAATAAACCAACTAGCATCAACTATAAGGAGTAATCAACACTATTAGCAACCCACAGGTACCAATCTAAGGTTTTGGGACCAAGATCAAATACAAGAGATGAACTAGGGTTTGAGGGGAGATGGTGTTGGTGAATATGTTGATGGAGATTGACCCTCGCTTGATGAGAGGATCGATGGTGATGACGATGGCGATGATTTCCCCCTCCGAGAGGGATGTTTCCTCGGCAGAACAGCTCTACTGAAGCCCTAGATTGGTTTTTCCCAGGTTCCGCCTCGAGACTACGCCGCTTTATCCCTAAAGCTTCTCTATGATTTTTTCCAAGCAAAAAGACACCATATAGCAGAAGATGGGCACCGGAAGCTTGCCAGGGGAGCCACAAGGTTGAGGGGCGTGCCCAGGGGGTAGGGCACGCCCTCCACCCTTGTGGCTGGCTGGTGGCCCCCCTCTGGTTCTTTCTTCGTCCAATATTTTTATATATTCCAAAAATAATCTCTATGAAGTTTCAGGACTTTTGGAGTGTGCAGAATAGGTCTCTAATATTTGCTCCTTTTCCAACTGCCAGCATTCTCCTTCTTCATGTAAACCTTGTAAAATAAGAGAGAATAGGCATAAGTATTGTGATAAATGTGTAATAATAGCCCATAATGCAATAAATATCAACATAAAATCATGATGCAAAATGGATGTATCAAACAGCTCCGCCGGAGCCCTAGATTGGTTCTGCCCAGGTTCCGCCTCGAGACGGCGGCGCTTTGTCCCGAAAGCTTCCTTCTCATTTTTCCCAGGTCAAAACACACCATGTAGCCAAAGATGGTCACCGAAGGCCTACTAGGGGGCCCACAAGGTCGGGGGCGCGCCCTCCACCCTTGTGGCTGGCTAGTGGCCCCCTCTGGTTCTTTTTTTGCCCAATATTTTTTATATATTCAAAAACATGCTCTATGAAGTTTTAGAACTTTTGGAGTTGTGCAGAATAGGTCTCTAATATTTGCTCCTTTTCCAGTCTAGAATTCCAGTTGCTGGCATTCTCCCTCTTCATGTAAATCTTATAAAATAAGCGAGAAAATGCATAAGTATTATGATATAATGTGTAATAACAGCCAATAATGCAATAAAAATTGATATAAAAGCATGATGCAAAATGGACGTATCAACTCCCCCAAGCTTAGACCTTGCTTGTCCTCAAGCGAAAGCTGATATCGATAAATATGTCCACATGTTTAGAGATAGAGGTGTCGATAAAATAAAATACGGACATAATGGCATCACGATCATCTTTAGAACAACAAGGTATAATGCCATATAATTTCTTATACTAAAGTAACAATTCATTCACAAGATAGAGTATGAATCGGAAACTTCATTGAAAACTAACAAATTATAATCTCAGTCATTGAAGCAATTGCAATTTATCATAACATCGGGAAGAGTCAACTAAAGAGCTTTTCAGCAAGCCCACATACTCAACTATCATTTAGTATTTCACAATTGCTAACACTCACGTGATACTTACGGGTTCAAAGCTTCAACCGGACACAAAGGAAGATAGGGGCCTATAGTTTCGCCTCCCAACTTTTTACATCAATGGTAATGTCAACAATAGTACTTTATGAAAACCTACACCCGAGTGGATATATATCCGGATCTCTCCAACATATAGTGCTTGCCAAAAGAGAAAGTGTAAAAAAGGAAAGGTGATGATCACCATGACTCTCGTATAAGGATAGAAGATAAAAGTACAAGATAGGCCCTTCGCAGACGGAAGCAGAGGTTGTCATCCACTTTTATGGTTGGATGCACAAAATCTTAATGCAAAAGAACATCACTTTATATTGCCGCTTGTGATAAGGACCTTTATTATGCAGTCTGTCGCTTTTATTTCTTCCATATCACAAGTTCGTATAAATCCTATTTTCTTCACACTAATAGATCATACATATTTAGAGAGCAATTTTTATTGCTTGCACCAATGAAAACTTACTTGAAAGATCTTACTCAATCCATAGGTAGGTATGGTGGACTCTCATGGCAAAACTGGGGTTAGGGATGTTTGGAAGCACAAGCAGTATCTCTACTTGGTGCAAAGAATTTGGCTAGCATGAGAGGGAAAGGCAAGCTCAACATGTTGGATGATCCATGACAATATAACTTCTATTCGGATATAAGAAAACATAACCTATTATGTTGTCTTCCTTGTCCAACATCAACCTTTTAGCATGTCATATTTTAATGAGTGCTCACAATTACAAAAGATGTCCAAGATAGTGTATTTATATGTGAAGCCTCTCTTTCTTTATTACTTTGTATTAATTGCAACAATGACCAAAACTATGTTTGTCAACTCTCAACAACTTTTATTCATCATACTCTTTATATGTGAAGTCATTACTATCCATAAGATCAATATATGATCTTTTTATTTCTTTTTATTCTTTCTTTTATTTAGTTCCCTCAAGATCATAGCAAGAAAACAAAGCCCTTTACTCTTTATTATATATCTCAAGGACTCGGTTACAAAGAGAGAGCATAAAGCAAAACTCAGACCTAGATCATACTAAAACTTTATTCTACTAGATCAAGATATAATCAAAAGGATCAAACTAAGAAAAGCGATAAAGATAAAGATGTGGTGGTGATACGATACCGGGGCACTCCTCCAAGCTTGGCAGTTGCCAAGGGGAGTGCCCATACCCATGTAATTAGATCTCTTTCTTCGGGGGTGGTGACGATGGAGTTGTTGATGAAGCGGGCTTGTCGTCCATCTTCCAAGGTATAGGCTCACCATCATAGAAAGATGAGCGGGTCTCCGGGATCCTCGAATCTGCAGCAAAAATCATCCTCTTGAATCTATATTCATACTCACAATTTTGGTTTTGCAGGTCATAGATCTGGGCTTGGAGGTGCTCGATTTTCTCGTGAAGCCTGAAGATGGCCTCCTCAATGCTCTTGGGATCCAGCTTGTGCTTGTTTGGTGAACTCCGCAATCATCATATGGTTGGCGTTGAGTTCATGTTCCACCATCCCTTAACACTTGAAAACTTGCTGCTCCATTGCTTCTAGTCTTGTCTCCACGCTTCCGGTCTTCTTCGGCCCCTCAACATCGCAGATGTGCAGCACCCCCTCACGCATCTCAATGGCTTGAGGGTGTCACGGCACCTCCACAAGGTAGGGGTTGATGACCTTCTCAAAAAACTTGTCCTTGGGGGCGCTTGGAGACATCATGGCGATCTAGATCTGTCAGAAAAACAGTTTGAAACAAAAACATGAGATATTGTCGTGGCACAGTGGTCAAAACCTTCGGGAGATTATATAATGAATTTTTACCGACCAAAACAAGTATCGTGCAAGAAAACGGAGTCCGGAGGGCACACGAGGTGGCTACAAGGACGGGGGGCGCGCCCTCCACCCTTGTAGTGGCCTCGTGTCTCTTTCGGACTACTTTTAATTTTCCTAATTTTTTAAATATTCCAAAATGGAGAAAAATTATCATTGGAAATGTTTTGGAGTCGGTTTACTTACCGTACCACATACCTATTCCTTTTCGGAGTCTAGAACGTTCTAGAAAGTGTCCCTTATGTACTCCTCCTATGTTACGGTATCAATTATATTGGTATCAACATTTATGGGAGTACCTGAGATATAATGTTTGATTCTTTGACCGTTTTCCACCTTCGGATTTGTGCCTTCGGTGTTGTTGATTTTTATGGCACCGAAATGATAGACCTCCTCGATAATGTAAGGACCTTCCCATTTAGAGAGAAGTTTTCCTGCAAAAAATCTTAAACGTGAGTTGTATAGCAAAACATGATCACCTATATTAAACTCATGCTTTTGTATCCTTTTATCATGCCATCTTTTAACTTTTTCTTTAAACAACTTGGCATTCTCATAGGCTTGGGTTCTCCATTCATCAAGTGAGCTAATATCAAATAACCTCTTCTCACCGGCAAGTTTGAAGTCATAATTGAGCTCTTTAATAGCCCAATATGCCTTATGTTCTAGTTCAAGAGGTAATTGACATGCTTTTCCACAAACCATTTTATATGGCGACATGCCCATAGGATTCTTATAAGCAGTTCCATAAGCCCACAGTGCATCATCAAGTTTCTTAGACCAACTGTTTCTAGATATATTAAGATTCTTTTGCAAAATTAATTTAAGCTCTCTATTACTCAATTCTACTTGACCACTAGACTAAGGATGATAAGGAGAGGCAATTCTATGGTTGACATCATATTTAGCAAGTATTGTATAGAAAGCACCATGAATAAAATGTGAACCACCATCAGTCATTAAATATCTAGGGACTCCAAACCTCGGAAAAATAACTTCTTTAAGCATCTTAATAGAAGTGTTATGATCAACACTACTAGTTGGAATAGCTTCTACCCACTTGGTAACGTAATCAACAATAACTAAAATATCTGTATACCCATTAGAGGAAGGAAAAGGTCCCATATAATCAAAGCCCCAAACATCAAATGGTTCAATAACAAGTGAATAGTTCATAGGCATTTCCTAACGTCCACTACTATTACCAATTCTCTGGCATTCATCACATGAAAAGACAAACTTACGAGCATCCGTGAAGAGAGTAGGCCAATAAAAACCAGATTGCAATACCTTATGTGCAGTTCTATCTCCAGCGTGGTGTCCTCCGTAAGACTCAGAGTGGCACTTGCATAGGATCTGTCCATATTCATGCTCGGGTACACAACGTCTAATAACACCATCTACTCCTTCTTTATAAAGGTGTGGGTCATCCCAAAAGTAATGTCTTAAATCATAGAAAAACATTTTCTTTTGTTGATATGTGAAACTAGGTGGTATAAATTTAGCAACAATATAATTAGCATAATCAGCATACCATGGAGTATTACAAGAAGAATTTATGACATGTAATTGCTCATCAGGAAAGCTATCATCAATAGGCAGTGCGTCATCAAGAACAATCTCTAACCTAGACAAGTTATCTGCAACGGGGTTCTCAGCTCCCTTTCTATCAATAATATGCATATCAAATTCTTATAGTAGGAGAAACCATCTAATAAGTCTAGGTTTAGCATCTTTCTTTTCCATAAGATATTTAATAGCAACATGATCAGTGTGAACAGTTACTTTGGAATCAACAATATAAGGTCTGAAATTATCACACAAATACAACTGCTAAAAATTCCTTTTTCAGTGGTAGCATAATTTCTCTGGGCACTGTCTAGAGTTTTACTAGCATACCCAATAACATTTAATTTCTTATGAACTCTTTGTCCTAGAACAGCACCAGCAGCATAATCACTAGCATCACAAATAATTTCAAAGGGTAAATTCCAATCAGGTGGCCGAACAATAGGTGCAGAAATCAAGGCTTTCTTAAGTATTTCAAATGCTTCTACACAATCATCATCAAAAACAAAAGGAACATCTTTTTGCAAGAGATTAGTGAGAGGCCTAGAAATTTTAGAGAAGTCTTTAATAAACCTCCTATAGAAACCAGCATGACCAAGGAAACTTCTTACACCTTTGATATCTTTAGGACACGGCATCTTTTCAATAGCATATACTTTAGCTTTATCAACTTCAATACCTCTTTTATAAATTTTATGCCCCAAGACAATACCTTCATTAACTATAAAGTGGCACTTCTCCCAATTCAAGACAAGATTAGTTTCTTCACATCTTTGCAAAACTCAATTAAGGTTGCCTAAGCAATCATCAAAACAAGTTTCGTAAATGGAGAAATCATCCATGAAACCCTCAACGATCTTTTCATAGAAATAAGAGAATATAGCAGTCATACATCTTTGAAAGGTGGAAGGTGCATTACATAAACCAAAAGGCATATGCCTGTAAGCAAAGGTATCGAAAGGGCAAGTAAAAGTGGTTTTCTCTTGATCATCTTTTGACACGGGTATTTGCGAGAAACCAGAATAACCATCTAGAAAGCAAAAATGTGTATGCTTGGATAATCTTTCTAGCATTTGATCAATAAAAGGTAGAGGGTAATGATCTTTTCTAGTAGCTTTATTTAGTTTGCGAAAATCAATTACCATTCTATAACCCGTAACAATTCTTTGAGGAATCAATTCATTCTTATCATTAGGAACGACAGTAATACCTCCCTTCTTAGGGCTACAATGAACAGGACTTACCCATTGACTATCAGCAATAGGATAAATTATACCCGCCTTTAGAAGCTTTAGTATTTCACTAGCACAAAAGCCCGTGCGTTGCAACGGGGAAGAAAATTGATGCATCGATTTGAGAAAAAGGCTAGTTTCGCCATTCACCAAAATGCCCATCAACGCGGCATACGGGTCATGCATGTACGCTTTTATCATGTCATCATTTCCTTTAATTAGAGCCATGCATGTATCTTTTTCTCATTTAATTTAATTAGAGCCAATCACACCATGCCAAGCCCATAAATCCTTCTAATTAGAGCCAATACAACATGGTTGCATCGTCCATATCCCCTTCATTATGGAGTTTTCTCTCCTTTTGGTATGCTGTTTCCTCTCTTTCTTGGTTTTGAAGATGACTTGCTGATATAAGTTGAATCTACTACAACTCACGTGTGTATATAAGTTGGTGAAATTTGATCTAAAGGAGCGAGGTAGGGTTAATATTGATTAAATCAGTTCTTTACTGCAATCTGATTATAGGCCGGCTGGCTATAGCCTTCGTGGCCCAACCCAGAGGTTAGGGGTTCGATACCCAGTTAAAACATATATTTTTTACCTTTTTTCATGAAAGTGGCAGGAGCAGGCCCATCAAAGGAAGGTCGATGCCCAGCCAGTTGGGCCGTTGCACCTTCCGACTATGTTCTCCCATCGCATGAAAACACGGCCAGAAATTCACGTGAATAGTACCACCTCATTAGATTAAAAAAAGTACAAATAACAAAATCACGTAGGCGGGACGAAACCAAGAATACCACCTTGCTTTATTAGTAGGTATTTCATTTCTTACCACTTCTTTCATCTTAGGATTTAACCGTCGTTGATGATCAACAACCAGTTTAGCATCTTTCTTCAATTTAATTTTGTGCTGACATAGAGTGGGACTAAAGCCCTTAAGATCATTGAGAGTATATCCAATAGTGGCACGATGCTTCTTCAGAGTTTTCAATAATATCTTTTCTTCATGCTCTGAAAGGTTAGCACTAATAATAACAGGATATATCTTCTTTTCGTCAAGATAAGCATATTTCAGAGTATCAGGTAATTGTTTAAGCTCAAACACGGGATCACCTTTAGGTGGAGGAGGATCCCTAAGGATTTCAACACGCAAATTATGTTCCAAAATAGGTCCTTGATTAAAGAATACTTCATCTATTTCCCTTCTTTCATTCATAGACAAATCATTTTCATGGTCTAGCAAATATTGTTCTAAGGATCAGTACGAGGCACGTCGATAGAAGCAAGACCAATAATTTCATCCTTACTAGGCAATTCTTTATCATGGGGTTGTCTACAAAATTTAGAGAAATTAAAATCATGAGACATTTCCCTAATCCAACAGTAACAATATCTTTCTCGCAGTCTATCTTAGCATTAACAGTATTCAAGAAAGGTCTACCAAATATAATGTGACAAAAATTATCTTGAGGGGAAGCAAGAACAAGAAAATCAGTAGGATATTTTATCTTCCCACACGAGACTTCAACATCTCTAACAATACCAATTGGTGATATAGTATATCTATTAGCAAGCTTAATAGTAACATCAATATCTTCTATCTCAGCAGGTGCAATGTCATTCATAATTTCTTTATATAAGGTATAAGGAATTGCACTCACACTAGAACCCACATCACATAAGCCATGATAACAATGATCTTCTATTTTAACAAAAACAACAAGCATTCCAACAATAGGTCTATGTTTATCTTTCATATCGGGTTTAGCAATCCTAGCAGCTTCATCACAGAAATAAATAACATGCCCATCAATATTATCTACCAAGAGATCTTTAACCATAGCAATACTAGGTTCAACTTTAATTTGCTCAGGGGGGTTGGGTGTTTTAATATAACTTTTGTTGACCACAGTTGAAGCTTTAGCATGATCTTTTATTCTAACAGGGAAAGGTGGTTTCTCAATATAAGCAGTAGGAACAATAGGATCAACATTATAAGTAATAGTTTCTTCTTCAACTCTAATAGGTTCTACTACTTTAACTTCAATGGGAGGATGATATTTAAACCACTTCTCCTTAGGGATATCAACATGAGTAGCAAAAGATTTACAGAAAGAAGCTACTATCTCAGAGTCAAGTCCATATTTAGTGCTAAAATCATGAAAGGCATCTGTATCCATAAAAGATTTAACACAATCAAAGTTAAGGTTTATACCTGACTCTTTACCTTCGTCGAGTTCCCAATCTTCAGAGTTGCATTTAATTCTTTCCAATAAATCCCATTTGAATTCAATATCCTTCTTCATATAGGAACCGGTACAATAGGTATCGAGCATGGATCGATCATTATGAGAAAGCCGAGCATAATTTTTTTGAATAATAATTTCTCTTGAGAGCTCATGATTGGGGCATGAATATAACATTTACTTAAGCCATCCCCAAGATTGAGTGATACTTTCTCCTTCACGAGGCAAAAAATTATATATATATATAATTCCGATCGCGATGAACCAGATGCATAGGATAAAACTTCTGATGAAATTCCAATTTCAATCGGTTGTAGTTCCATGATCCAATATCATCCAATAGCCCATACCATGTCAATGACTTTCCCTAAAAATATAAATGGAATACCTTCTTGACAACATCCTCGGGCATACCTGCAAGCTTAAATAATCTACAAACTTCATCCACATAGATTAGGTGCATATCAGGATGTAATGTTCCATCTCCTGCATAAGAATTAGCTAGCAGTTTCTCTATCATACCCGAAGGAATTCATAATAAATATTTTCAGTAGGTGCAGTAGGTTGAGGAGAAACTCTTTGCTCTTCCGGTCGAGGTGAAGATACCCCAAACAAGCCCCTCAAAGGATTATTTTCCATAGTAATAAGTGACAGTAAATTTCAGCACACTATATAAATGTTTCCTTACCAAATTCCACTTATCAAAGGCGCTTCACTCCCCGGCAACAGCGCCAGGAAAGAGTCTTGATGACCCAAAAGTATAGAGGATCTATCGTAGTCCTTTTGATAAGTAAGAGTGTCGGACCAAACGAGGAGCAGAAGGAAATGACAAGTAGTTTTCAGCAAGGTATTCTCTGCAAGGACTGAAATTATCGGTAATAGATAGTTTTGTGATAAGATAAATCGTAACGGGTAACAAGTAGTAAAAGTAAACAAGGTGCAGCAAGGTGGCCCAATCCTTTTTATAGCAAAGGACAAGCCTGAACGGACTCTTATATAAAGCAAAGTGCTCCCGAGGACACATGGTAATTGTTGTCAAGCTAGTTTTCATCATGCTCATATGATTCGCGTTCGTTACTTTGATAATTTGATATGTGGGTGCACCGGTGCTTGGGTGCTACCCTTCCTTAGACAAGCCTCCCACTTATGATTAACCCCTCTCACAAGCATCTGCAAACTGCGAAAGAAGAATTAAGGTAAACCTAACCATAGCATGAAACATATATATGGATCCATATCAGCCCCTTACGAAGCAATACATAAATTAGGGTTTAAGCTTCTGTCACTCTAGCAACCCATCATCTACTTATTACTGTTGGGTTTCATAGTAATTTCAAAAAATTTCCTACGCACACGCAAGATCATGTGATGCATAGCAACGAGGGGAGAGTATTGTCTACGTACCCAACGCAGACCGACTGCGGAAGCGATGACACGACGTAGAGGAAGTAGTCGTACGTCTTCTCGATCCAACCGATCAAGCACCGAAACTACGGCACCTCCGAGTTCGAGCACACGTTCAGCTCGATGACGATCCCCGGACTCCGATCCAGCAAAGTGTCGGGGAAGAGTTTCGTCAGCACAACGGCGTGGTGACGATCTTGATGAACTACAGCAGCAGGGCTTCGCCTAAACTCCGCTACAGTATTATCGAGGAATATGGTGGCAGGGGGCACCGCACACGGCTAAGGAATAGATCACGTGGATCAACTTGTGTCAACTTGTGTGTTTTGGGGTGCCTCTACCTCAGTATATAAAGGAGCCAAGGGGGGAGAGGGGCGCCGGCCAGGGAGGAGGGCGCAGGAGGAGTCCTACTCCTACCGGGAGTAGGACTCCCCCCCCAATCCTATTCCAACTAGGATTCCCAAGGGGGAAAGAGGGAGAGGGGTGGCCGGCCACCTCTCCTAGTCCTAATAGGACTAGGGGAAGGGGGGAGGCGCGCAGCCCCCTTGGGCTGCCCCTTTCTCCTTTCCACTAAGGCCCATGATGGCCCATATGGTTCCCGGGGGGTTCCGGTAACCCTCTCGGTAACCCGGTAAAATCCCGATTTCACCCGGAACACTTCCGATGTCCAAACATAGGCTTCCAATATATCAATCTTTATGTCTCGACCATTTCGAGACTCCTCGTCATTTCCGTGATCACATCCGGGACTCCGAACAACCTTCGGTACATCAAAATGCATAAACTCATAATATAACTGTCATCGTAACCTTAAGCGTGCGGACCCTACGGGTTCGAGAACAATGTAGACATGACCGAGACACGTCTCCGGTCAATAACCAATAGCGGGACCTGGATGCCCATATTGGCTCCTACATATTCTACGAAGATCTTTATCGGTCAGACCGCATAACAACATACGTTGTTCCCTTTGTCATCGGTATGTTACTTGCCCGAGATTCGATCGTCGGTATCCAATACCTAGTTCAATCTCGTTACCGGCAAGTCTCTTTACTCGTTCCGTAATACATCATCTCACAACTAACATATTAGTTGTAATGCTTGCAAGGCTTATGTGATGTGTATTACCGAGAGGGCCCAGAGATACCTCTTCGACAATCGGAGTGACAAATCCTAATCTCGAAATACGCCAACCCAACATCGACCATTGGAGACACCTGTAGTACTCCTTTATAATCACCCAGTTACGTTGTGATGTTTGGTAGTACCCAAAGTGTTCCTCCGGTAAACGGGAGTTGCATAATCTCATAGTCATAGGAACATGTATAAGTCATGAAGAAAGCAATAGCAACATACTAAACGATCGGGTGCTAAGCTAATGGAATGGGTCATGTCAATCAGATCATTCTACTAATGATGTGACCTCGTTAATCAAATAACAACTCATTGTTCATGGTTAGGAAACATAACCATCTTTGATTAACGAGCTAGTCAAGTAGAGGCATACTAGTGACACTCTGTTTGTCTATGTATTCACACATGTATTATGTTTCCGGTAAATACAATTCTAGCATGAATAATAAACATTTATCATGATTATAAGGAAATAAATAATAACTTTGTTATTGCCTCTAGGGCATATTTCCTTCAGTCTCCCACTTGCACTAGAGTCAATAATCTAGATTACACTGTAATGATTCTAACACCCATGGAGCCTTGGTGCTGATCATGTTTTGCTCGTGGAAGAGGCTTAGTCAATGGGTCTGCAACATTCAGATCCGTATGTATCTTGCAAATCTCTATGTCTCCCGCCTGGACTAGATCCCGGATGGAGTTGAAGCGTCTCTTGATGTGTTTGGTCCTTTTGTGAAATCTGGATTCCTTTGCCAAGGCAATTGCACCAGTATTGTCACAAAAGATTTTCATTGGACCCGATGCACTAGGTATGACACCTAGATCGGATATGAACTCCTTCATCCAGACTCCTTCATTTGCTGCTTCCGAAGCAGCTATGTATTCCGCTTCACATGTAGATCCCGCTACGACGCTTTGTTTAGAACTGCACCAACTGACAGCTCCACCGTTTAATGTAAACACATATCCGGTTTGCGATTTAGAATCGTCCGGATTAGTGTCAAAGCTTGCATCAACGTAACCTTTTACGATGAGCTCTTTGTCACCTCCATATATGAGAAACATATCCTTAGTCCTTTTCAGGTATTTCAGGATGTTCTTGACCGCTGTCCAGTGATCCACTCCTGGATTACTTTGGTACCTCCCTGCTAAACTTATAGCAAGGCATACATCAGGTCTGGTACACAGCATTGCATACATGATAGATCCTATGGCTGATGCATAGGGAACATCTTTCATATTCTCTCTATCTTCTGCAGTGGTCGGGCATTGAGTCTTACTCAATTTCACACCTTGTAACACAGGCAAGAACCCTTTCTTCGCTTGATCCATTTTGAACTTCTTCAAAATTTTGTCAAGGTATGTGCTTTGTGAAAGTCCAATTAAGCGTTTTGATCTATCTCTATAGATCTTAATGCCTAATATGTAAGCAGCTTCACCGAGGTCTTTCATTGAAAAACTTTTATTCAAGTATCCCTTTATGCTATCCAGAAATTCTATATAATTTCCAATCAGTAATATGTCATCCACATATAATATCAGAAATGCTACAGAGCTCCCACTCACTTTCTTGTAAATACAGGCTTCTCCGAAAGTCTGTATAAAACCAAATGCTTTGATCACACTATCAAAACATTTATTCCAACTCCGAGAGGCTTGCACCAGTCCATAAATGGATCGCTGGAGCTTGCACACTTTGTTAGCTCCCTTTGGATCGACAAAACCTTCCGGTTGCATCATATACAACTCTTCTTCCAGAAATTCATTCAGGAATGCAGTTTTGACATCCATCTGCCAAATTTCATAATCATAAAATGCGGCAATCGCTAACATGATTCGGACGGACTTAAGCATCGCTACGGGTGAGAAGGTCTCATCGTAGTCAATCCCTTGAACTTGCCGAAAACCTTTTGCGACAAGTCGAGCTTTGTAGACAGTAACATTACCATCAGCGTCAGTCTTCTTCTTAAAGATCCATTTATTCTCAATTGCTTGCCGATCATCGGGCAAGTCAACCAAAGTCCATACTTTGTTCTCATACATGGATCCCATCTCAGATTTCATGGCTTCAAGCCACTTTGCGGAATCTGGGCTCACCATCGCTTCTTCATAGTTCGTAGGTTCATCATGATCTAGTAGCATGACTTCCAGAACAGGATTACCGTACCACTCTGGTGCGGATCTTACTCTGGTTGATCTACGAGGTTCAGTAGTATCTTGATCTGAAGTTTCATGATCATTATCATTGGCTTCCTCACTAACTGGTGTAGGTGTCATTGAAACAGTTTTCTGTGATGAACTACTTTCCAGTAAGGGAGCAGGTACAGTTACCTCATCAAGTTCTACTTTCCTCCCACTCACTTCTTTCGAGAGAAACTCCTTCTCTAGAAATGATCCATTCTTAGCAACGAATGTCTTGCCTTCGGATCTGTGATAGAAGGTGTACCCAACAGTTTCCTTTGGGTATCCTATGAAGACACATTTCTCCGATTTGGGTTCGAGCTTATCAGGTTGAAGTTTTTTCACATAAGCATCGCAGCCCCAAACTTTAAGAAACGACAACTTTGGTTTCTTGCCAAACCACAATTCATAAGGCGTCGTCTCAACGGATTTTGATGGTGCCCTATTTAACGTGAATGCGGCCATCTCTATAGCATAACCCCAAAACGATAGCGGTAAATCGGTAAGAAACATCATAGATCACACCATATCTAGTAAAGTACGATTACGACGTTCGGACACACCATTACGCTGTGGTGTTCCGGGTGGCGTGAGTTGCGAAACTATTCCACAGTTTTTCAAATGTACACCAAACTCGTAACTCAAATATTCTCCTCCACGATCAGATCGTAGAAACTTTATTTTCTTGTTACGATGATTTTCAACTTCACTCTGAAATTCTTTGAACTTTTCAAATGTTTCAGACTTATGTTTCATTAAGTAGACATTCCCATATCTGCTTAAATCATCTGTGAAGGTGAGAAAATAACGATATCCGCCACGAGCCTCAATATTCATTGGACCGCACACATCGGTATGTATGATTTCCAACAAATCTGTTGCTCTTTCCATAGAACCGGAGAACGGTGTTTTGGTCATCTTACCCATGAGGCACGGTTCGCAAGTACCAAGCGATTCATAATCAAGTGGTTCCAAAAGTCCATCAATATGGAGTTTCTTCATGCGCTTTACACCGATATGACCTAAACGGCAGTGCCACAAATAAGTTGCACTTTCATTATCAACTCTGCATCTTTTGGTTTCAACATTATGAATATGTGTATAACTACTATCGAGATCTAATAAGAATAGACCACTCTTTAAGGGTGCATGACCATAAAAGATATTACTCATATAAATAGAACAACCATTATTCTCTGATTTAAATGAATAACCGTCTCGCATTAAACAAGATCCAGATATAATGTTCATGCTCAACGCTGGCACCAAATAACAATTATTTAGGTCTAATATTAATCCCGAAGGTAGATGTAGAGGTAGTGTGCCGACCGCGATCACATCGACTTTGGAACCGTTTCCCACGCGCATCGTCACCTCGTCCTTTGCCAGTGCTCGCTTATTCCGTAGTCCCTGTTTCGAGTTGCAAATATTAACAACAGAACCAGTATCAAATACCCAGGTGCTACTGCGAGCTCTAGTAAGGTACACATCAATAACATGTATATCACATATACCTTTGTTCACCTTGCCATCCTTCTTATCCGCCAAATACTTGGGGCAGTTCCGCTTCCAGTGACCAGTCTGCTTGCAGTAGAAGCACTCAGTTTCAGGCTTAGGTCCAGACTTGGGTTTCTTCTCTTGAGCAACAACTTGCTTGCCGTTCTTCTTGAAGTTCCCCTTCTTCTTCCCTTTTCCCTTTTTCTTGAAACTAGTGGTTTTGTTAACCATCAACACTTGATGCTCCTTCTTGATTTCTACCTCCGCAGCTTTCAGCATTGCGAAGAGCTCGGGAATAGTCTTGTTCATCCCTTGCATATTATAGTTCATCACGAAGCTCTTGTAGCTTGGTGGCAGTGATTGGAGAATTCTGTCGATGACGCAATCATCCGGAAGATTAACTCCCAATTGAATCAAGTGATTATTATACCCAGACATTTTGAGTATATGCTCACTGACAGAACTGTTCTCCTCCATCTTGCAGCTATAGAACTTATTGGAGACTTCATATCTCTCAATCCGGGCATTTGCTTGAAATATTAACTTCAACTCCTGGAACATCTCATATGCTCCATGACGTTCAAAACATCGTTGAAGTCCCGATTCTAAGCCGTAAAGCATGGCACACTGAACTATCGAGTAGTCATCAGCTTTGCTCTGTCAGACGTTCATAACATCTGGCGTTGCTCCAGCAGCAGGCCTGGCACCCAGTGGTGCTTCCAGGACGTAATTCTTCTGTGCAGCAATGAGGATAATCCTCAAGTTACGGACCCAGTCCGTGTAATTGCTACCATCATCTTTCAACTTTGCTTTCTCAAGGAACGCATTAAAATTCAACGGTACAACAGCACGAGCCATCTATCTACAATCAACATAAACAAGCAAGATACTATCAGGTACTAAGTTCATGATAAATTTAAGTTCAATTAATCATATTACTTAAGAACTCCCACTTAGATAGACATCCCTCTAATCTTCTAAGTGATTACGTGATCCAAATCAACTAAACCATGACCGATCATCACGTGAGATGGAGTAGTTTTCAATGGTGAACATCGTTTATGTTGATCATATCTACTATATGATTCACGCTCGACCTTTCGGTCTCCGTGTTCCGAGGCCATATCTACATATGCTAGGCTCGTCAAGTTTAACCTGAGTATTCTGCGTGTGCAAAAACTGGCTTGCACCCGTTGTAGATGGACGTAGAGCTTATCACACCCGATCATCACGTGGTGTCTGGGCACGACGAACTTTGGCAACGGTGCATACTCAGGGAGAACACTTCTTGATAATTTAGTGAGAGATCATCTTATAATGCTACCGTCAATCAAAGCAAGATAAGATGCATAAAAAGATAAACATCACATGCAATCAATATAAGTGATATGATATGGCCATCATCATCTTGTGCTTGTGATCTCCATCTCCGAAGCACCGTCATGATCACCATCGTCACCGGCGCGACACCTTGATCTCCATCGTAGCATCGTTGTCGTCTTGCCAATCTTATGCTTTCACGACTATCACTACCGTTTAGTAATAAAGTAAAGCATTACATCGCGATTGCATTACATACAATAAAGCGACAACCATATGGCTCCTGCCAGTTGCCGATAACTTGGTTACAAAACATGATCATCTCATACAATAAAATTCAGCATCATGCCTTGACCATATCACATCACAACATGCCCTGCAAAAACAAGTTAGACGTCCTCTACTTTGTTGTTGCATGTTTTTACGTGGCTGCTACGGGCTTAAGTAAGAACCAATCTCACCTACGCATCAAAACCACAACGATAGTTTGTCAAATAGACTCCGTTTTAACCTTTGCAAGGACCGGGCGTAGCCATACTTGGTTCAACTAAAGTTGGAGAGACAGTCGCCCGCAAGCTATCTCTGTGCAAAGCACGTCGAGGGAACCGGTCTCGCGTAAGCGTACGCGTAAAGTTGGTCTGGGTCGTCTCGTCCAACAATACCGCCGAACCAAAGTATGACATGCTGGTAGGCAGTATGACTTGTATCGTCCACAACTCACTTGTGTTCTACTCGTGCATATAACATCAACATCAATAACCTGGCTCGGATGCCACTGTTGGGTTTCGTAGTAATTTCAAAAAATTTCCTACGCACACGCAAGATCATGTGATGCATAGCAACGAGGGGAGAGTATTGTCTATGTACCCAACGCAGACCGACTGCGGAAGCGATGACACGACGTAGAGGAAGTAGTCGTACGTCTTCTCGATCCAACCGATCAAGCACCGAAACTACGGCACCTCCGAGTTCGAGCACACGTTCAGCTCGATGACGATCCCCGGACTCCGATCCAGCAAAGTGTCGGGGAAGAGTTTCGTCAGCACGATGGCGTGGTGACGATCTTGATGAACTACAGCAGCAGGGCTTCGCCTAAACTCCGCTACAGTATTATCGAGGAATATGGTGGCAGGGGGCACCGCACACGGCTAAGGAATAGATCACGTGGATCAACTTGTGTCAACTTGTGTGTTTTGGGGTGCCTCTACCTCAGTATATAAAGGAGCCAAGGGGGGAGAGGGGCGGGCCAGGGAGGAGGGCGCAGGAGGAGTCCTACTCTTACCGGGAGTAGGACTCCCCCCCCCCCCCCAATCCTATTCCAACTAGGATTCCCAAGGGGGAAAGAGGGAGAGGGGTGGCCGACCACCTCTCCTAGTCCTAATAGGACTAGGGGAAGGGGGGAGGCGCGCAGCCCCCTTGGGATGCCCCTTTCTCCTTTCCACTAAGGCCCATGATGGCCCATATGGTTCCCGGGGGGTTCCGGTAACCCTCTCGGTAACCCGGTAAAATCCCGATTTCACCCGGAACACTTCCGATGTCCAAACATAGGCTTCCAATATATCAATCTTTATGTCTCGACCATTTCGAGACTCCTCGTCATTTCCGTGATCACATCCGGGACTCCGAACAACCTTCGGTACATCAAAATGCATAAACTCATAATATAACTGTCATCGTAACCTTAAGCGTGCGGACCCTACGGGTTCGAGAACAATGTAGACATGACCGAGACACATCTCCGGTCAATAACCAATAGCGGGACCTGGATGCCCATATTGTCTCCTACATATTCTACGAAGATCTTTATCGGTCAGACCGCATAACAACATACGTTGTTCCCTTTGTCATCGGTATGTTACTTGCCCGAGATTCGATCGTCGGTATCCAATACCTAGTTCAATCTCGTTACCGGCAAGTCTCTTTACTCGTTCCGTAATACATCATCTCACAACTAACATATTAGTTGTAATGCTTGCAAGGCTTATGTGATGTGTATTATCGAGAGGGCCCAGAGATACCTCTCCGACAATCGGAGTGACAAATCCTAATCTCGAAATACGCCAACCCAACATCGACCATTGGAGACACCTGTAGTACTCCTTTATAATCACCCAGTTACGTTGTGACGTTTGGTAGTACCCAAAGTGTTCCTCCGGTAAACGGGAGTTGCATAATCTCATAGTCATAGGAACATGTATAAGTCATGAAGAAAGCAATAGCAACATACTAAACGATCGGGTGCTAAGCTAATGGAATGGGTCATGTCAATCAGATCATTCTACTAATGATGTGACCTCGTTAATCAAATAACAACTCATTGTTCATGGTTAGGAAACATAACCATCTTTGATTAACGAGCTAGTCAAGTAGAGGCATACTAGTGACACTCTGTTTGTCTATGTATTCACACATGTATTATGTTTCCGGTAAATACAATTCTAGCATGAATAATAAACATTTATCATGATTATAAGGAGATAAATAATAACTTTGTTATTGCCTCTAGGGCATATTTCCTTCAATTACTTCCCAATGCCTTCCCCTAGGCCGAAATAAAGGTGAAGTGTCATGTAGTCGACGGTCACATAACACCACTAGAGGACAGACAACATACATCTCATCAAAATATCAAACGAATACCAAATTCACATGATTACTTATAGCAAGACTTCTCCCATGTCCTCATGAACACACGTAACTACTCACAAAACATATTTATGCTCAAGATCAAAGGAGTATTATCATTAAGGATCTGAAAATATAATCTTCCACCGAATAAACCAACTAGCATCAACTACAAGGAGTAATCAACACCTACTAGCAACCCACGGTACCAATATGAGGTTTTGGGACCAACATCGAATACAAGAGATGAACTAGGGTTTGAGAGGAGATGGTGCTGGTGAAGATGTTGATGGCGATTGAACACCTCCCGATGAGAGGATCGTTGGTGATGATGATGGATTTGATTTCCCCCTCCCGGAGGGATGTTTCCCCGGCAGAACTGCTCCGCCGGAGCCCTAGATTGGTTCTGCCCAGGTTCTGCCTAAGGATGGCAATGGGTCGGGTTTGGATCGGGTTGAACAATATCAAATCCATACCCATATTATGAAGACAATCTTTGCCCGCCCATGAAAATATCCACGGGCGAAAAATTGTGTCCATGTCCAAACCCGATGGATATCCATACCCATTGGATATCCATTGGGTCCTCTCGAGACATATAAATGAGACATAACACAATGTTAACATAAGCTCTTCCATTCTTCACCTAGTGGCAGGCTAGGCTTCACTTATGGTAAACATCAACTTATGGTACATCAACGTCCACTTACAACCTAAGATCATTTAGTATTTTTCGAACAGATGGAAATGACAAGTCATTTAGCAAGGAGATAAAAATAAGGGAAGGGGCCTTGGAGTATGTTACGGTGGGAATTGAGTATCAAATAATGAAAGTTATGATGGGGATTGTGTGATTTCTTTTACATGTTTTGGATAACAACGTGTAAAATTGCAGTGGGACATGTGACTGTGGGGTAGGGATATCAGATTTTTGCCCATTAAGTCGTACTATCGGGTCGGGTTTGGGTATACCCACGGGTACAAGATTATATCCATGCCCTATCCACGAGTAATCGGGTCGGGTTTGGGCACCGCCCATGGACACAAAAGTATATCCAAACCCTATCCATTCGGGTCGGGTATCCATGGATATCCATGTTCATGGGTAAAATCGCCATCCTTAGTTCTACCTCGAGACGGTGACGCTTCGTCCCGAAAGCTTCTCTCATTTTTCCAGGTCAAAACACACCATATAGCCAAAGATGGGCACCGAAGGCCTGCCAGGGGGCCCACAAGGTCGGGGGGCGCGCCCTCCACCCTTGTGGCTGGCTGGTGGCCCCCCTCTGGTTCTTTCTTCGCCCAATATTTTTTATATATTCCAAAAACATGCTCCGTGAAGTTTCGGGACTTTTGGAGTTGTGCAGAATAGGTCTCTAATCTTTGCTCCTTTTCTAGTCCAGAATTCCAGCTGTCGGCATTCTCCCTCTTTATGTAAACCTTATAAAATAAGAGAGAAAAGGCATAAGTATTGCGATATAATGTGTAATAACAGCCCATAATGCAATAAATATTAATATAAAAGCATGATGCAAAATGGACGTATCACTCATACAATTTAATCTATCTCAATACCGAGGAGGGATTGATAACCCATCTTACGCGTTGGGTTGCAAGTATTTGTTATTTGTGTGCAGGTATTGTTTATATAGTGTTGCTTGGTTCTCCTACTGGATTGATAACCTTGGTTTCATAACTGAGATAAATACTTACCGTTGTTGTGCTGCATCATCCTCTCCTCTTCGGGGAAATACCAACGTAGATACAAGCAATCAGCATGGGAGAGTCATATGCCTCCAGGAAGAAGAAAAGTTCTCATGAACGCATGAGAAAGCTTGAGGAGAGACTTGCAACTCAGGAGCTAGCTGTGAGATCAACAGTTGATAGGTATCAAGAAGAGATGAATGCAAGAATATTAGAGCAATAATAAGAAATCGAATAGATGAAAGCAAAGCAGCAATATGAAATTCCAGCTCTTAAGAAGGAATAAGAGGAGAAAGCCGCTTCTATGTAAAAGAAGAAATAAGAACTGGAAGGAGCTTTTGGTTATCTCTTAAAGAAGAGGCATGACGGCTCTGATAACATCATGTCGCATCCACTCTGGGGGGCTCTAAGACAGCATGTCACAACCCTGATGGTAGTCTTCTTCGTCCGGAAACTTTGGTCGTCCCTTATTATATTTTGTAATATGTGGTACTTTGTGTGTTTCTTTTTATGTCATGTGTGATACTTCCTCAGTTGGCTGATCATTATTACAATTGTGTTTAGCATGTTTGTTTCATTTTTAAATTTTACTATTTTTTAAATTTAAATTTGGTTGCCAGTTGCAACACTAAAAAACTGTGACGGTTATAGTGACATAAATGCGTGTCATCACCACCTTTCGTACCCACATGTAAGCAACCACGTTAGCATCCCATGGGCCCACATGTCAGGATCTTTGACCGGTCAAATCTGATTATTATTGACGGCTGCCGTCGGTGATAAAGCCTCGGCCGAGCCTAGCTGTAAGGTGCCACGTCAGCATATTATGGGCCCATATGTCAGAAATGTTCACTGGTCAAACATGGTGTGTCAGTTGTTTGTGACGGATGTATTGTCACCGAAAAATACAACGAGGGACTAGTAGATCGTATACTGTGACAGTTCGAGTGACATTTTTGGGCGGTCGCGGAAGATAGCTTCGGCAACGAATTTGGGTTTGTCACCTAAGATACGATCTTGCGAGACGGAGGAAGCGGTACCATCAGGATTTTATTTTTTATGGCGACGCTTTAGTGACAGTGGGCGTGACGGTCGGGAAACTTCAACAATACATTTTCCGTGATGAAAAAAAGTTTTACGTGACATAAGTGAAACGCCGCAAAATAGAATAGATTTTGTAATGCATCATCAACGTACATAGATGCCCTATGTTTCACAACCTGACGACCCAGGGGAGCCAATACTCCATGCTCTTGTGCAACATCCATAAGATGACCGAGGTAGTTGACAACAAGAACAAAGAGGAGGGGGGCAAGGGGTCCCCTTGCCGGAGACCTCATCGGCCAGTGGTGAATCTGCTCACTAAGAGAGGAATTAACACACACCTAGTAGATGAGGTGACGAATAATGCAACAATCAACCCCCCCCCCCCCACACACACACACACATTTACGCCCAAATCCTCTGTATTGAAGCAACCCAAGCATGAATTCTAAGACATAATCAAATGCTTTTGCCAGGTTAAGCTTGAACATGATAGAGTGGATTTTTCCACCTCAACGCCTCGGTTATGGCTTGAACATAAACAAAATTGTCATGAATACTTCTTCCTTTAATAAATGCATTTTGACCTTGGGAAGTCAGCCGGTTCATCTTAGGTTGCAGCCTAGAGCCAAAATCTTAGCAACAATTTTAGCAAAGTAATGTTTTTTAGGAAAGCAAAGTAGTGGATTTAATATAAATTTGTTCATCAACGAAATCCTATACATGGAGTAAATAAAAAGGAACACTCCATGGTGTCTAGCTTGGAGCTCTGTGTACTCTCATGTTTGCATCCAACCATCCCATTTTATCTATCCTACTTCTGTTCAAGATCTTTGGGTTGCCACTAGAAAATAGTGACATACTAATCTTGTAACCCAACTTTTCTCTGAGCCTATATATAGCCTCTGCTATTCTCCAAACTCCTATTATCCAGGATGACAATGAAGACATTCTTTGATGGGATTTGACACCTAATAGTAAGTGTAACTCTAAGGTGTCTATAAGTTGTGTTCGCAGGATATACAACAAGCTCCAAACATTCAGGCTTCTTAGGTCCCCATTGCAGTCAAGAACATTCTCAAGCAAGTGTGGAAAATTAAAGGCTTGGATCCAAGAATTCCAACCTTTACTTGGAGGCTACTAAGAAAGGCGCCTCCCACCGGAGCAAGGGTAGGTACCTCATTGAAAATGATATGCACCTCTTCTTCCTATGTCCATTCACTAAAGTTGTCTGGCTCTCTTCACCTTGTTTTTAAACTCTGAAATTTTAATTACCGGACAAGATTCTTTGCATGCTACCATCCTGCTTCTTCTTTCCATGAATCACCTCTATGCTTCCATGCAAAATATTCTCACATTTATGTGATCACTTTGGAAAGATAGGAATGATAAACTATTTAATAGGGAAGAAGCCACCTCATCACATCCATCAGAACGAGAAGGCTATCTCAGCTTCAGTTTCTAATTTATTACATGATGATCATGCAATTGCAAACAATGGTGTCCGTCCACTAGCTGCTGGGCCAACTACTCCCTCCTCCAGTTCATACTATTGATTTTGATCTTTTGATTGTAGGGCCTAAAATCTTCTCAGATGCTTCTTGGAAGAAGAACAAAATTCCTGGTAGAAGCACTATTCCATCAACATGTCTGGGGATTTGTTTTCAACTTGCAGAAGGCGCGTGTTTCTCTTCGCTCATGATCCAAGCTTCCATGGAGCTTGCGTCTTCTCCCTTGGTGGCCGAGGGAGTTGCTCCTCACCTTGCGACAGTCATTGTGGACAAACTCAACCTGTAGGGTGTCACCTTCCTTACTGACAATTTCTCCCTAGCAAAAGCAGCAGTTGTTGACGGTATATCTTCATATTCATCTCACTAGACTAGCAGGCAACACTTGGCAAGATTTTTTAACCTCTCTAAGCATCACAGGCATTGTAGTTTTTCATATTGCTAGAAACTTAAATAGTTTTGCTCATGATGCCGTTCATCAGATTCTAAACTCTAGAGTAGAACCTGCTTATGCACGTACTCCCTCTGTAAGCAAATATAAAAACATTCAGATCACTAAAGTAGTGATCTAAACGAAGTATCAAGCAGGCTCATAGGCATCTTGGTTGTCCTTATATTCAAGCTATCTCAGAGCTGAGATACCACCAGTTTGTAATCCACGCTGTAACATGTACTTGAGCACTGTTTGAATGAAATTTGGCGCCTTGAGCGCCTCAACTTGTTGAAAAAGAAGGAACAAAGGGAGTACATCATGTATGAACCATGTGACGAACAGAACTACCCCACGTTTTCACCTGTTGATCGTGTCGAGGGCGACCGAGACGTACGCGCCCGGGCTACCGAGCCGTAACCTGCGTGGACGACGGCACGTTTCCGTTCGACAAGAGGGAAGAAAAACCTGCGAACGAACGGCTCACGAGTCGCGGGTCCCGGTCCAGCCTCCAGCAGGAAGTCTTCCTAGCCCGAGCGAGCGGTGCCACGCGGCCGCGGCAGGGCACGGTGGCAAGCCGCCAAAATAGGCATCCTGGTCTCGCGAGAACCAGCCACCCACATCACAGCCAAGAAGCGGCGGCGAGGGCGAGCGGGCGATAAAATCGCGGCCTCTCTCCTCTCGGCTTCTATTCCATCTTCGCCTCGCCAACTCCAACTCTCTCTCTCTCTCTCGCTTCCTCGGCAACAAGACGAACAACTCTGGTACGAACCACCTCACCTCCTTCCCTCGCGACGCTTTTTCCTTCTTCTGGCGCCGCCGCCTCGTGAGTGTCCGACAATGCCGTGTTCCGTCCGGGGTTTCGCTTCTTGGCGGCTGCGTCCATCGCTCTGACGAGATTGAGTAGCCCTACTCCCGATTCAGCCATCTTTCTCTTCCTGCCTGTACGTCGCGCCGGCTTTAGATTCTTCCAAGGGTTTCTTCTTCTTTCTTGCGGCCTTTCAAGTGTGTTAATGGCGGAGACGCGTTGCCGTTTGGCTTCTGGAACGGAGACGCGGATTCGCTAGGGAATCGATGCAATTTTCAGAGATGTCTCGATTAGGCTGGGCCGACGGGGTGACGCGTCCGGGGTTCCACTTTCAAGTTTTATCTCTCTTGACGCGATTGTTTGAACTATGGATCTGCAGCATGTTTTGGGTTGGCGGCGGAGAGCAAGGGGATGGATAACCTCAGAGATGGAGAGAGAAAGAACGGACGCAGATATTTTGTTCAATTTGGTTCGTGTTTTTGGCTGTTTGCCTAGGTGATTCGTGTGGACATAGGAGAAGAGAATGAAGGCCACTTACATCTACAAGTCCTTATCAATAGAATTTTCAAAATCCAGTTCATTTTTTAAAATTCATTTTTCTACAGTAATAATGTTGCATGCTTACACAAACAAACTGCAGTATACGGGGAGTGGATCATCTCTCTTCTCCTCAATCTTTTCTTACATCCTCTTCCTTTTACTTTTGAATATTCTTTCCATACTATTCTCTTTTAGATTCTTCTCCATTCTTCTCTTTTAGCTGCTGTCTCTGAACTTTCATCATATCTGTTTCTTTTTTTGGTGATGGAACAGTTCTCTCTCCCCCATATTTTGAGCTGAAATTTAGACAGCTATTCAATTTGCTTCAGGCATTTCAAGTAAAAAACGGAAAACATTTTCTTCACATATGCCTGTATGGTACTTATTTCATAATGGAAATAAGAGGTTGCTAATTAGAGTAATATGTTTCCTTTCTTGTTCAAATGAGAAGATCAAATTGACAGCACATCCTTTTTATAACGCCCATGTTTTGTGCAACTGTTCCTCAGGTTTGAGCACACACGCCAATGGGTATCTTCAGTGGAACGCCTCCTCCGAGCTGCCCATCAGCTCCGCATTGCGCGGAATGGGCTAAAGTCTATCTGAAGTACTGCCTGTGCAGTACTAAGGATGGTGTTGCCCTGGGTCTTGGACTGGCTAGTGTCCTCAGTTGGGGTATCGCCGAGGTGCCGCAGATCATAACAAATTACAAACAGAAGTCAACAGAAGGCCTTTCTATTGCCTTTCTGATGACCTGGATAGTTGGGTATGTTGTTTCTTATTTCTCACCTTCCTCGCATATTGATGTTGTATCATCCTTATTGTACTTGCATATGCATATCGTGCGCAACGCTTCTAATGGTGTATGTCATTCTTCTGCACTCATGCAGGGATTTGTTTAACCTTGTCGGCTGTTTCCTGGAACCTGCTACTGTAAGATCCACTATTGCCACAGTTTCCTTTTCTTTTCTCAAATTCCATCATACGACATTTTTCTTCCGCGAGGCACATGCACCCGTTACATGTGTTAATATCCTATATATAGGACACTAGTAGTTTTGTCTGATTTAATGAACTATCCGACTGCAGTTTCATTTGGACAATATAATGACGTGTTATTCATGAGTATGAAAAGCAACCAAATCATTTCTGCTTGCCTGCCATGTTCCTGGAACCAGCAAGAGCTAGTATAGTTATGCTGGATGAACTCATGCATTTTTTTTTGAAGCGGAGAGTAACTGAATATGAACACTAATATAATAGTTCCAAGCATATATAGTATCTCAAAATGGGAGATTCCCTAACAATCTAAACAAGTTATATAAATGATTTAGATCTGCTGTACATAAACCTGATTATGCTTGCCAATACAGCCCTCTTGCATTTAATGTGTACAACTTCTTCATGTTCAGTTGTTCTTTTTTCAAGAAAACGCGAAGGACCTTTGTGTTTCATTTAATTGAAAAGAGAGAGTTTAAAGTTGCAGTTGTGATGTAGAAAGGATGCGTGGGATTAAATAATTATCTTTTATTTTGAACATTTGAAATTAATATTTTTTATTTGTAATGCAGCTGCCGACACAGTTTTACATGGCATTGGTAAGGACACCATTTTCTTAACTCTTGTTACTTCAATTCTGCGTGGTTTCTGTCATCTGAGAACTTAATTTTTGCAATGCAGCTATATACCATCACAACTGTGATTCTCACTGGACAGACAATATACTATAGCCACATCTACCATCTTAAAGTAAAGAAAACTGGGGTAACTGCCAAGGTGATCACTCCGTAACATTGACGATTATCATTATGTTTGCAAGGAATCACGTTTCTCTGAATATTAGCAAAATAGATACTTAATGTGGTTAACAATTGTAGAGAAGCAACCACTGTATATGAACAATACTTCTATTTCTGGATTCATGCACTTATGATGCAGCTGCTCGCGGCTTTGCAAAGTAGTTTAGTGTTACCACAAGCCAGATTCCCTTAAAAATTGTTTAGATACCTTTTGGCTCCTACCATCTTCCTAAACTATCCTCTCACTTCTGTTGGACTACATTTTATGATTTCAGTCTCAGAAACATCAACGAGGGGATGCTTCATTACGTGAAAAGCTTTTGGGACATAGGGACGAGGCATTCAAAAATAATATTCAGTCAGGTCCGACTATTCCTATCCCGAGCTCACCAATCCAGGTGAACACAGAAGTATTCCGGCAACGTCATGGTTCAGTCAGCCCCGGCTCAGACTACTACTATGCGTAATGTTCTTGAGCTTGTTAATGTTTCATCATATTTCACAGTTTTTTTCAACATTTATTTCATTCCTTAAAGCAAATTATGTCCACTTCTTTGGATAAATATTGTTTGTTTGCTCTATTACATGGAATACGGCAATGGACTGCACTCTTGATGGTTACTTCGGGATGTTGCAGTTTTATTATCACCTGCTGACAGAGCACTCTAGCTATCAGATAATATTCCAGGAGCATCTAACTCTCTGATTGGTTTTACAGGTCAGCAAGATCTCTATCGAGGAGCCCGGTGCCTACAGGTACATGGTTGGGGAATAATCACCAGACAACAAAAGTTCCTCCACAAATGAGCGATGAAGGTGAACCTTTATTTGGCGAGTTTGTTCCAGCGCAGTCTGCACCAGCTGCTATTACAAAAAATTCCCTCTCAGTGGTACATTAACTTTGATCCTGTTGATACTTGTCTATTAAGGTCGGAACTATACAAAAACTTATATTGTTTGAATTCAGGTACCATGGATTTCTGTTGTCTTGGGCATGTGTGTGTTGCATATTTTGGTTGGAACTGCACGCAGGGATGCTTCCAATGAAATTATCATCACTGTCGGCAGGAAGCTCTTAGTTGTAGCGGTAAGCTGTAGCTGCTCTCAAGTTTCAGACCTTCGGCAGTACCAGGCAATTTGCATGAACAATGAACTATGTTTTCAATTTGCATATCTGATTAGTTTCTTCTTGCACCATAGGATGACCATGCAGGTTCATCTCCGAGCCATGGCAGTGCAAGTGGAATTGGAAGCTTTCTTGGTTGGGCCATGGCGGTTATCTATATGGGCGGACGACTTCCCCAGATCTTCTTAAATGTAAGACAGTAAACAATTGAATGTTCTTTTTTTCTTATTACTCTTCTTGTCACCGGAAATTCTTTTCCGATACTTAGTCCTATTGCTGGATACGGTACAAATATCTATAGTGGGATGAGGTCATTTGTGAAAGCTAAAATGGTGTCAGTAAAAGGCATGGCACACGAGGGAACATCTATTATACTTTCAGTTTCAGTCACTCCTGTTCCTACTCGTTTCTACTGCAAATGCGCATCTGATGGTGTTGAATAATAGCATTAGTTAATCTCGAGAAATTCTTTAAAACCATAGTAGTAATGCAATATGTCATCTTTTTGGTATTTCTAACTTTTCGCTACTACTCTGCAGATGCAAAGAGGCCATGCCGAGGCAAGTTCATCTCCATCTTCATCAATAACTTCTTTTACTGCAGGAGACACTTCCACTTTTCTCATTTGTCACCATTTTTTGCATTCCTTGTTGCATAATTAGCGACTGCATGAATGGTGTAATGACGGCCCCGCTGTCTCTGAGATGGACCCTATGAAAATTAATAAATATTCAGTTTTCCCTAAGAGGAATTAGTAGCCCACTTCGTCTTAGATGTCAATGTCATATAATTGTTGCATGCAATTCACATTGATGCGGTTAAGTGGAAAGTGGATACTAAAATAAAAATTAGCTGTACTATGAATTGAACTAAATATAGCGGTCTAGTTGTTGATTGCCATATGTTTCTTTTGGTTATTATGCAAGAGAGGTAACTCGAACTTAATTCTTGAAGGTTGTATTAGTATGTGGTGTTAAGTTTAGGCATTATCCTTCTAAATTTTTAATCACTTTGGTCATCCCACTGCACTTTATTGCGGCACCTCATTATAGTTTGAATAAAATATGCCCCTACCTTCCTATCCTATTTCTCTGACTGGAGAGATATACGATGTCAAATTTTGACTAAAACAAAGCCATTTTAAGCCCATCTTATTTTTCTGACAGGAGAGACACTATCGCATTTTATTTATGTAGGAAATCAACATTAACTGCATCGATCTCTGTTGTTTTGGGTTTTGTTTAAAATATTTTCTGATGCTGGTAACTTATCTGACCTGTCGGCAACTTTGTTCAGGGGCTCAGTCCGCTAATGTTTACCTTTGCTTTAGTGGGGAATACGACATATGTAGGGAGGTAACCATGTACCTAACTTCATTTGTTTAACCTTATTCAGTTACTTTATATGTATTTGTTTAGTAAAAGATGTCCTTTGGCGTGTTATGTTTCTTAGTATAGTACTCCCTCCGTTCCTAAATATATGTCTTTATAGAGATTCCACTACGGACTACATACGGAGCAAAATGAGTGAATCTACACTCTAAAATATGTCTATATACATCCGTATGTAGTCCATATTGAATGAAATCTATAAAAACGCTTATATTTAGAAACGGAGGGAGTAGCTATGTAGCCTAGAAACCTGTAAATTTTCCGACATTGCAATGAACTGTCATGTTCCACACCAAGCAGGTGCATCCCTTGTCACTTTTAGGGTACCATATATAAAATACAAGGACAGACCATGTTATGTTTCTTTTTTCTTGAAACCAGCTTTAGTTGGCCACGTTTTATGGTTCTCATATCCATTTGTTTTTCATTGCAGTATCCTTGTGAATAGTTTGGACTGGGCAAGGCTTAGACCAAATCTGCCGTGGCTTGTAGATGCTGGAGGATGTGTTTTGCTTGATTCTTTCGTATCCTTGAGGACCATTGATTCCTACAGTTACTGGTATTCTTTGTTCTGCAACTCAAAATAGTTTTTGTGCAAACTTTTGTGCCGAAGAGAGGTTTGAACTGACTTGTTTTCAGATGCCATTGTTTTAGAATCATTATTGAGTTGCCTTTGTAGCTATCATCTCACATAAGGCTCCGGATCTATGAGTAGAGAAATATTACCACGATGTAGTTGAGTATGACTGTGTCTTAGGATCATATACGTTAGTTTCCAAAAATGGCTGAGACCTATGTTTTAGAATCTGGTCGGTGGTACCATGATATGCCATATCACAATTCATAGCAGATTTCAATCAGTTGTTGCATTGGAAGAATCCTTAACCATATCTGCAGATTATTCTTCAGTTCCTTTATTTTCATTACCGGAAGCAAAGTGGGCGTGATGAACTTGACAATTTGGATAAAGCCTAATGCATAGTGAAAAAGTATTTCATTTCTCTTCTTCAATGGAAAAGGTTGGTGTGCCGCTCTCGTCTTTGTCCGTTATATATATTGAATGGCAATTTATCGCTTTGCAGTGCCTATTTTATGTGTGGTAAGATAAAAGAAAAAGAAAACCTGCAAAATAAGATAAAACAGTGCTCAAGCCCCTGTACTAGAAAATCGGTGAGCCAGATTGTTAGATACTCTTTACATTTTTGAAACATCTCGCCATGAATTCTTGCTTAGAAATAGGAACGCTGACCTCAGTCGGATGGTTGGCTTGGGCATTCTCTGTTGCGGATTCTCTTTTAACCTTCTATGGATGGAGCCAGAACATCCTTCTGACCATTTCTCAATGTTTCTGTTTTTCAGACATGGAGGTACCACCTGCGTGGGGATTGTGCATTTTTCCTGGAAAGCTGCGCAATAGCACTCCCCGTGCAGAACTGCAGAGGCAAGGTTCACAGGCTTAATTTGCGGTGAATGAGCTGCGGCGCCGCATGGCTAAGGGATGAAATCTGTTAAGGGATAGATGCACGAAGTCTGCTGTGTTAGAATACCAAAAAGTGTGTCATGTACTCGGGGTCGTGCTATATCTGTACATCGTATGGTGATTTGCAGTTCTTCATGCTATCTCTATTTTTGAAGTGATGCCCGTATTGTGTATGATCTGGCCGTTGTCGTCGGATGCTCAGATTCAAATACGCGTCGAGGCCGATTTTACTTGTTTTTCTTGTGTGGGACTCACCCGATTTTATCCAAGTGTTCATCACATGAGCTGCGCACAATGACGTTTACAAGTGTGGACTGGAGAACACAATAAAGTAATGTATTTGCTAATTCTCATCTATAGATAATAGTAAATGGAGAATGATCAAAGTGTCAACTTAAAAGATCGTGTCAATGTTCTAGTACCTACTCAGTATATCATGGGCTAGAGTATCCTATGTCTCTAGGTTAGACTTAAACGCTCTTATATTAGTTTATAGAGGGAGTGGAAACTAACTACGAACTATATTATTTTTGTGTTATCTATTTTGTAGTCTCCTTTGGGTGATTAGAATGGTAAGCTGTCCAGGGTCATTGACAAGAGTGCTATTTATGCTAGTACAACTGCTTAACTATGTAAGATAATAATACAAGATATTTTGTAAAGTAGTATTTATTTGTCTAATTTTTTTATTATTTTTTAGGGCTTGCTCCCAGCTTTCTTCTTCCCTAGGGAATTATGCTCATGACTAAATTGCCAAAGGGTAAAATACTCTGAAACCACATGGAGGATAAAATTGCAGCATTGTAGTTGAGTTTGAGGTCTTTTTTTAGCTCAAGCAATATTCGAGTTATTGTCTATAAACATTATGTCCAAATTGCACACATCTTAAAAGAAAATGGTTCTGCAAAATTTTGGAGCAACGCAGGGTTACTCAAGTGTTCTATAACATTCTATAAACGTTTTTAAGTTTCAGCCGGACTTCATCCTCTCTTGATGTCTTAAGAGTTACTCCAGTGTTCTCCGATGTTTAGTCATTATTACAGTTTATCGGCACAGTGCTGCCCTCATGCTTGCTAATGATCTGATTCTTCTTTGTAACTACAGGAGCTTTTAGGTTGCATAGGTTCCGCCTCCAAATAGTTGACTTGTGGTGTCTATGCTGTTACATTAATTTCATTTCTAGTGCCTTGTTTGTCCTAAGTTTGCATTTTACTTTGGTCATTGACATGGTGGAATTCAGTTAGTTGATTGAGATAGGGATACATGGGTGGTTTAGGAGAGAATGGTATGCTTTCAACACCAACTTGATTTAGACTACTACATGTTCAGTTGTGTAGTTTATTCTTAGAACTAGAAGTATTATGTATTCTTTCTCTATTTTTTAGGCTTACTCTTTCTTATATTTTCTTTGTTCTTACCAGATAGTTTTTTTCAATGTATTTCGATCCTTCTGAAAAATATTTTCACTTTATTTCTATTGGGTATGACCCTATACCAAATGGTAGAGCACTGTCCACTAGTTGCAAAGTCCGTGTACATGGATCATGTGCATGTGGATAATTCTTGCATAATGCGTATTTGTATACTTATCATTCTCAATTTAATAAATTTCATAAAAATCTAACTGTTTCATTTTCAAATTTTCTAGCCATGTGAATGCGCGTGTTGATGACTAGTTATTATAGGGCTGGTGTTAAAGATGTTCTAATAAGCATTACTTTCTAACTATCATACGAATCTCGTGGTGGCAAGCAGGCACTGCCATGTCGATCTCTCATGTTTGGAAACAACCTATCATCACACGCCTTTTGCATGTATGCCGGTTATTGCACCTAAATCCTCCAATTACGCGTTGATTTAATGATAAACATAAACATAATCTACATGCACCCGTGCATTGCTCTATATATACATATATAACATTCCTTCAAACCTATGTGACAAAGAAAAACATCTCTCCAGGAAGTAGAAAATTATGCTCTCTTTCCATCTCGTGTTATCTGTGTTAGCCAAAAACAACCGACCCATGGCATCGGTCACCTCCGCGCCTTCCTGGTTTTCCTCCTCCTGCAGGTCTGGCTGTTCTTGATGATGGCTGCATCGACGTAGGTGCAGGGAAGGCCTGTGGGAGTGGCGTCGGTTCCCGCATGCTGCACCTACCACGTTGAGTGCTGCCAGCGTCTGACGGCGGAAGCCTCGCTCGCCGCCACCGCTTTTTCCTGACGGCCACACCTGTGACCTGTGAGTTCACTCTCCCCTCTATCCCGGTGATTAGCGGAATCAACGTGAGCGCTCATTCCACTGGTTCTGCATGCGCCGATGTGATTCTGCTGCTTTTCATGTCTCTATATACTAGTAGTAGTAGTCAAGCATGTGCGCATGCACATGATAATAGTGGATGAGAGTATAATAGTACCCGTGGTAAGGAAGAATATGTATTATTCGATACAATGTGCTTGTGCAGATTTATCTTCAATTGCTACATGCACAAAATCACAAAAACTAACATAAACACCAGTGAAGCTGTTGCTCACACTGACTGCTACTACTATGACTAACAAGTTGCAAAAGAATATTTTTGTAACCAACAGGCGGTTGTCCCTATTCCACATATTGGTGGTAGGAGATGTAACAGTGAGCAATAGACTTGGTAATTGTGTAGCCATATCACATGTGTTTGATACTCTATGAACTTCTGAAGAAAATATGCCCTAGACGCAATAATAAAGTTATTATTTATTTCCTTATATCATGATAAATGTTTATTATTCATGCTAGAATTGTAACTGGAAACATAATACATGTGTGAATACATAGACAAACGAAGTGTCACTAGTATGCCTCTACTTGACTAGCTCGTTGATCAAAGACAGTTATGTTTCATAGCCATAGACATGAGTTGTCATTTGATTAACGGGATCCGTTAGCTTAGCACTTGATCGTTTAGTTTGTTGCTATTGCTTTCTTCATGACTTATACATGTTCCTATGACTATGAGATTATGCAACTCCCGTTTACCGGAGGAACACTTTGTGTGCTACCAAACGTCACAACATAACTAGGTGATTATAAAGGTGCTCTACAGGTGTCTCCGAAGGTACTTGTTGAGTTGGCGTATTTCGAGATTAGGATTTGTCACTCCAATTGTCGGAGAGGTATCTCTAGGCCCACTCAGTAATGCACATCACTATAAGCCTTGCAAACATTGTAACTAATGAGTTAGTTGCGGGATGATGTATTACGAAACGAGTAAAGAGACTTGCCGGTAACGAGATTGAACTAGGTATTGAGATACCGACGATCGAATCTCGGGCAAGTAACATACCGATGACAAAGGGAACAACGTATGTTGTTATGCGGTTTGACCGATAAAGATCTTCGTAGAATATGTGGGAGCCAATATGAGCATCCAGGTTCCTCTATTGGTTACTGACCGGAGACGTGTCTCGGTCATGTCTACATAGTTCTCGAACCCGTAGGGTCCGCATGCTTAAAGTTCGGTGACGATCGGTATTATGAGTTTTGTGTTTTGATGTACCGAAAGTAGTTCGGAGTCCCGGATGTGATCACGGACACGACGAGGAGTCTCGAAATGGTCGAGACGTAAAGATTGATAGATTGGACGACTATGTTCGGACACCGAAAAGGTTCCGGAAGGTTTCGGACATATATCGGAGTACCGGGGGTTACCGGAACCCCCCCCCCCTCGGGGGGGGGGGGGCTTAATGGGCCTACATGGCCCTTAGTAGAAATAGAGGGAAGCAAGGGGAGTGTGGGGCGCGCCCCCCAAGACCCAAACCGAATTGGTTTAGGGCAAGGGGGGTCGACCCCCTCTTTCCTTCTCCTCCTATCCCTTTCCTTCCCCCTCTCCTACTCCTACTAGGAATAGGAGGAGTCCTACTCCTAGTGGGAGTAGGACTCCCCCTTGGCGCGCCTCTCCCTGGTCGGCCGCCTCCTCCCCCTTGCTCCTTTATATACGGGGGCAGGGGGCACCCCATAGACACATAATTGATCATTGATCCCTTAGCCATGTGCGGTGCCCCCTCCACCATAATCCACCTCGATCATATCGTAGCGGTGCTTAGGCGAAGCATTACGTCGATAGCATCATCATCACCGTCACCACGCCGTCGTGCTGACGAAACTCTCCTGTGAAGCTTTGCTAGATCGGAGCTCGCGGGACGTCATCGAGTTGAACGTGTGCAGAACTCGGAGGTGCCGTGTGTTCGGTACTTGGATCGGTCGGATCGTGAAGACGTACGACTACATCAACTGCGTTGTGCTAACACTTCCGCTTTCGGTCTACGAGGGTACGTGAACACACTCTCCCCTCTCGTTGCTATGCATCACCATGATCCTGTGTGTGCGTAGGATTTTTTTGAAATTACTACGTTCCCCAACAGTGGCATCCGAGCCTGGTTTTATGCGTAGATGTTATATGCATGAGTAGAACACAAGTGAGTTGTGGCCGATACAAGTCATACTGCTTACCATCATGTTATACTTTGGTTCGACGGTATTGTTGGATGAAGCGGCCCAGACCGACATTACGCGTACGCTTACGCGAGACTGCTTCTACCGACGTGCTTTGCATACAAGTGGCTGGCGGGTGTCAGTTTCTCCAACTTTAGTTGAACTGAGTGTGGCTACGCCCGGTCCTTGAGAAGGTTAAAACAGCACTAACTTGACGAACTATCGTTGTGGTTTTGATGCGTAGGTAAGAATGGTTCTTGCTAAGCCCGTAGAAGCCACGTAAAACTTGCAACAACAAAGTAGAGGACGCCTAACTTGTTTTTGCAGGGCATGTTGTGATGTGATATGGTCAAGACATGATGCTATATTTTGTTGTATGCGATGATCATGTTTTGTAACCAAGTTATCGGCAACTGGCAGGAGCCATATGGTTGTCGCTTTATTATATGAAATGTAATCGCCCTGTAATTGCTTTACTTTATCACTAAGCGGTAGCGACAGTCGTAGAAGCAATAGTTGGCGAGACGACAACGATGCTACGATGGAGATCAAGGTGTCGCACCGGTGACGATGGTGATCATAACGGTGCTTGGGAGATGGAGGTCACAAGCACAAGATGATGATGGCCATATCATATCACTTATATTGATTGCATGTGATGTTTATCCTTTTATGCATCTTATTTTGCTTTGATTGACGGTGGCATTATAAGATGATCTCTCACTAAATTTCAAGGTAAAAGTGTTCTCCCTGAGTATGCACCGTTGCCAAAGTTCGTCGTGCTGAGACACCACGTGATGATCGGGTGTGATAAGCTCTACGTTCATCTACAACAGGTGCAAGCCAGTTTTGCACACGCAGAATACTCGGGTTAAACTTGACGAGCCTAGCATATGCAGATATGGCCTCGGAACACTGAGACCGAAAGGTCGAGCGTGAATCATACAGTAGATATGATCAACATAGTGATGTTCACCATTGAAAACTACTCCATTTCATGTGATGATCGGTTATGGTTTAGTTGATATGGATCACGTGATCACTTAGATGATTAGAGTGATGTCTATCTAAGTGGGAGTTCTTAAGTAATATGATTAATTGAACTTAAATTTATCATGAACTTAGTACCTGATAGTATTTTGCTTGTCTATGTTGATTGTAGATAGATGGCCCGTGCTGTTGTTTCGTTGAATTTTAATGCGTTCCTTGAGAAAGCAAAGTTGAAAGATGATGGTAGCAATTACACGGACTGGGTCCATAACTTGAGGGTTATCCTCATTGATGCACAAAAGAATTACGTCCTGGAAGCACCGCTGGGTGCCAGGCCTGCTGCAGATGCTGCTGATGATGTTAAGAACGTCTGGCAGAGTAAAGCTGATGACTACTCGATAGTTCAGTGTGCCATGCTTTACGGCTTAGAAGCAGGACTTCAACGATGTTTTGAACGTGATGGAGCATATGAGACGTTCCAGGAGTTGAAGTTAATATTTCAAGCAAATGCCTGGATTGAGAGATATGAAGTCTCCAATAGGTTCTATAGCTGCAAGATAGGGGAGAATAGTTCTGTCAGTGAACATATACTCAAAATATCTAGGTATCATAATCACTTGACTCAACTAGGAGTTAATCTTCCTGATGATAGTGCCATTGATAGAGTTCTTCAATCACCGCCACCAAGCTACAAAAGCTTCATGATGAACTATAGTATGCAAGGGATGAATAAGACAATTCCCGAGCTCTTCGCAATGCTAAAGGCAGCGGAGGTAGAAATCAAGAAGGAGCATCAAGTGTTGATGGTCAACAAGACCACCAGTTTCAAGAAAAAGGGTAAAGGGAAGAAGAAGGGGAACTTCAAGAAGAACAACAAACAAGTTGCTGCTCAGAAGAAGAAACCCAAGTCTGGACCTAAGCCTGAGACTGAGTGCTTCTACTGCAAACAGACTGGTCACTAGAGGCGGAACTGCCCCAAGTATTTGGCGGATAAGAAAGATGGCAAGGTGAACAAAAGTATATGTGATATATATGTTATTGATGTGTACCTTACCAGAGCTCGCAGTAGCACCTGGGTATTTGATACTGGTTCTGTTGCTAATATTTGCAACTCGAAACAGGGACTATGGATTAAGCGAAGACTGGCTAGGACGAGGTGACGATGCGCGTGGGAAATGGTTCCAAAGTCGATGTGATCGTCGTCGGCATGCTACCTCTACATCTACCTTCGGGATTAGTTTTAGACCTAAATAATTGTTATTTGGTGCCAGCGTTAAGCATGAACATTATATCTGGATCTTGTTTGATGCAAGACGGTTATTCATTTAAATATGAGAATAATGGTTGTTCTATTTATATGAGTAATATCTTTTATGGTCATGCACCCTTAAAGAGTGGTCTATTTTTGTTGAATCTCGATAGTAGTAATACAAATATTCATAATGTTGAAGCCAAAAGATGCAGAGTTGATAATGATAGTGCAACTTATTTGTGGCACTGCCATTTAGTTCATGTTGGTATAAAGCGCATGAAGAAACTCCATATTGATGGACTTTTGGAATCACTTGATTATGAATCACTTGGTACTTGCGAACCATGCCTTATGGGCAAGATGACTAAAACACTGTTCTTCGGAACTATGGAGCGAGCAACAAATTTGTTGGAAATCATACATACTGATGTATGTGGTCCGATGAATATTGAGGCTCGCGGCGGGTATCGTTATTTTCTCACCTTCACAGATGATTTGAGCAGATATGGGTATATCTACTTAATGAAACATAAGTCTGAAACATTTGAAAAGTTCAAAGAATTTCAGAGTGAAGTGGAAAATCATCGTAACAAGAAAATAAAGTTTCTACGATCTGACCGTGGAGGAGAATATTTCAGTTACGAGTTTGGTCTACATTTGAAACAATGCGGAATAGTTTCGTAACTCACGCCATCCGGAACACCACAGCGTAATGGTGTGTCCGAACGTCGTAATTGTACTTTACTAGATATGGTGCGATCTATGATGTCTCTTACTGATTTAACGCTATCATTTTGGGGTTATGCTTTAGAGACGGCTGCATTCACGTTAAATAGGGCACCATCAAAATCCGTTGAGACGACACCTTATGAACTATGGTTTGGCAAGAAACCAAAGTTGTCGTTTCCTAAAGTTTGGGGATGCGATGCTTATGTGAAAAAGCTTCAACCTGATAAGCTCGAACCCAAATCAGAGAAATGTATCTTCATAGGATACCCAAGACAGACAGTTGGGTACACCTTCTATCACAGATCTGAAGGCAAGACTTTTGTTGCTAAGAATGGATCCTTTCTAAAGAAGGAGTTTCTCTCAAAAGAAGTGAGTGGAAGGAAATTAGAACTTGATGAGGTAACTGTACCTGCTCCCTTATTGGAAAGTAGTTCATCATAGAAACTGGTTTCTGTGACACCCGTACCAATTAGTGAGGAAGCTAATGATGATGATCATGAAGATTCAGATCAAGTTACTACCGAACCTCGTAGGTCAACCAGAGTAAGATCCACACCAGAGTGGTACGGTAATCCTATTCTGGAGGTCATGTTACTAGACCATGACGAATCTACGAACTATTCCAAAAAATGATTTGAGGCCATGAAATCTGAGATGGGATCCATGTATGAGAACAAAGTGTGGACTTTGGTTGGCTTGCCCGATGATCGGCAAGCCATAGAGAATAAATGGATTTTCAAGAAGAAGACAGACGCTGATGGTAATATTACTGTCTACAAAGCGCGACTTGTTGCAAAAGGTTTTCAACAAGTTCAAGGAGTTGACTACGATGAGACCTTCTCACCCATAGCGATGCTTAAGTCCGTCCGAATCATGTTAGCTATTGCCGCATTTTATGATTATAAAAATTGGCAAATGGATGTAAAGACTGCATTCCTGAATGAATTTCTGGAAGAAGAGTTGTATATGATGCAACCTGAAGGTTTTATCGATCCAAAACGTGCTAACAAAGTGTGCAAGCTCCAGCGATCCATTTATGGACTGGTGCAAGCCTCTCGGAGTTGGAATAAATGTTTTGATAGTGTGATCAAAGCATATGGTTTTATACAGACTTTTGGAGAAGCTTGTATTTACAAGAAAGTAAGTGGGAGCTCTGTAGCATTTCTAATATTATATGTGGATGACATATTGTTGATTGGAAATGATATAGAATTTCTGGATAGCATAAAATGATACTTGAATAAGAGTTTTTCAATGAAAGACCTCGGTGAAGCTGCTTACATATTGGGCATAAAGACCTATAGAGATAGATCAAGACGCTTAATTGGACTTTCACAAAGCACATACCTTGACAAAGTTTTGAAGAAGTTCAAAATGGATCAAGCAAAGAAAGGATTCTTGCATGTGTTACAAGGTGTGAAGTTGAGTAAGACTCAATGCCAGACCACTTCAGAAGACAGAGAGAAAAGAAAGATGTTCCCGATGCTTCGGCCATAGGCTCTATCATGTATGCAATGCTGTGTACCAGACCTGATGTGTGCCTTGCTATTAGTTTAGCAGGGAGGTACCAAAGTAATCCAGGAGTGGATCACCGGACAGCGGTCAAGAACATCCTGAAATACCTGAAAAGGACTAAGAATATGTTTCACGTTTATGGAGGTGACAAAGAGCTCATCGTAAATGGTTACGTTAATGCAAGCTTTGACACTGATCCGGACGATTCTAAATCGCAAACCGGATACGTGTTTATATTGAACAGTGGAGCTGTCAGTTGGAGCAGTTCTAAACAAAGTGTCGTGGCGGGATCTACATGTGAAGCGGAGTACATTGTTGCTTTGGAAGCGGCGAATGAAGGAGTCTAGATGAAGGAGTTCATATCCGATCTAGGTGTCATACCTAGTGCATCGGGTCCAATGAAAATCTTGTGTGACGATACTAGTGCTATTGCCTTGGCAAAGGAATCCAGATTTCACAAGAGAACCAAGCACATCAAGAGACGCTTCAACTCCATCCGGGATGAAGTCCAGGTGGGCGACATAGAGATTTGCAAGATACATACAGATCTGAATGTTGCAGACCCGTTGACTAAGACTCTTCCACGAGCAAAACATGATCAGCACCAAGGCTCCATGGGTGTTAGAATCATTACTGTGTAATCTAGATTATTGACTCTAGTGCAAGTGGGAGACTGAAGTAAATATGCCCTATAGGCAATAATAAATTTATTATTTATTTCCTTATATCATGATAAATGTTTATTACTCATGCTAGAATTGTATTAACCGGAAACATGATGCATGTGTGAATACATAGACAAACAAATGTCACTAGTATGCCTCTACTTGACTAGCTCGTTGATCAAAGATGGTTATGTTTCCTAGCCATAGACATGAGTTGTCATTTGATTAACGGGATCACATCATTAGGAGAATGATGTGATTGACTTGACCCATTCCATTAGCTTAGCACTTGATCATTTAGTTTGTTGCTATTGCTTTCTTCATGACTTATACATGTTCCTATGACTATGAGATTATGCAACTCCCGTTTACCGAAGAAACACTTTGTGTGCTACCAAACGTCACAACATAACTGGGTGATTATAAAGGTGCTCTACAGGTGTCTCCAAAGGTACTTGTTGAGTTGGCGTATTTCGAGATTAGGATTTGTCACTCCGATTGTCGGAGAGGTATCTCTGGGCCCACTCAGTAATGCACATCACTATAAGCCTTGCAAGCATTGTAACTAATGAGTTAGTTGCGGGATGATGTATTACGGAACGAGTAAAGAGACTTGCCGGTAACGAGATTGAACTAGGTATTGAGATACCGACTATCGAATCTCGGGTAAGTAACATACCGATGACAAAGGGAACAACATATGTTGTTATGCGGTTTGACCGATAAAGATCTTCGTATAATATGTGGGAGCCAATATGAGCATCCAGGTTCCACTATTGGTTACTGACCGGAGACATGTCTCGGTCATGTCTACATAGTTCTCGAACCCGTAGGGTCCGCACGCTTAAAGTTCGGTGACGATCGGTATTATGAGTTTTGTGTTTTGATGTACCGAAAGTAGTTCGGAGTCCCGGATGTGATCACGGACATGACGAGGAGTCTCTAAATGGTCGAGACGTAAAGATTGATATATTGGTCGATTATGTTCGGACACCGGAAAGGTTCCGGAAGGTTTCAGACATATATCGGAGTACCGGGGGTTACCGGACACCCCCGGGGGCTTAATGGGCCTACATGGGCCTTAGTGGAAATACAGGGAAGCGAGGGGAGTGTGGGGCGCCCCCCAAGGCCCAAACCGAATTGGTTTAGGGCAAGGGGGCCGGGCCCCTCTTTCCTTCTCCTCCTATCCCTTTCCTTCCCCCTCTCCTACTCCTACTAGGACTCCCCCTTGGCGCGCCTCTCCCTGGCTGGCCGCCTCCTCCCCTTGCTCCTTTATATACGGGGGCAGGGGGACACCCCATAGACACACAATTGATCATTGATACCTTAGTCGTGTGTGTTGGAAATATGCCCTAGAGGCAATAATAAAAGCATTATTATTATATTTCCTTGTTCATGATAATTGTCTTTATTCATGCTATAATTGTGTTATCCGAAAATCGTAATACATGTGTGAATAATAGACACCAACATGTCCCTAGTAAGCCTCTAGTTGACTAGATCGTTGATCAACAGATAGTCATGGTTTCCTAACTATGGACATTGGATGTCATTGATAACGAGATCACATCATTAGGAGAATGATGTGATGGACAAGACCCAATCCTAAACATAGCATAAGATCGTATAGTTCGTTTGCGAGAGTTTTTCCAATCTCAAGTATCCTTTCCTTAGACCATGAGATCGTGTAACTCCCGGATACCGCAGGAGTGCTTTGGGTGTACCAAACGTCACAACGTAACTGGGTGACTATAAAGGTATACTACGGGTATCTCCGAAAGTGTCTGTTGGGTTGACACGGATCAAGACTGGGATTTGTCACTCCGTGTGACGGAGAGGTATCACTGGGCCCACTCAGTAATGCATCATCATTATGAGCTCAAAGTGACCAAGTGTCTGGTCACGGGATCATGCATTACGGTACGAGTAAAGTGACTTGCCGGTAACGAGATTGAACAAGGTATTGGGATACCGACGATCGAATCTCGGGCAAGTAGCATACCGATTGACAAAGGGAATTGTATACGGGGTTGCTTGAATCCTCGACATCGTGGTTCATCCGATGAGATCATCGAGGAGCATGTGGGAGCCAACATGGGTATCCAGATCCCGCTGTTGGTTATTGACCGGAGAGCGATCTCGGTCATGTCTACATGTCTCCCGAACCCGTAGGGTCTACACACTTAAGGTTCGGTGACGCTAGGGTTGTAGGGATATGTATATGAGTAACCCGAATGTTGTTCGGAGTCCCGGATGAGATCCCGGACGTCACGAGGAGTTCCGGAATGGTCCGGAGGTAAATAATTATATATAGGAAGTGTTATTTCGGTCGTCGGGACAAGTTTTGGGGTCACCGGTATTGTACCGGGACCACCGAAAGGGTCCCGGGGGTCCACCGGGTGGGGCCACCTATCCCGGAGGGCCCCATGGGCTGAAGTGGGAAGGGATCCAGCCCAAAGTGGGCTGGGGCGCCACTTCCCCTAGGGCCCATGCGCCTAGGGTGGGGAAACCCTAAAGGGGGGGCGCCCCCTTGCTTGGGGGGCAAGCCCCCCACCCCTTGGCCGCCGCCCCCCTAGGAGATTGCATCTCCTAGGGCCGGCGCTCCCCCCTAGGCCCCCCTATATATAGTGGGGGGGATGGAGGACCTCTTAACTTTGCCTTTGGTGCCTCCCTCTCCCTCTCCAACACATCCTCCTCCTCCATAGAGCTTGGCGAAGCCCTGCCAGAGTACTGCAGCTCCATCACCACCACACCATCGTGCTGCTGCTGGAGCCATCTTCCTCAACCTCTCCTTGCCCCTTGCTGGATCAAGAAGAAGGAGACGTCACGCTGACCGTACGTGTGTTGAACGCGGAGGTGCCGTCCGTTCGGCGCTAGGATCTCCGGTGATTTGGATCATGTCGAGTACGACTCCCTCATCCCCGTTCTTTGAACGCTTCCGCTCGCGATCTACAAAGGTATGTAGATGCATCCGATCACTCGTTGTTAGATGAACTCATAGATGGATCTTGGTGAAACCGTAGGAAAATTTTTGTTTTCTGCAACATTCCCCAACAGTGGCATCATGAGCTAGGTCTATGCGTAGTTCTCTATGCACGAGTAGAACACAATTTGTTGTGGGCGTTGATGTTGTCAACTTTCTTGCCGCTACTAGTATTATCTTGCTTCAGCGGTATTGTGGGATGAAGCGGCCCGGACCAACCTTACACGTACGCTTATGTGAGACCGGTTCCACCGACTGACATGCACTAGTTGCATAAGGTGGCTGGCGGGTGTCTGTCTCTCCCACTTTAGTTAGAGTGGATTCGATGAAAAGGGTCCTTATGAAGGGTAAATAGAAGTTGACAAATCACGTTGTGGCTTTCACGTAGGTAAGAAAACGTTCTTGCTAGAACCCTATTGTAGCCACGTAAAACTTGCAACAACAATTAGAGGACGTCTAACTTGTTTTTGCAGCAAGTGTTCTGTGATGTGATATGGCCAAAGTTGTGATGAATGATGAATGATATATATGTGATGTATGAGATGTTCATGCTATTGTAATAGGAATCACGACTTGCATGTCGATGAGTATGACAACCGGCAGGAGCCATAGGAGTTGTCTTTATTTTTTGTATGACCTGCGTGTCATTGAGAAACGCCATGTAAATTACTTTACTTTATTGCTAAACGCGTTAGCCGTAGTAGTAGAAGTAATAGTTGGCGAGCAACTTCATGGAGACACGATGATGGAGATCATGGTGTCATGCCGGTGACAAGATGATCATGGAGCCCCAAGATGGAGATCAAAGGAGCTATGTGATATTGGCCATATCATGTCACTATTATTATTTGATTGCATGTGATGTTTATCATGTTTTGTACATCTTGTTTGCTTAGAACGACGGTAGTAAATAAGATGATCCCTCATAATAATTTCAAGAAAGTGTTCCCCCTAACTGTGCACCGTTGCGACAGTTCGTTGGAAGCACCACGTGATGATCGGGTGTGATAGATTCCAACGTTCACATACAATGGGTGTAAGACAGATTTACACATGCAAACACTTAGGTTGACTTGACGAGCCTAGCATGTACAGACATGGCCTCGGAACACAGAAGACCGAAAGGTCGAGCATGAGTCATATAGAAGATACGATCAACATGAAGATGTTCACCGACATTGACTAGTTCGTCTCACGTGATGACCGGACACGGCCTAGTTAACTCGGATCATGTTATACTTAGATGACTGGAGGGATGTCTATCTGAGTGGGAGTTCATTGAATAATTTGATTATATGAACTTAGTCTAAAATCTTTACAATATGTCTTGTAGATCAAATGGCCAACGTTGTCCTCAACTTCAACACGTTCCTAGAGAAAACCAAGCTGAAAGACGATGGCAGCAACTATACGGACTGGGTCCGGAACCTGAGGATCATCCTCATAGCTGCCAAGAAAGATTATGTCCTACAAGCACCGCTAGGTGACGCACCCGTCCCATAGAACCAAGACGTTATGAACGCTTGGCAGACACGTGCTGATGATTACTCCCTCGTTCAGTGCGGCATGCTTTACAACTTAGAACCGGGGCTCCAAAAATGTTTTGAGAGACACGGAGCATATGAGATGTTCGAAGAGCTGAAAATGGTTTTCCAAGCTCATGCCCGGGTCGAGAGATATGAAGTCTCCGACAAGTTCTTCAGCTGTAAGATGGAGGAAAATAGTTCTGTCAGTGAGCACATACTCACTTTGTCTGGGTTACATAACCGCTTGACTCAGCTGGGAGTTAATCTCCCGGATGATGCGGTCATTGACAGAATCCTCCAGTCGCTTCCACCAAGCTACAAGAGCTTTGTGATGAACTTCAATATGCAGGGGATGGAAAAGACCATTCCTGAAGTATTTGCAATGCTAAAATCAGCAGAGGTAGAAGTGAAAAAGGAACATCAAGTGTTGATGGTGAATAAAACCACTAAGTTCAAGAAAGGCAAGGGTAAAAAGAACTTCAAGAAGGACGACAAGGGAGTTGCCGCGCCCGGTAAGCAAGCTGCCGGGAAGAAGCCAAAGAATGGACCCAAGCCCGAGACTGAGTGCTTTTATTGCAAGGGAAGTGGTCACTGGAAACAGAACTGCCCCAAATACTTAGCAGACAAAAAGGCCGGCAAAACGAAAGGTATATGTGATATACATGTAATTGATGTGTACCTTACCAGTACTCATAGTAGCTCCTGGGTATTTGATATCGGTGCAGTTGCTCACATTTGTAACTCAAAGCAGGAGCTGCGGAATAAGCGGAGACTGGCGAAGGACGAGGTGATGATGCGCGTCGGGAATGGTTCCAAGGTCGATGTGATCGTCGTCGGCACGCTACCTCTACATTTACCTACGGGATTAGTTTTGAACCTCAATAATTGTTATTTAGTACCAGCTTTGAGCATGAACATTGTATCAGGATCTCGTTTAATTCGAGATGGCTACTCATTTAAATCCGAGAATAATGGTTGTTCTATTTATATGAGAGATATGTTTTATGGTCATGCTCCGATGGTGAATGGTTTATTCTTAATGAATCTCGAGCGTAATGCTACACATATTCATAGTGTGAGTACCAAAAGATGTAAGGTTGATAATGATAGTCCCACATACTTGTGGCACTGCCGCCTTGGTCACATAGGTGTCAAACGCATGAAGAAGCTCCATGCAGATGGACTTTTAGAGTCTCTTGATTACGAATCATTTGACACGTGTGAACCATGCCTCATGGGAAAAATGACCAAGACTCCGTTCTCAGGAACAATGGAGCGAGCAACCAACTTATTGGAAATCATACATACTGATGTGTGCGGTCCAATGAGTGTTGAGGCTCGCGGTGGTTATCGTTATGTTCTCACCCTCACTGATGACTTGAGTAGATATGGGTATGTCTACTTAATGAAACACAAGTCTGAGACCTTTGAAAAGTTTAAGGAATTTCAGAGTGAGGTTGAGAATCAACGTGACAGGAAAATCAAGTTCCTACGATCAGATCGTGAAGGAGAATACTTGAGTCACGAATTTGGCACACACTTAAGAAAATGTGGAATAGTTTCACAACTCACGCCACCTGGAACACCTCAGCGTAATGGTGTGTCCGAACGTCGTAATCGCACTCTATTAGATATGGTGTGATCTATGATGTCTCTTACCAATTTACCGCTATCTTTTTGGGGCTATGCTTTAGAGACTGCCGCATTCACTTTAAATAGGGCTCCGTCGAAATCCGTTGAGACGACACCGTATGAATTATGGTTTGGGAAGAAACCTAAGCTGTCGTTTCTAAAAGTTTGGGGATGCGATGCTTATGTCAAGAAACTTCAACCTGAAAAGCTCGAACCCAAGTCAGAAAAATGCGTCTTCATAGGATACCCTAAAGAAACTATTGGGTACACCTTCTACCTCAGATCCGAAGGCAAGATCTTTGTTGCCAAGAATGGATCCTTTCTAGAGAAGGAGTTTCTCTCGAAAGAAGTAAGTGGGAGGAAAGTAGAACTTGATGAAGTATTACCTCTTGAACCGGAAAATGGCGCAACTCAAGAAAATGTTCCTGAGGTGCCTGCACCGACTAGAGAGGAAGTTAATGATGATGATCATGAAACTTCAGATCAAGTTGCTACTGAACTTCGTAGGTCCACAAGGACACGTTCCGCACCAGAGTGGTACGGCAACCCTGTCTTGGAAATCATGTTGTTAGACAACGGTGAACCTTCGAACTATGAAGAAGCGATGGCGGGCCCGGATTCCGACAAATGGCTAGAAGCCATGAAATCCGAGATAGGATCCATGTATGAAAACGAAGTATGGACTTTGACTGACTTGCCTGTTGAGCAGCGAGCCATAGAAAATAAATGGATCTTTAAGAAGAAGACAGACGCGGATGGTAATGTGACCATCTATAAAGCTCGGCTTGTCGCTAAGGGTTATCGACAAGTTCAAGGGGTTGACTACGATGAGACTTTCTCACTGGTAGCGAAGCTAAAGTCCGTCCGAATCATGTTAGCAATTGCCGCATTCTATGATTATGAGATATGGCAAATGGACGTCAAAACGGCATTCCTTAATGGTTTCCTTAAGGAAGAATTGTATATGATGCACCCGGAAGGTTTTGTCGATCCTAAGAATGCTGACAAGGTGTGCAAGCTCCAACGCTCGATTTATGGGCTGGTGCAAGCATCTCGGAGTTGGAACATTCGCTTTGATGAGATGATCAAAGCGTTTGGGTTTACGCAGACTTATGGAGAAGCCTGTGTTTACAAGAAAGTGAGTGGGAGCTCTGTAGCATTTCTCATATTATATGTAGATGACATACTTTTGATGGGAAATGATATAGAACTCTTGGACAGCATTAAGGCCTACTTGAATAAGAGTTTTTCAATGAAGGACCTTGGAGAAGTTGCATATATATTAGGCATCAAGATCTATAGAGATAGATCAAGACGCCTCATAGGTCTTTCACAAAGCACATACCTTGATAAGATATTGAAGAAATTCAATATGGATCAGTCTAAGGAGGGGTTCTTGCCTGTGTTACAAGGTGTGAAATTGAGCTCAGCTCAATGTCCGACCACGGCAGAAGATATAGAAGAGATGAGTGTCATCCCCTATGCCTCAGCCATAGGTTCTATTATGTATGCCATGCTGTGTACCAGACCTGATGTAAACCTTGCCGTAAGTTTGGTAGGAAGGTACCAAAGTAATCCCGGCAAGGAACACTGGACAGCGGTCAAGAATATCCTGAAGTACCTGAAAAGGACTAAGGAAATGTTTCTCGTTTATGGAGGTGACGAAGAGCTCGTCGTAAAAGGTTACGTCGACGCTAGCTTCGACACAGATCTGGATGACTCCAAGTCACAAACCGGATACGTGTATATTTTGAATGGTGGGGCAGTAAGCTGGTGCAGTTGCAAGCAGAGCGTCGTGGCGGGATCTACATATGAAGCGGAGTACATGGCAGCCTCGGAGGCAGCGCATGAAGCAATTTGGGTGAAGGAGTTCATCACCGACCTAGGAGTCATACCCAATGCGTCGGGGCCAATCAAACTCTTCTGTGACAACACTGGAGCTATTGCACTTGCCAAGGAGCCCAGGTTTCACAAGAAGACCAGGCACATCAAGCGTCGCTTCAACTCCATTCGTGAAAATGTTCAAGATGGAGACATAGATATTTGTAAAGTACATACGGACCTGAATGTAGCAGATCCGTTGACTAAACCTCTCCCTAGAGCAAAACATGATCAACACCAGAATTCCATGGGTGTTCGATTCATCACAATGTAACTAGATTATTGACTCTAGTGCAAGTGGGAGACTGTTGGAAATATGCCCTAGAGGCAATAATAAAAGCATTATTATTATATTTCCTTGTTCATGATAATTGTCTTTATTCATGCTATAATTGTGTTATCCGGAAATCGTAATACATGTGTGAATAATAGACACCAACATGTCCCTAGTAAGCCTCTAGTTGACTAGCTCGTTGATCAACAGATAGTCATGGTTTCCTGACTATGGACATTGGATGTCATTGATAACGAGATCACATCATTAGGAGAATGATGTGATGGACAAGACCCAATCCTAAACATAGCATAAGATCGTATAGTTCGTTTGCTAGAGTTTTTCCAATGTCAAGTATCCTTTCCTTAGACCATGAGATCGTGTAACTCCCGGATACCGTAGGAGTGCTTTGGGTGTACCAAACGTCACAACGTAACTGGGTGACTATAAAGGTATACTACAGGTATCTCCGAAAGTGTCTGTTGGGTTGACACGGATCAAGACTGGGATTTGTCACTCTGTGTGACGGAGAGGTATCACTGGGCCCACTCGGTAATGCATCATCATTATGAGCTCAAAGTGACCAAGTGTCTGGTCACGGGATCATGCATTACAGTACGAGTAAAGTGACTTGCCGGTAACGAGATTGAACAAGGTATTGGGATACCGACGATCGAATATCGGGCAAGTAGTATACCGATTGATAAAGGGAATAGTATACGGGGTTGCTTGAATCCTCGACATCGTGGTTCATCCGATGAGATCATCGAGGAGCATGTGGGAGCCAACATGGGTATCCAGATCTCGCTGTTGGTTATTGACCGGAGAGCGATCTCGGTCATGTCTACATGTCTCCCGAACCCGTAGGGTCTACACACTTAAGGTTCGGTGACGCTAGGGTTGTAGGGATATGTATATGCAGTAACCCGAATGTTGTTCGGAGTCCCGGATGAGATCCCGGACGTCACGAGGAGTTCCGGAATGGTCCGGAGGTAAAGAATTATATATAGGAAGTGCTATTTCGGCCGTCGGGACAAGTTTCGGGGTCACCGGTATTGTACCGGGACCACCGGAAGGGTCCCGGGGGTCCACCGGGTGGGGACACCTATCCCGGAGGGCCCCATGGGCTGAAGTGGGAAGGGATCCAGCCCAAAGTGGGCTGGGGCGCCACTTCCCCTAGGGCCCATGCGCCTAGGGTGGGGAAACCCTAAAGGAGGGGCGCCCCCTTGCTTGGGGGGCAAGCCCCCCACCCCTTGGCCGCCGCCCCCCTAGGAGATTGCATCTCCTAGGGCCGGCGCCCCCCCTAGGCCCCCCTATATATAGTGGGGGGGATGGAGGACCTCTTAACTTTGCCTTTGGTGCCTCCCTCTCCCTCTCCAACACATCCTCCTCCTCCATAGAGCTTGGCGAAGCCCTGCCGGAGTACTGCAGCTCCATCACCACCACGCCGTCGTGCTGCTGCTGGAGCCATCTTCCTTAACCTCTCCTTGCCCCTTGCTAGATCAAGAAGAAGGAGACGTCACGCTGACCGTACGTGTGTTGAACGCGGAGGTGCCGTCCGTTCGGCGCTAGGATCTCCGGTGATTTGGATCACGTCGAGTACGACTCCCTCATCTCCGTTCTTTGAACACTTCCGCTCGCGATCTACAAAGGTATGTAGATGCATCCGATCACTCGTTGTTAGATGAACTCATAGATGGATCTTGGTGAAACCGTAGGAAATTTTTTGTTTTTTGCAACGTTCCCCAACAGTGTGCGGTGCCCCCTCCACCATAATCCACCTCGATCATATCGTAGCGGTGCTTAGGCGAAGCCCTGCGTCGGTAGCGTCACCACCACCATCACCACGCCGTCGTGATTACGAAACTCTCCCGTGAAGCTTTGCTGGATCGGAGCTCGCGGGACGTCATCGAGTTGAACGTGTGCAGAACTCGGAGGTGCCGTGCGTTCGGTACTTGGATCGGTCGGATCGTGAAGACATACGACTACATCAACCGCGTTGTGCTAACGCTTCCGCTTTCGGTCTACGAGGGTACGTGGACACACTCTCCCCTCTCGTTGCTATGCATCACCATGATCCTGTGTGTGCGTTGGAATTTTTTTGAAATTACTACGTTCCCCAACAACTTCTGGTCTATCATCGAGCATATTTCAGCTCATGATGACCAGTTTGAAGTAGGTGTAGAACGTGAGTGTCATGACTCATGAATAGCATAGTATTAGGCTAGTGGTAGAACATGAATCGCCTTCACTTGTCCAGTTACTCATCATTCGTGCAAGACATATATAGGTAAACAACCCATGATGCTAGGATTGAACCTCAACGAATTGCAAGGTTAACAAACATTTTTTTACAAACAATGAATATACTGAAAATCCAATAAATTCATTGAGGCACAACCATCGTTGATAAGTAAGGATGGCAACTTCTTCAGGAGGAACTCCTAAGAATAAGACTATAAGAGTGACTATGGCAAATGAAAAAGAATAACTTATGAAAGGATGGGTAATGAGATGATCATCTCTCCAATCAACAAACATATTATGTGCAATAGAAAAACAGAAATGAAGTTACCTTGCACAAACAATTATGTCCACCCGCAAAAAAACTAAGGATCAATAGTCAAGGAGATGAGCAATGACCCAAACAATTTATTGGCATGAACGAATAACATGCCTCTTTCATCACTCGAAGGGTTCTCTGTACACAATGTTCTCGACTTCTCGGTGCTTTGTCCAGTGTGGTATATATCAAGTTATTGGCATGGTCATCGCAGTTGATAGTAGAACCAAATGATAGAAGAGAAAAGTGTAATAGCTCTCAGGTGCCCCTACACCCTCATGAGCAGTAAATTCGTACAAAAATGAGGAAGCAATTTGTGGCGGAGGAGGAAAGGAGAAATATCGGATGCGAACCCTAAATCGCGTCCGCTTCGGTATATATAGCGAAAACGTGGGCAGTTTACGGTATTTGGACGGGCCGTTTTTTCCCACATCCTATATATCCGCCTGAATTAACGGGGCCATGAGCTTTTAAGGGTGTGTTTGGTAGCATGTATGAGCCTAGCATAGTTGTTCTCCCCTGATACATGCTGAGTATAGACATACTGAGTCCAGGCATTCGCTATTGTTTGACAGCGGTGTATGCATTGAGACATGCTGAGGTGAGACTTTGTTTGGCAGCCTGCATGTGTTTAGACATGCCGAACAATTTTGAATTCCAAATAATTTTTTAAATGGTGAACAAAATTGAAAAAATGTGAACAAAAATTTAAACATATTTTAGAATTTTGAACTTTTATTGAAACTTTGAACAAAATTTAAAAAATGAAATATTTTATAAAATTTAAATAAAATTTGAGATTCTGAGCAATTTTTGAAAATTTGAACATATTTTTAAAATTTGAATTTTTTCTGAAAATTTAAACAAAATTTGAGATTTTGAACATTTTTTGAAAATTTAAACAGATTTTTAGATTCGGAACATTTTTGAGAAATTTAAACAAAATGTCAAAATTTAAACAAAGTTTTGAAATTCTAAACATTTTTTATAATTTAAACAAAATTTGAAATTCTGATTTTTTTTTAAATTGAAACAAAATTTGAAATTCTGAACATTTTTGAAAATTTAAACAATTTTTGAAATTCTGAACATCTTCGAAAATTTAAACAAAATTTTAAATTCTGAACTTTTTCAAAAATTTATATAATTTTTGAAATTCTGAATATTTTTTGAAAATTCAAACAAAATTTGAAATTATGAACATTTTTTAAAAAGTAAACATACCTGGACCGCTGGACTGGACGTGGTCTGGTGAGTGAGGACGAGGGTCACGGCGAGCATGGCTGTCTCCATGCACCCTCTTTGGGTTGCATGAAGATGGGCATGACCGCGGCCCCTTTTTTACATCAGATAGGTATAGCCCAGGTGAAGCCATGCACCCTACCAAACAAGCAAAAGTGAGTCAAATTGAAAAAACTTTTATCATCATACATCTACATCTATATCTATATCTATACCAATATAAAAAAATTTAAATGGACAGATCCAATTAATCTCGGTCATCAAATCATGTCAATCGAACGACCTAGACTGCTTCAATGTGGAGCGTTCAACACATTTAGCGTGCAATTAGTTTCATACCAAATATAGTACTAATCACATAATAACACGTAAATAATATACTACTTAATATCCGCATGCATTTAATATACTTTCAAATTAACGTTCGCACATTGACTAGTCCTACCGAACCTTAAGAGATCTGCTAGAAGAGACGCTATCCGGGAGTAATTTAAACAGCATGCGGAATGTGATGCAATCTGAACAAGCAAATACCATACAAACCAAAATATTCCCTTTATACGCAAGTAACGCAACCACGGTGCAGGGCTACCAAACGCCTACCGAGTTTTTAGCTGAGCAGGCAGCTCCCACGCAAAGTCTTTTTTACCGGTGGCGGGATGTACCGCCACAGCATCCATCACACAGTGCCTTTAAGATCCGCGCAGTTTTGGTCCTACTCCATAAGTATAGCTATGTATTGTTCAACCTCATCTTTGTATCTCAGCACTTAACTCAAATCAATGGTCCCTTCCATCCCATCCACGCATGCATGCACATATTATCTCTCCTCCGCAGCATGCATGACACGGGCACAATTGCTCTCATCTCTCCCTCACTAAATTCATGTCCTTTTATTTCTCTTTACATAATTTCAATCATTCATATATTTTAAGCTACAATTTTTTTTAAACTTTTTATATATTTGAATTCCTAGCGACGAGACCTTTCGAACAAGACCATTTTCAATGCATTTAAACTAGTTTCAATTTTGCCGTTTCAAACAAATTTATGTTGTCAGAACTATGTTAAAAATCCGTGTATTGAAATAAGTGAAATTATTTCAGAATTCAGTGAAATCCAGTTTTTAAACGAGTGAAATTGTTAAAAATGATAGTTATTTTGAAATAAGTGAAATAACCTTTCTATAACAAGTGAAATTATTTTCTTGAAATGAGTGAAATCTTTTTTTCATACACATGATAGATATTCGAGTGTGAAATACGTGAAACTTGTTATTTCAAAGTTTTGAAACTATTTATTTGATACAAGTGAAATATGTGTTTTTAAATGGACAAACTCACTTTTCCAAAATATGTTTTTTCTGAGTGAAATCTGTATTTTGAAACGGCTAAAACTTGTTTTCTTAATTGTGTGAATTTTTTCCCTAAATTGAGTGAAATCGGTTATTTCAAATAAGTGAAATCAGTTTATTTAAGATACATGAACCAATTGTTTTTGTAATGAGTGAAACCTTTTTTTAACTCATGAAAAATAAATTTCTCAAAGGAGTGAAATGTGCCTTTTCAAATTAGTGAAATACATTTTTTCTGAATTAAGTGAAATAGGTTTTTCGAATTGAGTGAAACCAATTTTATGAAATAACTGAAATCATTGTTTGAATGATTGAAATTGTTTCTTGAAATGAGTGAATATAATTTTTGAAATGAGCAAAATCTATTTTATGAAGTGAGCGAATTTGTTTTTTCAATTGAGTGAAATCGGTTTATTTAAAGAACTGCAATGAGTTATTCAAAACGAGTGAAATCAAATGAGTGAAGTTAGTTTGTAAGTTCCGTATTCCAGTTTGTGAATTTCTTTGAAACCATATATAACACTTATATGAAATAGTGAAACCTTTTGATGTTTTATGAAACTGATTTCGCAGATAATTGAAATATATACAAAAAATATAGTTCAAATATATCCAAAATCGATCTTATTCTCAAGGTCTTCACACCACGAGTTCAAATATATAAAAAGTTTTAATAATGAACTTTTGGTTCAAAAGATATGAATAGTTAAAGATCTGAGAATGAAAATAAAATGCATGTTCAGTGTATGTGGAGATATAATATTTTAACATGCATGCAATGATGAAAAGCGGTGCTTCGCTTAACACGTCATCTCTCTCCTGACAAAAATTGGAAAGACATACAAAGGGCCCACATATATTCTTTTTGTATTGCATTAACTTGTTCTATACCTCAAATAGCTGCACGAATCCCTAAAATTACATGGATGGCTGATTCTCCACCGGTACATCCCGTCACCGGTAAAAAAACTTATTCGGCAGCTCCCAGCCGTGCGCCGTCTCAACTCTCAAGCGCCGCTCGCCAGCGAAACCCGATCCAAGACAACAATACCCACTCCCAACCTTCTGTGGCGATGGCAGCACTGGCGAGGAGGGCGGGAGGATCCCCTGCGGCGGCGCTGTGGGCCGCGGCCAGGGGATTCGCGTCGGTCGGCTCCGACATCGTCTCCGCGGCGCCCGGCGTGTCGCTGCAGAAGGCGCGGTCCTGGGACGAGGGGGTCGCCACCAAGTTCTCCACCACCCCTCTCAAGGACATCTTCCATGTACCACGCTCCCTATACTCCCGCCTCTGTTTCCTCCCACCGCGCCCTGTCGTCTGATCCCTTCCTGTTTCTTTGTGTCTGCTTGCTTGCAGGGGAAGAAAGTCGTCATCTTCGGGTTGCCGGTAAGCTCTCTCTAGCTCACTGCCCTCGCCTAGCTTCGGTTCCTGTATACTCGGCCGTTTCGAAACCCTAATGAGTCTCAGCGGGGATTTTTTTCACACTAGTTGGTACTAGTCCAGAATTAGCATCAGGCGGTTATGGATTGAGTTCTTGCATGCTCCATTCGCAGTAGGGGCCAGTTCTTTTGGCAAATTAAAATATAAGCCGCTTCCTCCCCAGCTTATCCCATAAACAGCATCTCTTATTAATTGGGGCTTTTAAACTAGTTACGGGATAACTAATTCAGAAGTCTCAACAAAATTTATGAGCGGCTTATTTTTTTAAGCTGGGAAGAGACAACTTATTTTTTAAGCCGCCCAAAAGAACTGGCCCTAGAAGTATGAGAAACTGTGAATAGGTAGGCAGGCCATTGGCTAGATCAGGAAAAATGAATGCTGAAACATTATTGTTGGACTGCGAATTAGTGTGCTTGCGCTTTGTGCTGAATGGCATTTTAGTGCCAATCGTTCAAATTCATTGATAACTCTGTATCCCTAAACGATGATTTCTGGCTGCATCCACTAGGATTGTATGCTTGCTCCATGATGGTTCCGTGTTCCGCCTTTTCCTTGATAACTATATTGTAGACTCACTCTCTCCTGGTATGATTAATTGCTCATATAGTTGACAGCTATCTTTGTGATATATTTCAGGGTGCATACACAGGAGTATGTTCGCAGTCCCACGTTCCTAGTTACAAGAACAACATTGATAAGTTGAAAGCAAAAGGGATCGACTCTGTTATCTGTGTAGCTGTAAATGATCCCTATGTGCTGAATGGATGGGCAGAAAAATTACAGGCAAAAGATGCAGTGAGTAACTACTCTCAATTTTGTTTATGGAATACAATTTTGATTTAGCACAGAATAACGGAATGGCATACAGGCATTGTAGTGTGCATAACTGCATATCGAAGTATTGTCAACTGAGTCATGAGATAGGACTATATTCCTTCAAGTTTGGCAGTCCTGTTTTGGTTTTCCTCCATAACGCATTCTTCATGTTACCATACGCCCTCCCTACTACCTGTCAGTCATAGTAAATGATCCATAACAGTCGTGCACAAAATCATTTGCGAGCCACTTTATGAGTGCAAATTCAACTCACATGTTTTTTTTTAGTCTAACTTTCATATGTTCTGCTGAATGATTTCAATCTGTATTTTATGGTAATGAGGGTCAGAAATGTGTTAGAATTGTATGGATACCAGCCTAGATAGTTATTGCACATAGATGTTCTGAGATTTCTAGCCCATGCGGTTGGATGCTATGTTAGACATTTTCAAGAATCAAGATCATGCGAACATTTATTTTAACCATCTGCCATGATTCTGGAATACTATTATCAGATTGAGTTTTATGGTGACCTTGACGGGAGCTTCCACAAAAGCTTGGATTTGGAAATAGATCTCTCTGCTGCTTTGCTTGGTCGACGCTCCCACAGGTAATTATACTTCTGCCGACTCTTCTAATATTCTTTAAAATCAATTAAGCCATGATGTAAATGATGTCAGCTACTTAGAACTCTTCTTTAGTTTATGTGGCGTGCAGTGCAACCTCTCTTACTGCTGAGCTTTAGGTTAGTGGTTCTGTAGTTTTGTAAGTTATGCCTTTGTTTACAGAATTGGATATATTGGTGCTTGATATCATGGGATTAAATTTAGAACTATACATGCTGCGAAAGGATTTTAAGCTATTTCTGGGAGATATTTTTCAGTATTTGGTAGCTTGTCTTAAGTCAGGTAGCATCGACTGTCATTTTTTTTCTTGTTTTTGTTAGTGTCGATGGCATTAGTGAATTAGTGAGCACCCATCTAGCGATGGGAGATGCTGGATTTTGAATGGTTTGATGATAGGATAGCCTCAGCATGACATTGAGAATTGTTAATTTACTCTTGTCCAGCACTGTTGAACTGTCATGACTAGAAAATCCAACAATTAAAATTTGCATGGCTGCCAATCCCAACAAATAACTACTCGCGAATTAGGACACCCTTAGGTGAATCACTTCCACACCTTTTTGGAGCATAACTTGCTATAGCTATATTATCTTTCCTACTTTTGTAGTGATGGGGTTGGAGTTGGTGATGAGTACATATGTGGGACCACACAAAGAAACAAATGCAATTCTATCCACATATGGGACTAGCAACCTTCCAAGAGACATAAATAAACAAATGTTACTTTTACTTTGTGTACCTGTCCCAAATAAAAAAAATACACTGCTACCCTAATATGAAAATAACACTTTTGCAGAAATGCAAATTATAAATATAAGTATGTGACTCCAACTCAAAATCATGGACTTTATTTTAGTTTCTCTTCCCAACCAATTCTTCCAGTTCTAATCTCATAGCGGAAGAGAGCGAACAAATTGCAATGTCAACTTGGCGATAGATGTTGCCCTCCTACCTAATCCACACTCTTGTGTATTCAACTTACTTCTCGTTATCTATTACCTCCGTTCATAAATAAGTGGCGTGGTTTTAATTCAATTTATGAACGGAGGGAGTATTTGTTTGGTTCTTGCAAACTAGAACATGCTTCAGCATGCCCACAAAAGAAAAGAAATGGAACATGCTTTAGCAGCATCCAGCTGTTTGACCTCTTTGTAGTGAGAATTTTGTTGAAGTGCTGATCCACCATGCGGTGAGATGTTATGTTTCTCTTCGTTGCTAAAGAGTGCTACATATCCATTCTTGAGCATCACATCACTGATCGGATCACTTCCTCTCATGAGTAGAATGGTGGTGGAAGTACTTACTGTTCATGATGATATAAACTGGTGTATTGGTAACTGATTGAAAGATGTTTTTTTGACCTGTACCATTTTAGGTGGTCGGCCTTTGTCGATGATGGGAAGATCAAGGCATTCAACGTTGAGAAAGCCCCTTCTGACTTCAAGGTTTCTGGTGCTGAGGTGATCTTGGATCAAATCTGAGCTGATCGGTAATCGGTGCTCTGTTTTGCTTTTGTGATGCAAATAAGTGACAGCTCGAGAATCTGTGTGAAGATGTTGCTGTCTGTCGTGCTAGTTCCAGGACAGTCATTTTGCTGCTGCAAATCTTTATTTCTTTTGTTCCAGAACAGTCATCGAATTAGTCACCGGTTCGTGTATGCGACAGTTTCTGTTATTTGGCGTTTGATGAAGAGCTGTGCTCGCGTGCAGGTAATCTGAGAACGAGCGGGTGTTTATTTTGTCCTCTTGTTGTCGCATTGGCTGAACCGGCCTTGGACCATATAACATACGTAGACCAAACACTAGTAATTTGCTGGTTAGTCTGTTCAAACGCAAGATGAGACATTTAGTGTAGCGGATTTGTATATTCATATGTTAGGCAGCTTCCATGAGCCTTCCATGTGAAGGCAAGATATTTTCTGGGTTGTTCGGTGCTGGGAGGCTCAGCTAAGAGTTGGTGCACATGGCAAAGTATTTTTCTAATACGAAGGAGTTTGACCTACTGAATGAAGGTTTAATCAAAACGAGAACATGATCTGAGAACGGCCCGTGTGTCAAGGGAAGTTGTTGAGGAAGCCAAGGAGGTCATTCCAATGCCGTCCTCAAATCGCTCGTAAACGTCGAGACACGTTGAGCGGTTCAACGCCGTCCTCAAATGTTAATGGAGCAATCCACACATCCGGATTTCATCAAACTGGAAGTAAAGCTGGCATTTGAGAGAGTCCAGACAGCCGCCCTGTAGAACACCGAACACCTGTCCCACACAAAACCCCATCTCGGAGCTCTTTTCCTCCACTCAGGCTGTGTTTGGTTGAGCTGCAGATTCTAAAAAAGCTGCTGTGAAAAAGCTGCTGTGGAAAAGCTGCTGTGAAAAAGCTGGAAGCTGAAAAGTTGGGGTACCTCCAGCTTTGAAATTTACACTAGGAAGAAGCTACAGATTCTCAAAAGCTGCTTTGAACATTTACCCATTTGGTTAGCTTTTGGCTTTTCAAAGCAGAAGTTGGTAAAAAAAGCTGAACCAAACACAGCCTCAGTCCCTTCCCCCCCTTGATCTACTTTGGCCGCCGCCCAGTTCTAGTCGGACCACCGCTGCTCCACCTAGGTGCCTTGTACTTTGCCATCTTTGCATCCCCTTACCCGTTCGTGTCCAGGTATTGTGCGCCCCCTTCCGACGCTGTTCATGGCGGACACCACACCTGACAAGTGTTCGGTCAAATGCTATTGAGATTTTTTTGACTTTCTCCTTGTTTAACATGGAGTAAGCATGATGTCGGGGTTACTCTGTGAGGGAGGACGCATTGTTGTGCGACGCGTGGTTGGCCACAAGCGCGGGGTTTGTAGGCATGAAGAAAACAGGTACCAAAATTTGACAACATGTGCATTTTTGGTTTCATGAGTACAAGCACCCCGCGACATTTGGATGTGATAAACGATCGCAGTGCGAAGTTGCTACTCCATCGGTTGCATACCATTTCAAACTCCATCATAAAGTTTTGAAGTGCGATTGTACAAGTGGAGACAAGGTAGCCACTAGAAGCGTCAATCATGGAGATCGTAAGTTTTGCTTCTTATTTCTCCAGGTGTTGGTCAATTTATTTATTCACTCAATGTTGCAACTTGATGATCACGTCATTGTATAGCCCGGACGTGCAACCACGATGTACTATAGAATGGAGAGCAAGCCCTTCACATTGATTCATTGTTAGATGAAGTTCGAGGCGCATCCCAATTGGGAGAACATGTGGCGATAAAGAAGGTTAAGCTCAAGGAGGGAAGGAAGCTGAAGCCTGCAAGAAAGCACTCCAGGAAGCGTAGAGCTGAAGAATCTTGCGAATGCAGATTCAGATTGATTCTTAAATTCTTGCCCATGCCATTGATCATGACATTTGTTGATTCTTACGATGTTATCTTTCTTTTGAGAATATTTTTTCAAATTTCTCATATTTTAAAGTCTCGTATTGCCCATAGCCTGTTATAATTTTGCCAAGTTCGTTCCCCACCAGTCCTCCATGAAATCTAATCATGCATACTTTTTGTGCTCCCTTCCTAGAGCCAGTTTGTCTATGGTGTGCGGTGGATACACATGTGCAAGGTTGTTTGGATTTTTTTGCTCTTTTTAATAGAAAATTAGATTCATCATTACCTTGCATTCTTTGATGTGAGAAAACTTTAAATCTCACTAAGGCCTATGCTTTTTTTCACCAAGGACTATGGTTCATCCCAACGACAAAACACTAGGATGATCTTGAGTTTCAGCGTATCCACGCTCTGAAACTTAGCCAAATATATATTTCCAACTTTTCTCTGGTGCTCCCTATGGTGCCGATCCACTGCAACCCTTCCCCGCCACGACAATGACTTCTTAGACTGGCTCTCATCTACTGTTCTTGGCGTGCTCACTTGTCTTCGACCCGGACTTGCCACCCTCCTCATCCTTACTTCATGGCGCATTTGTAAGCACCACAATGGCTACGTCTTCATCATAGTGGCTGATCCGAATCATCAAGGAGGAAGCTTGCTCTTGGGTTCGTTCGGGAGCTTTAGGACTAGCACATCTGACCCCCGAATGTAGGCGATTGTTTTTCGGGGCCGCGCACCCCTTTGTTCTTTTAGTGCTGGCAGTCACACATGCTTGTGTGATGCCTTATGTACTTATTGTACCCTAACTCTTTTAGCAATGAAATGATACTCAAAGCTTTTTTGTATTTGCGATAAAATATTTCCAAGTTTCAAAAATAAATCGAAAAAACCCACGCAAATAGGCATCGAGTTGAAACTTACTCATATAAATTTTACAAAACAATATGGTGTCTTGCGAACTGAATGAAAAATTGAGGAAACAAGAATACTACTCAAATGTAGTGGAAAAAAATCATATCTTATGAACCAAATAACATCTCTTTTATTATAGCATTTGAGATACATGTTATTTTATTTCCTATAACTTCCCTATTAATGTGATATTACTATCCAATAAACTAAAGGAAGCCCTATTTTATGTTGGCACCCTTTGGCTTTGCCCAGGGATGGATTTCGATGATTATGAGATGTGTCACAACTGCAAATTATTCAGTAAAGCTTAATGGGGGTGTTACATTTGAGTAGGTTAACCCCCAATGTCCGATCTGTATGGGAGGGGCTGAGGATATGCGACATCTAATGTTTACGTGCCAGTGAGCAAAAGAAGCGTGGTGTTCTTTGGGTCTTTGGGAGATCATTGACAAAGCACTTGTTGTTGACAAATCGGGATCGGTCACCCTTGAGGAACTGATCCGGGGTTGTGGAAAGTCACCAATCCTAGGTATGAAGCACTTGAAGGAGACGGTCGCAGTCAGGCTTTCTTTATCTCGTGGCAGTGGCGCCAGGCTGTCAAGTGCGAGTATGTTGCACCAGCTCCGAGTTCTACTTTTACGATTCATGCAATACCGTTAAAGTTCAACATCAGAACAAGATCTTCTAAACCACATGAAATGATAAGGAAGAAACCTCCAAGAGCTACAAGTTGAATATAGATTCCTCCTACTTTGAGAGCGATTTGGGTGGTTCGGGAGCAGTTGACCGAGATGATAAAGGAGAGGATGTAGTAGGGACAACGATGATGCTTACCCATCCATTAGACCTGAAAGTGTGTTATATCGACTAGAGGGGGGTGAATAGGCGATTTTTATGAAAGTCTTCAAAACATGGAAGTTTCGAAGACAAATGATAGAAATGAACCTATTTCCATGCAGCGGAAGATAGACTACACTAGACAGACAATAGTCAAGCATTCAATGAAGTGAAACCACACTGACTAATAGTAGCCAGGCAGTAAGGATCAGGTACACAGTGAAGACAAATAGATAAAGCAAATAGGTACTGACTTTACAAGAGCCAACTGTAAATAAAGAGATGAGAAGGATAGAACCAGTGTGCGTGACGAAGACAAAGGTTTGGTAGACCAGTTCCAACTGCTGTGATAGTTGTACGTCTGGTTAGGGCGGATAGGTATTTAAACCTGAGGACACTCAGTCTCGGACACTTAGTCCTGAGCACACAGCTCAGAACACTTAGTCCTCTCTGTATTCCCCTTGAGCTAAGGTCACACAGACCTTGCTCAATCACTCTGGTAAGTCTTCAAGGTAAACTTCCAAACCTTCATAGACTTCGTTCACCGGCGATCCACAATGACTCTTGGATGCTCAGAACGCGACGCCTAACCGGCTGGAGGATTCACAGTCCTCAAGTGTAATAAGTCTTCAGATCACACAGACAAGAAGACTTAAGTGATGCCTAACACTCTTTCACTACTGGAATCTGGCACTTTGCCATCTGCCATGGCAGATGGCAAAGGCATGGTCGGCGGATGGCAAAGGCTTTGCCATCTGCCAGCAGATGGTAAACAGTTTGTCTGAAACCCTGCCGGTAAAGGCTTCTTTGCCGTCTGCTGGCTGATGGCAAAGAGCCTGTGCCTTTGCCATCAGCTGGCAGATGGCAAAGGCATGGTCGGCGGATGGCAAAGGCTTTGCCATCTGCCAGCAGATGGTAAACAGTTTGTCTGAAACCCTGCCGGTAAAGGCTTCTTTGCCGTCTGCTGGCTGATGGCAAAGAGCCTGTGCCTTTGCCATCAGCTGGCAGATGGCAAAGCCTCTTAACGGGGTTAGCCCCGTTAGATGGCTAACGGCATACTTTGCTATCTGCCAGCAGATGGCAAAGTGACTATAATGCCCTATTTAATTTTGTTTTTTCTTATATCAATTCATTTTCATAGAAAATCAAACACAAATATATTTATATGACCAATATAGCATATTCAACACATATTACCAATAGTCATGAACACATATATATCCAACACATGTTACCAATAGTAGCAAGTTTCATCCGTACATATACATAGTTTCATCAATATTACACAGTTTCATCCATAGGTAGCAAGTTTCACAAGGTCAAAACAAAAACTAAATACAAGCACTCCATCAACCCAAGCTTACGTGATCTTAAGCAAATCTGTAAAATGGGAAAGAAGAAAGTTAGAAGAAGAAGTCTAGAAGAAGAAGATTATTATGATGCAACTAAAATGTGAAGATTATTATGATGCAACTTATATCTATAAAATAGGTCATTTTGGAGCTAAGTATGGTTCTTATGTCATTTTTGAGCTAGCTAAGCATACTAAGTCATTTTGGTGTAAAACATGCTAAGGTCATTCTAGAGCTAAGTAAGGTTATTATGTCATTTTGGAGCTAGCTAAGCATGTGAAGTCATTTAGGAGCTAAAATATGTCATTTCTTAAGCATATTATGTCATTTTAGAGTTTGACCAAGTTTATAGGAAAAAATATGAACATTTACAATAACAAATCTATATGATGTGAAAGTATATTCAATAATGAATCTAATTGTATTGATTTTTTATTGTATATGTTAACATATTTGTCTAGAAACTTTATCATAGTTTACATAGTTTGACTTTGACCAAAGCTAATATGCGGAGTATATAAAAACAGAGGGAGTATTATGTTGGTAATAAATTATATTTCTTTAGTAAGTCAGAGATTCAAAATTGGAAGTATCTACACGAAAGTGCTTATGTGAGCTCGAGCTGCAGTGAGCCCGGAATCTGCACCACTAGGTTATATCGTGATCCGTGCAACATGTAGGTCCTGGTAAAGTCGTACTATGCTATTGCAGTATTTTTTAACAGATTGTGGCCCACACATCACATAGCGTCCAGGTAACTCCGCCAGTTACCGTTTAAATGGATCAGAAGCCCATGGATGGAATGAGCCGTCTTCGGTTAGATTCTGAGCTAACGGAGCTTATGAGCCAATAAGTGTTAGCTACCGGTTGGACCTACCAATCTTCACCAGTACTGCATTTACTAGTTCGACTAACTCAGAAAGCAAAAGCACCATGCAGCTTTGTGTGGCTCCTGCACGGTTGGGCTACATGGATTTTGAAATTAGAAGCTACTAAAAATAGCCACCCCAATTAAACTCAGCAACACCATAATGCCAAAAAAAACTCACAAACCAAAAGTATGCAACACAATTTTATTAAGCTCGAAGGAAGACATCAGCAAAGCTGGGAACCACTCATACATCTCTGAATGTGCACTGACAACAATGATACAGTTTCCCTCAACTTCAATGAATTGGCAGAGCTCTTGCCTTAACCGTAAAAATATGGGCACCATATTGAGAGCTAAACTCCACAACACATTAGCCTCTGGAAGATATCAAGTACAAGCAAAAGTAACAAAAACATTCAAGTTCGCTGCAAGAAAATTGATAACATTAAATGGAAGTTCACCTAGATGGCTAGATCCATGTTAACTTTTGAATTGTTGATATCAAATGTAAAAGGTCCAAGAATATACACAACTGGGCACTGGCAAACCAAACATTGTCATTAGCAAAAAGACCGAAAAGATAAACATCCTATGGAGAAACATTGATGCAATCCTCCAAAAATTGGTTAACACCAAATTTCAATGGATGCATGCTTGACATGGAGACACCTTCGTTCGAATATGTTGGCAAACAAAAAACAAAATTGTATAGTGGGAAAAATTGATCAGGCTAAGGCAGAAGGATGCAGATGCTGCTCAGGGATAAGTGATTCGGAAAAAAATAATCCTCACTGAGGATCTTGCATACATAACTGGATTACCTATATTATTAAAGGCGATAGAAATATTTTTTCTATGACAACAAATTCAAATCTAACCTGAGAGGACAGAGCACACACCAGTGAAAACCAAGATTAAGAACACAAATAATAAAATAAAATAAAATAAAGCAAAGCACGAGTAGTTGGTTGATGGCCTGCTTGGCTTGGCCCATCTATTCACGCAAGAAATTATTAACATAGACAAATTAAATATGACCCAGAAAGTAATTGCTTTACTTAAGACTAAAAAAATGTTATAGTTTAGTAGATCTTAAGCACCCAGTTTTACGACGACCACTTCCTATACATTTTTGTGCTCCAAGTTCACAATGACATGGCCCAACTAAAGCTCCTGCTTGTTCTTGTTCTATTTCTTATCTGGCAAACCATCTCATATCTCCAAAATACTGACTAACATATACAAACATATGCAGAACAAATAATCACCACATCACACGGGCAGAAGAAAACACATACCTTAGTACTAGTCGATGAAGATGTTAGATCTTTGCACGAGTGCCCATGTACCTTGTAGAGTGGACATTGTCAGACTTGAAGTGCTTGCGCCGCGCTTGCATCAGCCCACATAGCAGGGGCCACTGCTTGCGCCGCGCTCGCGGGCACTGCTCTGCCACTGTCTCAAGCACCAGACACAAGCCCCGCCGCGAGCAGCCGACCAAGATGCAGAATCTTTGCATTAGTGCTGCGTTGAGGTGTGCAGTTCATCTAGTAAATTAAAGGCATAGTATAAATTGAGCAATATGCGGGAAAAAACATCAGTTCATGTACTTGCAATGAAGATTATGAATTTGAAACATCAGTTCAGCCACTTCACACTCACAAAATTCTAGTACTAAACATAAATTTAAAAATACGTCTACAATTCATTTCCCTAAATGAACTAAGCCTCAGTTCGAAGCTTCAAATGCATGAATTTTGGGGAAGCATGGACTGTTTCATGGATAAAGCACACAAGAATTGGCACGAGGGCGGTGACTGAACATTTTTGTAGTGGTAAAGTCATGCCTAAATATTTTTTACGTTTTCCTCTCTGAAATTTCCATCTCCTTCACCTTTCATCAACGTTGCAGGCGCGACAGAACGCAGAGGCCGGTGACCATGGCAGCGACACGATCGAGTGTTCTCAACTATTGGTTTTCCTTGTAAAAATTTCAATCAATAAAATTCAGATTTTTCTAACACCAATTTCAGACAGGCAAATAACTAACTACAGGAAGAGCTTCAAATTAACAGTACCGCGCAGCCGCACACGATCTCTCACATGCATTTTGTTCAGTTCACATTTAGTCTGCTCTTTCCATATCTGATGCCAAAATCTTTTTCCCAATAGTACAGATTGTAGAAATCATATGCCTCACCAAGAGTGTCAAAACTCGTGCCTATCTTCGCAATGACAATCTCGCTAGGCTCCTCTGCAAAACACCGAATTGCTCTCTCCAGTGGTGAAATCCTATCAGGGCTTGGGACTCTACCTAGTGCGGCAGCCCCAACACGCACTCTGCAATGCCATGAAAACATATCCACAGAATCAAATCCCCTTTTTATAGTTTGACAATTAAAATGGGTGTATGTGTCGCAGCAGATCACAACGAGTTCAAGACTATGGATTTGTCATTGCATATGTAGGCAGGTTCTAAGTAGTTTATGGACAAAATCATTAACTGAATGCATCTTTTTTTCCATGGGTCTCTGCCTAGCGCGACAAGGATATGTACATGCAGTCAACTATGGCCATACAGTCAAATCTGAGTCTAATCTTTTTTTCCACTAAATGTATCTCTACAATCTAGATTTAATCATAATTGCAACGCACTGACGAAGAGCATATGCAGGTTCTAAGTAGTTTGTAGAAAAAATCATTTACTGACAGGGGCTATGTACATACAGTGAACTATCACCATACAGTCAAATCTGATTCTAGTATTATTTTTTCCTGAATGTATGTCTATATTCTAGATTTAATCATATAGGCAAGGCACTGAGCCACTGACTAAGAGCATACCTTTGCGTCCACCCAGGTGTTTTCGGATCCACCTGCTCAATCGACTGCTCTGAAGCTTGGCCCTTGTCTGCACTTCCTGCTTCTCGACCAACACCCTCTGTGCAGACTTGCCCGTCTGCACTTGATGCTGTCCTGGCCGGCAACTCGCACACCGGCGGCGTCGTCACCGGTTAATGAAGAGGCTCCATCCCGGTGAACGTCCTCTAGCAGAGTTCTACTTCTTGCACATTTAGCCAGCAGGAAAAAAAATCAGATCTTTGTACAAACCCTAGCACTAAATGGCCACTAATGGGCATCAAGGACAGAGCAGATCCGTACCTATTAATCAGTTGCGTCAAAAGACTCCATGTCGCCCGAGCTCCAAGTCGCGCCTGTCGCCGGTCGCCGGATGTATGGCCGCCGCTTGGTTGAGCTCAACAATGGAGGATCCACAAACGGGAGGTAGGAGATAGCCTCGTAACCGCCCCACGCACTGCAGTTACTGCGCGCATTGCCGGCGTTTGCCGGAAAACATCCCGAGCTTCCCGCCAATTTGACTTGTTCCTTGTCGATCTTCCCGCCAAGGCCCGATGCGAGATCTAGGGCTCCCGACTTGGACATGGCGGCGGCGGCGTCGCCTGCAGCAGGGAGCGACGGGGCCGGCGACAGGGTGGCGGGTGAGGGCCGGCGACGGGGCGGGGAAGGGCCGGCGACGGGGTGGGGGAGCGACGGCGACGGTGCGGGGGAGCGACGGCGACGAGGCGGGGGAGTGACGCGGCCGGCGACAGGGCGGGGGAGCGACGGGGCTGGCGACAGGGTGGCGGCGGCCGAGCCTAGAGCGCCATCGACGGGGACAGTGCGGATGAGATGCGAAGTTTTTTTTACCTGGATGGGTGGGGAGAGAGGGAGGGGATAACCCCACAGTTTTTTTACCTGGAAAAAAATAACCCCATCTCTTTGCCATCTGCCAGCAGATGGCAAAGAATCTTTGCCGTCTGCTGGCAGATGGCAAAGAGGTGGGGCTGGTACGCCGTTACACTTTTGACGGCCATAGGATTTGCCAACCTCTTTGCCATCTGCTGGCAGATGGCAAAGATTATTTGCCATCCACTAGCAGATGACAAAGAATTGGTTGATGGCAATCATGTTCTTTGCCGTCTGTCAGTTCTTTGCCATCTGTTTTTTATAAGCAGATGGCAAAGACGTTCTTTGCCATCAGTTGGCAGATGGCAAAGAGCTGGCTTATGACAAATTCCCTGTTTCCAGTAGTGTTTGGCTCTGGGTGGTTAGGGCTTTATCCTCTCAAGGAATTCTCTCTCAAAGGCTTCAAGGTGGGTTGCTCTCAAACGACAAAAGCCGTACTTTAACTCTGAGCAGCCAACCATTTATGGTTGTAGGGGGTGGGCTATTTATAGCCACTAGGCAACCCGACCTGATTTGTCCGAAATGACCCTGGGTCACTAAGGAACTGACACGTGTTCCAACGGTCAGATTTCAAACACACACGGCAACTTTACTTGGGCTACAAACAAAGTTGACTTGTCCAACTCTGAACAAGATTCCCTCTCATAGTCTTCACTCGAAGACATAGGATTTTGGTTAAGCATCACTTTAGTCATTCTGACTGGTTTTCTTGGACCCCACTTAACAGTACGGTGGTTCCTATGACTCAACAAAGAAGAAAAAGAACTACGAAAGATCTAAGTCTTCGCGCTCCATAGTCTTCATGCAATGTCTTCTCTTGTCATAGTCTTCAAGGTGAATGTCTTCACTTACCACCTTTGACTTCAATGTCTTCATACATTTTTAGGGGTCATCTCTGGTAGGAAAACCGAATCAATGAGGGACTTCTACCTGTGTTATCCTGCAATTCTCACAAACACATTAGTCCCTCAACTAGGTTTGTCGTCAATACTCCAAAACCAACTAGGGGTGGCACTAGATGCACTTACAATCTCCCCTTTTTTGGTGATTGATAACAAACTAGTTGAAGTTTTCAACGGGGAATATAATATGTGAAATTGTAAAGGATAAGGAATTGTCTTCATAAATTGCAAGGGCTCCCCCTGAAGATGTGCATATAAGTAATTTGGTTTTGGAATGCAAATGCACATGGCAGGTTGTACTTGTGGAGATCCTCTTCAACTTATGATGACAATTCATCATGCATGAAAGGCATGTGAAGATAATGACATGCATAATGAAAAATGGACGTCTGCAAAATGATCTAAGTGCGGAATTTATCGTCGCACATGCCAGATTTATCATCGCATCACAAAATAGCAAATAAGTAGCAGACGACCGTCGAGTTTAAGTGTTACAACTCAAAGAACCAAATGTGTCAAAATGAGAGTTGTAAACACTAGGCAAAACATAAGGTAACCGCCCATATGGACCCGCTTGAAGACTATCAAACTCATATGCTTCTCCCCCTTTTGTCAGTGAGGACCAAAAAGGTTGGAAGACATAGAGCATCTACTTGTTTCCATGAAGAGTAGGTGAAGCAGCAGGGTCATCGCTGGTGTTCGGCGGTGCAGAAGAACTTGGGGTAGTGTCGAGGCGTGCATAAGTAGGGGGCGGTGAAGTGGCATCATCTTCGTCCTCGATCACTCTGGCATTCATAGTTGCTGCAGAGGAAGAGAACTCAGAGTCTTCAAGAGATGAAGTTCGTCGCAGCACAGCCCTTTGGGGAGGTGTGGAGTCAAACTTGAAACGTTCAGAGAAGCCATCCTCTTGAAGATCATCCTCAAAACACATAAGCGTCAGCCCTTTCCATGTACGCCGACAGGTTTCATGGGCAACAAAGGCATTCTTGGTGGCAAGATTGCGAATGCGGTTGACATCCACCAAGAGACTTTGCATTTGGCACTTCAGCCAGTCATGATGCCTATCATGTTTCTGATGAAGAGCAACCAGAAGCTCTCGGTCATTCAGAACACGAGATCGCTTCTTGGGTCGTTGGGCAATAGTGCTTTGATTTGCTTCAGTAAGAGCACGATGAGGTGCACGTGTAGTACCAGCCAGAGGATAAACATGAGTGACTGCTTCAACTCCTTCAATGTTCTGAGTGAAACTTTGATGTTCCGCATTCTAAAGACTAAGAGGTTCCTTGGCAGGCTCTGGATAAATGGCTTCAACGGACATATCCACATCAGGCAGAAAGATCCGATGATTGCGAGCAGATGGCTGATATGAGATAGCTGAGTGGAGTTTAATCAGCCGCATTATCCATGAAGCGTAGAACTTCAAGCCAAAAAGATCAGATCCTGATGCAGCAAGTTGGCGGATGAAGAAGTCTTGTGCATTGAAGCATTTGCCATCAAGAATATAGAAGACCAAAGTCTTCATTGCACCTTCCAGCTTTGCATGTGGAGAATGTCCTTTGATGGGCCAGAGAGTTCGCCTTATAATATGATAGATGGTCCTTGGCAGATACTCCAGGTCTTCAACAAAGAACTCCTTAGGATATGCAGCGTCTTGTGGCAAAGGCTTGATCATACTGAGTATCTGACTCATGTTCGGTTCAGGCTTCTGAAAGATGCTCTCCATAGCTTCACTGTGAAGCTGACAGCCAGGTTCATAGAGATCTCCAGGAGTGGGCAGACCAGTGAGCTCAATGATATCAAAGGCTTTGGCTTCGTGATGAACATTTCCTGTCATCCACTCAAGGACCTAAGTCTTCGGATCTCTGTTGTAACCACGTATGTGAAGTGTGGCATAAAATTGGAGCAGCAACTCTTCGTTCCAGTGCTCTTGGTCGGTGATGAAAGGCAACAATCCAACCTCTTTGAAGCAATCCAGAGCTTCTTCCAAACAGGGCAGACCAGCTATTGCTTCGGTGTCAAGACGCATATGTGGAAAGATGCGACCTTGATTATACAGAATGTAGGAGTAATAGCTTCGCTGCGGATAGCTCCAGAACCGATCAGAAGATATTCGTTCCCTTGAGTAGGGGTTCTTGGAGCTATTGAAGAAGGTGTTGTCTGCTTTGAAGCCGTTGACATTAAAGGATCCAGGTGCTATTCCAGGACCTGGAAACCTGGGCAACCTTGGCATTGGCTTCTGTACCTGAGGCCTATGCTCAATATGATAGTCAAACTGAGGACCAGCAGCAGGCGCAGGAATAGAAGCAGTAGCATCATTGGCTTCGCTGACTTCTGGTTCTTGGGTTGGTGTAGGCTCCACATTTGCTTCAGCCATGACAACGTCAGTGGCTTCATTGGTGTTGGTGGTGGCAGCCTCAAGATTTTCTACCTCCACTTGATGAGCTGGAGGGTCGGGCACAGACATGTTCTCCTCGAGAATAGCTTCTTCAGTAGTTGGGGGAGTAGGGACACGTTCTTCTTCTTGGGTGTCATCGGCTGATGCAGCCGGAATGTCTTCAGCGGTTTTAGCCTCAGACTCGGAGACTTGAGACCTTGGTCCTTTGCGAAGCCTGCGTAACACTAGCGACGCCTTTGGAGATGGAGTTGGCTGGGCCTCAAAGTTATCTTCTTCTTCTTGCCGGGGTGGTGTGACTTGTTGTTGTGGGTGATCATCCCATGATGCATCCCGAGCAATTAGCGTCAGAGGATGACCAATGCTGATGAGTTCGTTGTGCGTAAGCACAGGCGATGATACCTGTTGGTGCTCGATCAGAGGAAGAACTACATCATCGTCAACATTGTCATGGTGACCAATGTCTTCAGCAGCGGTGGGATCAGCTGCTGGAATGTCTTCAGCTTCATGAGCCTCTGTGAAAGCAGGCTCATGGACAGTCAGTTGGCACTCTTGATGTTCAGCGGCAGGGCGAACCATGGAGATAGGTTCAACAATTAAGGGCTTTGTGGGAGCAGCCCGTTCCTTCTTGGTTTTCCGCTTCTTCTTGGAGGGAGCAGCAACAGAGGCTTCAAGATGTTTCCTTTTTCTGGCTTCAGCCTCAGCAGACCTCGTCTTCTTCAGTTCTGAAGCGGTAGACCTGGCTTTTGGCTTCGAGCCAGTCATCCTGATTGGGAAGACAATGGGATGTGCTTCCTGCCTTGGTGCGTCGGGTTCGGCCATAGCGGACTTCTTCTTCTTCTGTTGCTGCTGCTTTGCAGCCATCCTGGGGTTGATGCCAGGACGCCCAAGGGCCTTGCGCTTCTCAGCCTCATTGTAGGCTTGCACATACTTGTCAGCCAGGCTCTTCATGCGCTCACAAGAACCTTGAGCTTCTTCACGCTTCTTGAGAAAGGCTTCTTTGAGCTCGTGTAGCATGATCTTGAAGTTCTTGACCTCTTGCACGCTGAGCTTGGCCATATGCTTCTTGAACTGAGCTTTCTCAAAGTCAAACTTCTGCTTCAGTTCAACGATGCGCTGGGCTATAACTAACTCTGAAGCAATGGCGCCATGGAAGGCAACACTGAGGCCAATGGGAAGTTGCAGATCTTCAAAGCTGAGGTTGGACGTGTCAAACCACTCATCGATGAAGTCGTGGATGATTGCCACGTCAAAGAGAGGCAAATTGTTGAAAATTTCTGCTTCTTCTTTGCTCTTGATCAGTTGCTCAAGAGCGTCATCTGCAAGATCTTTATCACTGGACAGATCAATGGCATCGTTGCGCGGAATAGTAGCAGCAGACAGTTCTTGGCTGGTATATGGCAAAGGCATCTAGACTCTCGGAGGCTTGGAGATGCTTGACAGATCTTCAGACTGCACACTGTCTTCAGGAGGTGCAGTAGCCAGTGGCTTCGCCCATGAGATTTTTGGTGCTGAGGCAGGCTTTGAAGCTTTAGGCAGCTTTGGCTTCTGTGGCTTTGGAGTAGGAGCTGGGGCTTCATCAGTGTCAGCCTCATCATCAGAATGATCCACTTTGGCACCTTGAACTGAGATGTGAGTGAGGAGGCCATCCGGGTTGTAGAAGGGCCCAACAAGATTGGGTTCAGCTTCGCGGGTGCCATCGGCACGGGGAGCAGAGGGACCGGGGTTGAAGTCTAGTCCCAATGACTTCTTATTCTGCTTCGCCGAATTCTGGGCAAACTGGAAGTTGCGCTTGAACAGATTGTCATCACGACACCATAGCAGTGACGATGGGTCAGCATCCGCAGGCTGTGGTCCACGGACCATGCAGGGATAGAAGCCTTGTTCAATGGCTTCATCTCTGGACCTGGGTTGAAGATTTCTGTATAGGATGTCTCCCCATGGTCGCTTGATGGCATTTTTCTCAGCATATTCCTTTGTCACAAACCTGTACTTGAACCACTGTTCTGCCCAATATCATCGAATCCATTGGATTCGTGTCTTGCGCTGATTGTAATACTCTTCTGGGTCTATCTTGTACAGTTCTGAGAGGTCATCGGGCAGATCTCTTGACGTTTCACCTCGACGCTTTCTGCCACCCTTCCTTGCTGATTTCTCTGCAGCCATGAACTTTAAACTGAATGGCTTCAATACGTTCAAAGGCTTCAAGGGCTTTCGCTTGCTGGACAAACAGGAACTAGGTTCGGGAGAATTTATATGATGTTGTAAGAATTCTGCAAATGAATGCAGACTATGAGAACCAAGGGATTCTCCCACGGACATGTACCTGTGACAACATTAAGGTGCGAGGGAAGGGGAAGAGGTCATATGCATTCTCAGAAGATTTTGAAGATAAATCAGTTTAGAAGACATTGACCTCATCGTGCGAAGACATTCACTCATAGATAAGGAGTTGGTTCTAGATTTGTACGAATCCACGGATCAGTACAAGTGAGGAATCTAACTACTTTGTGAAGCATAAGTGAACATACTAGGCATAATATGAGATGCAGTATGAAGTGTATCCAACATGTGTGAACAGAAACTGCTTGTGGTAAAAAGTGACGAATCTATATGATCAAAGGGGCCATAAAAAGGAAGTTTTATTTACCACACAAGGAACTGCTAGACGGAGTGGAAGAGGAGGCCGAGCAGTTCGATCGTCCGTGCCCTAACTTGGCGACGGAGGACACCTACGGCGACGGCGGAGAAGACGATGTCCGCGGCCGGCGTGAAGACGGCGTCGGAGAGGTCGCGGCAGCTAAGCACTTCGTCGTCGGCGTCGTCGAGGGCTAGCGGTGGCGCTAGGGTTCGTGCGAGAGTGGAAGAAGGGATAATAACTGTGGTGAGGCGTGTATTTATAGGGACAGGGACGACACAACGTTATTACACAGGTGCCCCTGGCGATTCACATCTGAAGAACACGTGGCCATCATGCAACATATCGGAGGTTGTTCCATGTTCCCACACACGCCTGGATTGTCGGGTGGTCGTTCCCACTTCTCCGGGTTTCAGGTGAAGGAATTAGCATTGAAAACGGACTTAATGTTTGTCTCTGTATCCTCTCCTAACAAGGACGCAGAGAAGACATTCGACAGTTTCAATAGAATGCATATGATTTGGAGAGATAGAGTTTAAGATAGAAAGCATAAAGAGGTTAGGGTCCGATCACATTCACTTAGTTCAAAAGATTCAACAAGAAGACATAGCTATAAGTGAATGCTGTAGAGGACAGAACACTAGTATATATATATATATATATATATATATATATATATATATATATGATCAACATAATGAAGATAATCATGAAGACATGTTGAGATTGAAGCCAAACCAAATTTGAAGACACAACAAATGTAACACCATGGGTAAAACACTTCAAACAGACGAATTTTGTGGTGGCGTTACCCACCGTATAGGAAGTATTAGACCCAGACACGGCGCACAATTATCGTGGCGCTCCGAAGTCAAATTCCACATTAATGTATTCACACTTAGAATATATGTCTTCATTGATTGAAGATATACTTTACTTCGTGTGTTGCGCATCTAAGTCATCAATATGCATAAGTGTTAGGATGTGTGCCTGATCACAGGACATTTGAGGATTCCAAGATATTTAGCTCACACCGTAACTTGCAAAATCTCTTCTCATCCAAGGGCTTGGTGAAGATATCTGCCAATTGCTCTTCAGTGTTGACGTGTATGATATCAATATCTTCCTTCACAACATGATCTCTGAGAAAGTGATGACAAATTTCAATGTGCTTTGTCTTCGAGTGCTGAACTGGATTGTTGGCAATCTTGATGGCGCTTTCGTTGTCGCAGTAGAGTGGCACTTGCTTCAGATGAATGCCATAGTCTTTGAGTGTTTGCTTCATCCACAGAAGCTGAGCGCAGCAAGATCCAGCAGCAATGTATTCAGATTCAGCAGTGGAGAGAGATACACAGTTCTGCTTCTTTGAAGACCAACATACAAGTGATCGTTCCAGAAAATGACATGTGCCTGATGTAGACTTGCGATCCACCTTGTCATCAGTATAATCAGCATCCGAGAATCCAACCAGATCAAACTCTGAGCCCTTTGGATACCATAATCCTAGAGTTGGGGTGTAAGCCAAATATCAAAGAATTCGCTTCACAGCTAAGTGATGCAATTCCTTTGGTGCCACTTGGAATCGAGCACACATGCAAACACTAAGCATAATATCTGGCCTAGATGCACATAGATAAAGTAAATAACCAATCATGGAGCGGTATACCTTTTGATCGAACTCTTTACCATTGTCGTCGGGACCCAGATGATGTTTGGCTGGCATTGGCGTCGTGAAGCCTTTGCAGTCTTGCATACCAAACTTCTTCAGGCAATCTTTGAGATACTTCTCTTGAGATATAAAGATGCTGTTGCGTTGCTGACGTATTTGAAGACCAAGGAAGAACTTCAGCTCACCCATCATGGACATCTGATATTGCTCTTGCATCATATATCCAAACTCTTCACTGTATTTCTGATTGGTGCAGCCGAAGATAATGTCATCCACATATATTTGGCACACAAACAGTTCACCATCATATGTCTTCGTGAAGAGAGTGGGATCGAGGGAACCAGATTTGAAGCCTTTGCTCTTCAGGAAGTCTTTGAGTGTGTCATACCAAGCCCGAGGGGCTTGTTTGAGGCCATACGGTGCCTTGTTGAGCTTGTATACCATGTCAGGATGTTTTGGATCTTCAAAGCCAGGCGGTTGTGCAACATATTCAATCTTGCCATTGAGAAAAGCGCTTTTCACATCCATTTGATATAGAAGTATGTTGTGATGATTTGCATAGGCCAGCAGTATGCGTATGGCTTCAAGTCTAGCCACAGGAGCAAATGTTTCATCGAAGTCAATCCCTTCAACCTGAGTGTATCCTTGAGCAATGAGACGAGATTTGTTTCTGACAACTTGACCATGCTCATCTTGCTTGTTGCGATATATCCATTTGGTGCCTATTATATTGTGCTTCCGAGGATCAGGACGCTTAACCAGTTCCCATACATTATTCAGCTCAAACTGTTGAAGCTCTTCTTGCATAGCTTGAATCCATTCAGGTTCCATGAAGGCCTCTTCAACTTTCTTGGGTTCTGTTATTGAGACGAATGCAAAGTGCCCACAGAAATTTGCTAGCTGTGTTGCCCTTGAACGAGTGAGTGGACCTGGTGCATTGATGCTAACGATTATTCTCTCAATCTGCACTTCATTTGCAACACGAGGATGTACAAGACAAAGATTTTGCTCTTGCTGTTCATTGTCATTGTTAGAGGGATTGTCTTCAGGCTGAGCATTGTCTTCAGGTTGATCAGGTGCGGAGATGATAAGTTCTTCTTCAGGTTGAGCTTCAGAAGGTATGATTTCTCCAGTTCCCATATGTTTGATTGATTCACTGGATGGAACTTCATCTAGCACTTTGGCAAGTGCTCTCTTTGTGAGCCGTTAGTTTCATTGAACCACACATACACTATTTCACCCACTTTGTAATGAAAGAGATTGAAGACTCTATAGGAGTGCGAATCCTTTCCATATCCAAGCATAAAACCCTCATGTGCTTTTGGTGCAAATTTTGAAGTGTGATGTGGATCCTTGATCCAGCACTTGGCGCCAAATACTCTGAAGTAACTGACATTTGGCTTCTTGCCAGTAAGGAGCTCATAGGATGTCTTGTTCAGAAGTTTGTGAAGATAAACACGGTTGATGATATGGCATGCAATGTCAATGGCTTCAGGCCAGAATTTTCTTGGAGTCTTGTATTCATCAAGCATCATCCGAGCCATCTCAATAAGTGTTCTGTTCTTGCATTCGACGACGCCATTCTGCTGTGGCGTGTACGGAGCTGAGAATTCATGTGTGATGCCCAAAGTATCAAGATATGTATCAAGGCTAGTGTTCTTGAATTCAGTGCCATTGTCACTTCTGATGTGCTTTATCTTGGCGCCATAGTTGTTCATTGCTCGATTGGCGAAGCGTCTGAAGACATCCTGCACTTCAGTCTTGTAAAGGATTATATGTACCCAAGTATATCTTAAATAATCATCAACAATGACAAAGCCATAGAGACAAGCAGTAGTAGTAAGAGTTGAGTAATGAGTGGGACCGAAAAGATCCATGTGTAGCAGTTAGAAGGGTTGAGTCGTTGTCATGATTGTCTTCGAGGGATGCTTGGTCGTCGTCATATTTCCTGCTTCACAGGCACCGCATAAGTGATCCTTATTGAACTTGACGCCCTCGATGCCTATGACATGCTTCTTCGTTACAAGGGTGTGGAGGTTCCTCATGCCAGCATGCCCTAGCCTTCGATGCCAGAGCCAGCATTCAGAAGCTTTTGCTAGAAGACATATTGCAAGTTGTGGTCCTGCTGAGAAATCTACAACATACAAACCATCTTTTCGATACCCTTCAAACACTAGAGACTTGTCAGATTCCATTAGTACAAGGCAACGATATTTTCCAAACATCACAATCATGTTTAAATCACAAAGCATTGAGACAGACATTAAGTTGAAACCAAGGGACTCAACAAGCATGACTTTATCCATGTGTTGATCCTTTGAGATTGCAACTCTACCTAGACCCAATACCTTGCTTTTACCAGTGTCAGCAAATGTGATGTGACTTTTGTCTGATGGACGTAAAGTTGAGTCCATGAGAAGGCTTCGCTTGCCAGTCATGTGATTTGTACACCCACTATCAATAATCCATTCTGAAGCAGCTGGTGTCGTACCCTACAGTGCAGTTAGGGGGATAGGCTTCACGAAGAGAATTGTGAAGCAAAAACATTTGATGAACCAGTGGATTATTAAAGCTTAGATCGAGATTAGGACTGATAGGGCAAGTTGCAAGCGATTCAGAAACAAAGTACATAGTAAGACCATTTGGGCATTTGATCTTGCGCCCTACAAGATGTTTAAGGTCCCCAGCAATAGTGTTAGACGATTTTGGTTTTTGGCTGGAGACCTTTCCCTGCAAAAGAGAGTTAAGCTTTCTTAGCCACCCACATCTTCAGGGGTGGCTTCGAAGCAATAAGTCTAAGTGCAGCATCTGAGAACTTTAGCTTTGGAGCCCTAGCAAAAAGTCTTGCAGGTGGACAATAGTATTCATAAGAATAAGCAGAATAGTTCTTGGTCTTATGAACATGGCGATTTGATGAACCGCGCTCATATTCATAGGCCTGAGTATGGCTTCCCTGCAAAACATTTGCGTTAGTGTGACTCAGGTGAGTCCTCTGTCTGTATGAAGCCTTTGGACCGTATGAGGCCTGTGGTCTAGGGTTTGTCTTCTTCACCTGTGGTGTCATGATGACATTCACAGGAAGATTCTCCAAACATCTTTTCGGCACCCAGATCTTCTTCATAGGCGGTCCATTCCTGCAGTTAGTACCAATATACCTGGCAAACACTTCACCATTCTGATTCTTAAATAGTTTATAGTTTGCATCAAAGGATTCATCAATAAAAACGGGGTTAACACAAGTGAAGCCAAATAGAGTGGATGGATCTGCTGAAGGTTCCTTTGCAGCAACCCATGTGGTTTTGGGGTACTGCTCAGGTTTTCAGTAAGAGCCATCAGCATTCATTTTCCTTACGAACCCAACACCCTCTTTCCTAGGGTTTTGGTTCAGGATCTGCCTTTTGAGGACGTCACATAGTGTCTGATGCCCTTTGAGACTTTTGTACATCCCTGTTTCAAGCAGTGTCTTCAACCTAGCATTCTCATCAGCAATAGCAGTGGTGTCCTCAGCAGAGGGGTTAGTTTCCACATCAACAGTTGAAGATATTGCAACAGTAGCAGCAGTCGAACATTCAGCAACAGGAGTAGCGTTATCACGCTCAATGCATTTAAGACATGGTGGTTCAAATCCTTCCTGAGCTGAACTGATCTGTTCAGCGCGAAGTGACTCATTTTCCTTTTGAAGATCTTCATGAGCCGCTCTCCATTTCTCGAGTTCTTCATGAGTTGTTGAGAGCATTTCATGACGACTTTCAAGCTCCTCATACTTAATATGAAGATTTTTTATGTTTTCAATTAAGGACTGAGATCGAGTCATTTTAGCGTACAACAGGTCATCGCTTTTGTCTAACAGTTTTTGAATATATTCCATAGCTTTCTGTTGTTTAGTGACAAGGAAAGCAAGTTTTGCATAGCTGGGTCCAAATTCATCATCACTGGATTTAGATAGATAGCATTCAATTACCTTAGCATCATTTGCCATAAGGCATGATGTAGAAGATGATGATTCTGGTTCGGAAGTCATCGCTTTGAGTGACTCCTTAAAGTCCTCGAGCCGAGGATCATGACGAGTTCGATGACCCTTATAGACCTCCGAGAGACGGTCCTAGATGAGCTTTGCATGATCGAGATGCATGCCATTCCTAAACTGATTTTGAGATAGACAAGAGCAGATGACGTCCTTCGCCGTGAGGTTGAGAAGAGTGTACTTGCGAATGTCATCAGCTTCCGCCATTTTGCACAGATCGGTCAGACCAATCTCAGTGACGGTCCACAGCTTCCTCCAATCGATGCGTAGTTTTTCACTGCAAGCGATTTGTGCAACTTAGTCTATTATTCAAGCCAACTGTCTATTAGTCAATGTGCAACTCCTTCCCCTTCCTATTTTGTGGACATGTATTTTCAATTAGCGGGGGTAACAAACAGAGTTGCACATACTCTGCTAGGTAGTTGGCCAGGGCAACATACGAAGTTGCACATCTCACAAGTAAGGACAGTTGAATGGTAAAAAATTGACATTCATGAGGGTTGTGAAAAGTTACATATAGACAGAGTGCGAAAGTTGCGAATCTCACTAGCAGGGGTGGTTTGGACCGTGTGCTAGCAGGGAAACTACACATCCATAGGGTATAGGAGAAAGTTGCAAATCACTGTTAGACAGTTGGCCGTGGCAGTATCCAAAGTTGCACAACCACTAATAGAAAGTTGGCGGATGCAGTAAATAGTGAAAGCACATCCATGGGTGAGCGGTAAGTTGCACGTCAATTACTAGGCAGTTGGCCCGAGCAAACGGACGAAATTGCTCATCTCACTAGAAGGGGTAGTTTGAGGGGGTGGAGGTGACATCAGTGAAAACTGCACATCCATGGGGTAGGCGGAATGTTGCACATCCACGGTCAGCTAGTTACACATCGACTACTAGGCAGTTGCACAAAACGAGGTACTAAATTGCACCCAAAAAAATAATTCATCGAAACATACCCATGCGGGATTTAGTTTCGAAGAGCACGTCGTAAGGGTTTCAAGGATGAAAGCGGATCTTAATTTCGATATTTGATTCAAAAGTTATGGCTTTTAAAATGAAAAAGAACTCTAAATTAATGTGTTCACACCTTGTTACTTTTCAATCCGTAATTAAAAACATATGGGTCCGAATAACTGCCAAACGTGTGGCGTCGATAGGAACCCGCCCGCACGCCTCGTGCGGCATAGACGGGGATCGGCCCGCACGACCATGTCCGAGCGCACAAAAGCACGGCCCGCACGTCCGGTGTGTGGCAACCCCGCCCGCACTGCCCCGTCCGGGCCAGAAGACCGGCTGCCCGCACGACCCAGCCGATCCACGCCTCCGATCCATCCCCTCTCTCGTACGCCGCCATCGTCCCCCACCTCTCGAACCCCGACATCCATCGCCGGCCATCCCTGGTTGCCATGGCAACCAGGGCAGATCCGTAGGGCGCTCCGACCCCAAACCACACCCTAACCCTTCCCATCCCCAGCCGCCCACTCTAATCCAGCCCTCCAGACACGATCAACTAAAACCAGGTGAAAATTCTCGATCTCGTCCTTCCCTCTCATCCTTAAGGCTGAAAATCTCCCGATCTTGTACTGGGTCCATACTATAGGGGTAGAACACTGCATGGTTCGGTGTATATTCACAATTGCCAGGCAGAATACACCGGATCTGCCATGTACTACGTTTGAGGTTAACTTAGGTGCCTAGTTTAGGCACTTAAGTAGTTGGGTATGAAATGGATGAGTAGGAATCCCTAAAAAAGGGCAGGAAGGACGATTTTTTGAATGAAGAGGGTGGGAAAAATAATTGCCACTTGTGTGTAACGACAGTTGCCGCTTGTGTATGATGACAATTGCCACCTATTTTGACCTGTTGCTTGCCATCCCTATCTTCCATGTGCAAGCAGCAGAAGAATACAAATTCTTGTGGATTATTGATGCCTTTTTGATCATCTAGTGATTGAGGAACATGTCGGAAAAGAATCTAGACGCGGAAAGGATGAATCGCGAAGGTGGCGCTGATGCTTGGGGTTCTCAAAGGCCAGAAACACCGCCTTGGGATGCAGCAGAGTATAGTCAACTCATCTCTGCAGGGCCGTTGCTGCCACTACTAGAACAGTATGCAAGCGTAGGTATGATGCATGGTAACAAAAAGAAGAGAGCAGTTGCCAACTTCGCAACGATGAAGATGACATTCTACTTATGTCCTACACTCCCATTTTTTTGTAGGTTCTTATGACCAAAACACTCTTAGGGGGGCCCCATGGCAAGTTCAGTCACAAGGCGCTAACACTGACATATTTACGGGCAACCAACCTCAACTAGCTAGCATGGCTAATCAAGGTAATGCAAAACCAAAAAAAAACACATACTGCTGTGGACGTGAAAATGGACATGCAAAAAAACTGGCAAGAGGACTCACGAGTTATCACGAGCGAAAATGCAGGGCCTTCATGCAGCACGTGGCATCAGCCAGCACCCATGTACCTGCCATCGACGTCATACACAGGTCAGTCCATAAAAAAAGTGAAGTTGCGGATGTTCAATTAGCAGAAGGGGCATAGTTGGCAGCTCCAAATTGCCATGACTGGACTTCTACAATTGCCATGAATTTAAAACTACATTTGCCATCACTGGACAACTGTTGTTGCCATCAGTGGACACTTGCAGTTGCCATGGAGAAACAACTGCAGTTGCCATGCCAGAGCAACTACAGTTGCCATGTCATCGCAACTGCAGTTGCCATGGAGGAACAACTGCGGTTGCCATGCCGATGCAACTATAGTTGCCATGCCAGTAAAACTGCAGTTGCCACATCAGGGGCGACTGCAGTTGCCGTGCTAGCACAAACTGCAAATTGCCATGAATTGACCAACCACTACTATGCTTACAGCGTATTACGCTGGTGGTGACACGGCAATCGTCCCGTGGCAAGCTTCACAAATTGCAGGTGGAGCACGACATTTTGGTGTCACAGAACACACAAGATGGCCAAATGCAGCACAACAAGGTAAGGAAAAAAATTGAACCACAAAAAACATCACTACATTTGTTGTTTGTAGTTTTTTGTAGGCAAAACAATAGTTGCCATGTTTGTTGAACAGTACCTGCCATGACTGGACACCTACAGCTGCCACACATGTCCACACGCAGTCTCACGGCTTGCTGTTTGAAAAAATGTCGTGCCAAATCAATCAAAGATGGTGTGATCCGTTGTGGTACACATCTTATTCAACCAAAAAATCTTACTCTCGTGCTTGTTTTTTCTATTACAGAACCTACAACTACAGTGAACAGCGGTGCGGGGACATCTACTGCGGGGAGCTCTGAGCGCACGGAAGACGCGTTCCACCAGCCAGCAGACTGTCATGCCGCAAACAATTTCGAGTCAGAGTCGGGAATGGCAATCATTCCAGCAATGCCGACGAGCACCCCTTTGAACACAAGCACTAGCAACACTCGAGTAGATGGAACTGCCGCCGATACTGAGGCGAATGATGAAACTGACGACGACGCACAAGAGGATGAAGATGGTGGGCAATCCGAGATCGTGGTATCTCAGCCACCATACATTGGGCAGAGATTTGGATCGTTCGCAGAAGCAAAGGAATACTACCAGGCATACGCAAAGTTCCATGGATTTGCGGTCAACACCGAGTACCATAGGAAAATTAAGAAAACTAATGAGTACAGCAGAGGTGAGATGAGGTGCCACAAGGCACGGAGGAACAAGAAGGGGAAAGGTGTTGCGCCTGTCGTCCCGGAACGAAAGAGAGGCATCATTCTCAAGACGGGGTGCCCTGTCCGGTGTAAGTTAAACGTAGATGGAGCAACATGGGTGGTCAATGAGTATTTTGACGAGCACAACCACAAACTCATAAAGAAGTTCGACCTGGTGAAATTTCTGACCGCCCATAGAGGGTTCACCCCCGTCGAAAGGAAATTCGTAAAGCTGCTACATGATTGTAATGTCGGTCCATCAAGAATGGTACAGATACTATCTCTCATCCACAGCAAAAAGGGGACTCTGAGTAGCATGCCGTACATACCAGCTGACGTCACAAACCTACAGGCCAAGTACCGTAGAGAGAGCAAGTTGGCAGACATAGAGGCCACAATAGCCTACTTCGATGCGAAAGCAAAGGAAGATCCAGATTTCTTCTACAGGATAAGGTTGGACGATGAGGACCGTGTCAGGAACATGTATTGGGTGGATGGTGCTGCAAGGAGAGCCTACAAACATTTCCGAGATTGCATTTCATTCGACGCGACGTACCTCACCAATATGTACAAGATGCCATGCGCTCCGTTCATAGGAATAAATAACCACAATCAGTCGTTGCAGTTCGGATGCGGCCTCGTCCGGAATGAAGACACAGATGGGTACGTTTGGCTGTTCAAGACCTTCTTGGAGTGCATGGATGGACTTGCTCCGATGAACATAATAACGGACCAAGATTTCAGCATGCGTGCATGCATAGAGGAGGTCTTTCCGTTGGCAGTGCACAGGCACTGCAGGTGGCACATTATAAAGAAGGCTGAGGAGACGCTAGGACCGTTCTTTGCCGACCGTCCAGAGCTGCACAAGGCATTCGAGCTGTGCGTGGACCACAGCTTGACGGTGGAGGAGTTTGAAAGGAGCTGGATGGCCATGACTGAAACACATCAAGTCCAGGACAACGAGACTCTTGTTAGCCTGTGAGAGAAGCGAATGTACTGGGTGCCGGCCTACTTCATGCAGTGCTTCTTCCCCTTTCTGGAGACTACGCAGTGCAGCGAGGGGTTCAATGCTGTTTTAAAGCGGTACGTCAGCCCTGGCAACTCATTGCTACAGTTTGCCAAGCAGTACACAGCTTTGCAACAAAAAATTCTGGGATCTGAGCTACAGCAAGAAGCGACCACAGCCCTAAAGCAGCCAAAATTGCTAACGTATTTACCGATGGAGAGGCAAATGAGCAAGATATACACCAACAAGATCTTTAACAAGTAAGTCAGTTGCATTACAGTCTTATTTGCATAAAAAGCACCAAGTCAGTAGGGGCCTTATAGAGTGCAATGCAGTTGCCATGACATGCAGCTGCCATGTTTAATGAAATATTGTTTGCCATGCTTACTCAGATGCAGTTGCCATGTTAAAATGAAAATTTTGTTTTGGCATACTTGCTCGGGTGCATTTCCCTTGTTGAATGAAGTGCAGTTGCCATGTTTTATGCGCTGTGCTTCCATTGGAGCATGTTGGCATGCAAATGCCAATGTCAAAAAATGCTAAAAAAATGTTATATTGGCGACACATATGCTGAAATGCAGTTGCCATGTTTAATGAAATGCATCCGCCCTTTTTTTGAAATGCAATTGACATGTTTACTCAGCTGTATATGCCATGTTTAATAAAAATGCAGTTGCCATGTTTTATGCAATGTGCTTCCATTGGGGAATGTTGGTGTGGAAATGACGATATCCAGTTGAAAATGTACTACAATTGCCATGTCTGTTGTATTGCAATTGCCATGTATGTTGTAATGCATTTGCCATGTGTAGTGTACTGCATTTGCCATGTTCAACGTAATATATTTGCCATGTTCAATGAACTATGTTTGCCATGTTCAAACAAAATGTATTTTCTATTTCCATGACAACATAAGGGTGTACAAGAAAAAGATCGCACGAAAGTTTAACAGAAAACACACAAAACTTGCAGATTCCAGGAAGAAATAAAGCGTGCCAGCATGTTCACGGCTTTCCGGGTGGACGAACATACGTTCAAGGTGTGTTCTATTTTGGGCATGTCAGATTCAGAACCTGAAGACGCAGACAAAGGAAGGAACTACTTCGTCAAAGCCTCGATAGGCGAAGGCGAGTACTACTGCCAATGCTGCAAATTCGAACGGGACAGCATTGTGTGCTGTCACATACTAAAAGTCATGGACATGAACGCTGTGACACGCATGCCCCGCCATTTCATAAGGAGGCGATGGACTTGGGACGCTGACGACGCGTTGGCGCCGCAGACAACACACGCAGTTCTGGCTGTGCATGACGAGAGACCTGAGTCAACCATGGAAGCCGTGAGGCACGTTGTGCTGACAAAGAGCTATGCTGAGCTAATTGATGAAGCGTGCAAGAGTGATGACACAGCGAGAGTCGCAGAAAAACACAGGAAGGCACTGAAAAGAGAGCTTGATGAGATCAAAAAAAGGAAAGCCGAGGAAGCCTTACACCGGTTCCCCCGCACATCAAGTGTGCCTTCATCCACGGGGCCATCGTCTGAAAACTCGGAGATAGGATCTGGAACAGCAAGCACACAAACCCAGGTCAGGAACCCACCCCGTTCCATCACAAAGGGTTGTCCGAGAGAGATAAGGTACAAGTTGGGACTGGAGATTCAAGCAAAACACAAGAAAACGAAGAAAGGGGCGGGCAATCAATGAGCAAAAATTGGGGCGCTGCGACATGGTCCATGTGGACATTTTGTTTTGTACCCCTATACGATGGGATTTTTTTAATTGGGAGAATGACTCTTGAGGGGGACAGAAGTAGAAGGAAAATTCATTGAATGGATAAATGCATTTGCCATGTTATGGGTACTTAATCTGCCATGTTATGTGTAGTTAATCTGCCATGCTATTTTATACCAAATATGCCATGCTATTTTATACTAGATAAGCCATGCTATTTTATACTAAATATGCCATGCTACTTTATACTAAATATGCCATGTTAGTTGTACTGGATCTGCCATGTTAGTTGTACTGGATTTTCCATGTAAGTTGTACTGGATCTGCCATGTTATTTATGATGTATCTGCCATGTTAGCTGTACTGAAAATTTCCGGATGCTTTTTGTAATGACTCTGCATGGCATATATCCCCATGACAAATACGATGCGGTTTAGAAGCACATAGTGTGTTGTGTGCAATGTATGGGAAAACAAGTTGGAAAAAAAAGCGTAAACGTGCATAAACCACAGCAAAGGTTATGGCTACATGATAAACCTACCCAATGCTAGCCGGTGCAATTAGCGATGAAAAAGAACAAGCAAAACAGCCAAAAATGAAAAAATGACGATGACTTTCACTAACCATGTCTGTTGAACTACATTTGCCATCTTTTTTTTTGAAAACATCGCAGACGCATTCGAAACAGCAAAAAACAATGCTAGAAACGACGAAACCACTGTCGTAATGATAAACATAAAAACAGATCTGATGTAACGCCTAAAATAGGTTCACGTCCACACATGTATTACAGAAAACACTAAAAATGTCGCTAACACGCCACCATTACATAGTAGGCTACACGAGGTTGCAGTCATAACGTAGCACACAAAACATAGTTTTCGACAAAGAACAGATAGATAGTACCTTACATTCCTCAACAACAGAATGTAAGGTGTGCGTCTGGTGTGTAACGCCACGTGATCACTTGTACTTCTTGATGACTTGCTTGACAGCTTCCTCCACGAACTCGCGTGCTCCGGACCGCTTGTTGAAATCTTCATTCGTCAGCCAGTTCCATGTGCAGATTTTTCGGAGCTCAACGACCGTTGCATCTGTGATAGCGGGGACAATTCTGCCTTCCCACTTTGCAAAGTATTCCAGCGCGTGAAAGCCACAGTCCGTCCTGCACGAGGAAAAAAAGTTCAAGTGAACACGCAAAAATGGACAGCTGCAGCAAAGATGGACTTCAGTTCAGATGTGTCGACAAAAAGAGGGGGTGGATTGATGTAAAAATGGCACATGAAGGAGCGGGTTAAAAGAAATACGTGTTCCCTTGCTTCACAGTCGCCACATACTCAGTCGGGAAATGCCTGATCTGGACCTTTGAATGTTTGTAGTGACGGTTCCAAGTCTCTTTGAGGTTCTTGATGAATAATTCGGCATGCGTAGTAAGGTCTGCATCAGCTTCCGAACGGATTGAATCAAGCACCTCGATACGTTGGTTCTTCAGGTCAAGACAGACCGCATAGTGGTGACCACACTTGTCGTGTCGGTCGTGTGGTGCAAGCTCCTGGAACATGGGGAACATGACCTGCATTTAAAAAAGTGAAGAAATGAGATACAAAGTTCACATGAAAGAACAACAGAGGGACAAAAAAATTAGAATCACGTAGAATGTTTGATTATGGGTGGGAGTAGTTGAAAAGAAAGTTGCCGTCCATTGTATGAACAAAATGATCCATGTATTTTACTATCAAGTTGCCACATAGTTTGCATGGGGATACAAAAAATCAAGAAGTCAGTGTGCACGGCAACTGTTGCCACATGAAAACTTCTGCCACACAAACACAAGTACAGGTTCTGGCAAAAAACCACGCCATGTGAAAAAACGGTGCAGACAGGAAAGGAGAACTCACATATTTCTTCAGTGTGAGCTTGAAGTCACCGTGTTGTGCAAAATTGTTCCTCAGGATTTTGTGGTGGAAGTCACCATCCCATATTTTGCAGGTCACACTGTAATGCATGATTATCTTGTCGGCGCATACATCGGTGTGATTGTTGATGTAGTCGATCCCGCATGCAACTACATTCATCGACATTTTTCCGTTTGGCCTCACGGACTCGGCAAGATCACCCAGGTCGACGTACGTCGCTCCGCACTGAATGACTTTCGTTCTGTCCAAACATGAGCTGTATGAAAACGATATAGCATGGAAGAATCATGCCTACTAAGTAAAAAAAATATATGAAAGAACTAAAACGTAAGCGGACCATTTATAAAAAGTACGAAGTAGATAAATGGTAAAAAAGAGCAAGCAAGATGAGAGATTATGGGGGTATGGTAATTTACGCTTTCAGCTCCTTCATGTGCTTGCTGTTGGTCCTCGCATTTCCAAAACGCTTGACGATATCGTACAGCTGGGTCTGTTCCTTAGTGGCCCTGAATTCGGGCTCGTAGTCTTCCGCGGGGGGTGGGTGAACTACCCTTTGCTGCCTCACAGGACCAGGGGTGACACTCCTAATGGTATCCTCAGATACCGTATCTGCAGGCACATTGGAACTTGATTACCCTTGCCCTCGTGAGGAACTCCTCTGCAATGCTGTCTCCTCGATCATGCGGTAAACTTCATCAAGTGACGGTGAAATCTCCTCAGGGGTGGCTGCAATGAATATTAAAAAAAAGTGGGTTAGGATACATATAAAATCCAAAAACAGATGGATTGTGAGGAAGTAAAGGTCCATGATGTGATATGTAGGTAGAAAAAGTGGGGCAGTTGCCATGGGTGGTCCAACTACAGTCGCTATGACATAGCAAATACAATTGCCATGTAGTTGCACTGTAGTTGCCACCTAGTTGTACTGTAGGTACCATGTCACAGCAACTGCAGTTGCCAATGTTGCGTGTCGGCTCCACTTGCCATGTGAATGCCGTATGAAAAAATGCAGCATGGTAGAAAAAATGCAGGTGGCATGATGTGGCAAATCCAGTTGCCATGTGTACTGAACTGTATTTGCCATGTGACAACAACTACAGTTGCCATGTTGAAATAACTTCAGTTGCCACGTGCTTGCCCAAATGTCAAACGCAGCATGGCAGCAAGAAAAAAACGTAGGTGACATGGTGCATCAAATCCAGTTGCCATGTCGTCACATGGCAGTTGCCATCACAAGTGAGGACCCCCAAAGAATGCGATTGGGACAAAAGTCAAACTACAAACATGTATACAAGAAAATCGTAAGTGCGTGATGAGTGTACCTTGCACAATTGGCTCTGCGAACTTGACAGCCTTCCTGCCCTCGACCATTGGCTGCGCCATCATTGTGGGCATGCCTCCTGGGAAAGCAAAGGCAACTGGTATAGGATCGTGCACCACCGGTTGATCTTGACTGACGCCGAGGCTGAAGCTCGGTGGGGTAAAGGCCATTGGGTGCCTCTCATTCCTACTGGCCGGACCACGAACGACTTTCGGGGCAGAATCCAAGGGTGAAAGATCGACAAACATATCTGAATCGGCCGCTACAAAATGATCGGCCTTATTTGCAGGGCGGGGCGTGTTGTCAGCGGTCTCAGCCGCAGCTTTCATGAAAATCTTCTTGTTTGGACTGTAGGGGACACCGACATTGAATGGGAGCCTGGAAGTGCGCAGATTTATGCTGGGGATTTCCGCTGCGGGTGAAGGCGCAGTCTGCTCCGGGCGTTCCTCTGCGTCACTCGTGCCCGGCTTGACACCTGCATCAGTTGTGCTCCGGTCTTGCGGTTTCTCCATCACATTGATTTTTGCAGGTGGCGGGAACAGTGTGGACGCAGGAACATAACCAGATTCGTCTCTCCTGCTCCTAGCTACATCCGGAGCATTGGGTATGTCTGTTGATTGCTTGCGGGGGCTACGACGCCTATGTGGAAGACCAGCACGCGGAACGGTCGCCTTAGCAGTATCTCCACTGACAGGAGCTGGAGCTGTTGTGCCAGGATTCTCATCTGCAAATGGCATATCCTTGTGAAGTGCCGCCTCAGCCGCTTCTGTCATGGACACAGGTGAGACACCAGGCACGCGCTTGGAATCAGTGTCAGATGAGCGGGAATCTTCCTTGCCTAGGTTGGTCTCAGGAGCATCCACTTCGACGCTTGCTAATGGGGTGGCATGGCTCACAGCAGCATCCTTCATTGCCAGAAGAGTTGGCAATATTTCAGCTGTCCTGGCGGATACCGACTCGTCACTCCCCGATGTACGGATGCCTGTTGTTCTAGCCTGCACATCTACAGCCGGCGGAGATGGTCGGCCACTTGCATCAGAGTTAGTGGGAGCAGTTGACGGTGCAGCAGCAGTATTGTCGCCTGGCGCCTCATGTACATCTGAGTTGCCACCTGTTGACAACTTTGAATGCAGGCGTTCGAGTGGGTCTCTACTGATATGCTTGGCCCCGTGCGTAGTAGTCTTCTTCACCCTGCAAAGGAAAAAAAGCACGTGAAAAATGGTATGAAAAAAATGGACAAAAAAATATGTTTGCAATGATAGAAGCATTAAAAAACTAAAAACAAGTGGAAAAAGCTGGTAGTTGCCATGTAAGGGGGTCATGAGTTGCCATGTGCCATAGTTAGCAGTTGCCATACAGCAGCAGTTATCAAAGTTAGGCAAATTGAAAGGAATGATAGAAATGTCTGATCTGTGAGGAATGCAATTTCAAAATTAGGTGGGGGATGAACTCTCAGAAGAAAATGGTAAAAAAAAGATGACAGTTGCCATTAGGTACAGAAATAGTTGCCATTTGGCCTAGATGCCAGTTGCCATGTAAAGATAATAGGAGTTGCCATACATTTAAAAAATGAAGGAAGAAATCATTTGGAAAAAACAGCAGTTGCCTCGTGGGGGATGATAACAGAAGAACATGTGACAAAAGCAGACCAGTTGCATTGAAAAATCAAGAAAAAAACCGCTATCTCAAAATGAAAAGCACATGGAGAAACCTACTTCTTGACTGCCTTCCTCAGGTCAGGCAACACGACAGGATCCCCGGTGTTGGTCGTCGTCGTACGAGCAGAAGACCTGGTGGAAGGGATGTCACCGGCAATGGGGGCACCTTTGTTCAAGCGAGCAGAAACACGGGTTGGCGTTGGCGCCTGTTTCTTCGTAGCTGCTCGTCCACCAGCGGTCGGCTCACTGCACGCAACAGATGGAAGGAAAAAAGAAGGTGGCAATTGTCAGACAACAAACTAATTGCCGCGCTTGACAAAAAACAAGTGCAAAAGAAATGGATAAGATTTTTCCAAAGAAAAGATACACAGCAGAAAACTAAAATTGAGAGTCGAACCTCTTCCTGGCAGCTACGGGATCGATCCTAGACCTCTTGCCAGCAGAACCCTGCCCAACATCCTCTGGAGCCCTCCCCCTCCTTGATGGCAAAACCCCCTCGCCTCTCGCAGCCGTATGTTCTGTCACTTTCTCCGGTGGGTGGGCACCTGTTGCATCCTTGCCCTTGTTGCCGCATGTGCGAACTTCAGCGTGTTCATCGTCATCGGTGTCATCGTCGTCGTCCTTGCTGAGGCCAGCGTCTCCATCCACATCATCCTGTGTGTCACCGGGCTCTTGGGAGCTGTTGTAGTCATACCGGCCACGGCAACCGGTTGGCCGATGTGTACGTTCTGGGACAAATGAAGTGAACTGCCTCGCAACCGCGTCGCTGTCAGAGGCACTGAGGGACGTCCACCCCTCAACCAACTTCCCGAGCAGGCCGGTCATTCCGGATGCAAACTGCCCAATTAGATGCTCCACTGGTGCCCTCGCCTGTGCACGAAAACAAGAAGCATCAACAAAAACAACGCCCGTACTGCATTCGCTTCCGCGACATCAACATGTAATCCACGGCAAACCGTAGATGTGGACATTTTGATTACCTCAGAAGGGCAAGACGGAGCTGAGTGCACGTCCATCCACTTTTCAAATCTTTGAGGCCCCCCAAACACGCTGTAGTCTATAGCATGCTTGGCCATCAGCTATGAAAAACAAAAAAAGAAATTGTAAGCATGCCTTATAAACCACGGACGGTTGCGTCGTGTCAAATTTGTAAGCATGCCGTGTGAAAAAGACATAAACAAAAACTAACCTGTAGTTTTCCATATGTGCCATCAGTTGCCCTGTCTGCGGCAAGCACAGCCTTGACAGCGCTGATGGTCCACGCAGAAACAGCAAACTTGTGAGTAGGCGGCGGGCCTCCTATCCCGGTGAAATCCATGGTGGACAGATCAAGAGAGTCGACATACATGAGCTGATTTAAAACAATTTTGCAAAGAAAAGAAAATATCAGTTGCCATCGTGGTTAAATTGTAGTTCAGAAAAAAAAGAGCAGGATAATGTATGATCCAACGATAATATGTATGTGTTAGTTGCCATCAAAGTGTGATGGCAGTTGCCATGCTAATATGAAGGTAGTTGCCACATTGTCAGTATGACAGTTGCCACGTTGTCATTATGGCAGTTGCCACATTGTCACTATGGCAGTTGCCATCTTGTTATGACCAGATTGTCATGCATGAAATAAAAAGTACGTTATAAACAAAGAGTTCACACAGAGATCTGGTGAAAATAAAATACCATTAAGTGCAGACGACAACCCTTCTGGTACATCTTGTTTTTGAAAGCATCGTGGAGAAAGTCGGCAATAAACTTACACCAGTTCATACTCTTCACGTTTTTCAGATTCGCCTGCACCACACAAAATTTCAGGGCAAAAAAGGTTGCCGCGTCAGAAATCAAAACGGAAGAAACGCAACGAAAACACTGGCAGTAGCGAGCATGGATCATTCACCAGGATGGGGAAACATTTGTTGCTTGGGCGAAGAGAAGTGGTCGGCGCGAAAACAGCTGAGATGAGGTACATGAGTAGCTTCATCTTGAAAACTTCTCCGTGCGTCGTCATGTCCTGCAGAGAATCTGCCAGTACAGACGTGTTCGGCATTGCCTCCAACCCAGGAAACAAACGGGCGAACAGCTCTTCCTCGATCTCATTATTAACCTCGTACGGGACTTTGATATGTCCCCGAGGCACACCCAAAGTGCAGAACACGGATTCCTCATTCAATGGAAGTCTTCCCCGTCCCAGGATCACGAATTCTCTGGAGGCGGGATCGTATATCTCACCAAGCCAGTCGCATATCGGGTTGACAAGGTTCGTACACCGGACATCCATCAGAACCTGCATACCCATCTCAGCAGCAGCTCCCTTTTGATCGTCAGTGAATTTGTCAATCAACACGGTCAGACGTTCCTGGGAGGCTCTGTTGCGAATACGTTTCTTCTTCCGCAAAAAACAAACACAAAAGTGTTGAGCTGTTGCCATGTTTTTGCAATGTTATGAAAATTTAGTTCATGATGGACGACTATAAAAAAGATCTAGCTGCCAACAAATAACATAAATCAGGAGGAGGGGGGCGGGTGTGCGGACAGTTACCTCATCGCCCTCTTTTCTCCGTCCAGTTGCCTGGTTACGTTGAGGTGGATCCATGAAATCATCATCATCACTTTGATGATCGCCACGAGCCATTATGCTGATGTAGGAACAAACCAAATTGTTAATGGCGAAAGTGTAAAATGCAATGGGTAAGCAGTTGCCACCTAACAGAAAAATATTAACTATTTGAATGCAAATGTGGTTGCCATACTATGCAGCCAGTTTGCCACACTGTCATATCTGTATTGTGGCAACAGACATTATGTTCACATACTGTATTGCAACATGATTATACAAAATCCAAAGTGACAAACACGCCAACTCGATGTGCACATTAGTTCCGTCCAGTGCTACCGATTGTGGCAACTATCAAAGTTTGGAAACTGTCGCAAATAATTCAGAAAAAAAAACAAGTCTCACAAATGAAAAAGAATGTTTGATGTTACTATTATGTAAATTCAGTAAAAAATCAGTTTGCCTCGTTCAAGAGCGTGTATGTGGCAACTATCTCATTCATTCAGTAAATTTTAGTTGCCCCCCTTGTGTGTGAGCTTGAACACATTTGTGGCAACTATGACAGTCAGTTTCAGAAAATATGTTGCCGCAGAAGAGAACAGATTTGTGGTAACTGCCACATTTGTTCATGTAGTTTAGTTGCCACACACCTGTTCACGTTCGGTCATACTGCCATAGTCGCCACATTCAGAAAGCATATTTTTTCTGGTTACTTATCGTACAAGTTCAGCAGAATTAAAATTTGCCACATGGGAAGAGCATGCGTGTGGCAACTGCCACAAGAGTTCAATGAAATTAGTTGCCACCTCGTTTTGGGGCGGCAACTATGACAGTCATTTTCGGAAATCTGTTGCCACATGGGAGAACACGTTTGTGGCAACTACCACGTTTCTTCAGGTAGTTTAGTTGCCGCACATTTGTTTCACGTTCAATCATATTGCCAATTTCGCCACAGTCTGCAGTTTTAACCCCAAAACTAGACTAGATCTAGGTTTCAATGGCAACTGCTTCAACCTCAAAATCACCCTTACAATTCTCGCGCGAAATGGCTGCAACCCCAAATTTCGAACCAATCCGCACCAAAACAACCCGGCGGACAACTCTCAAAATCCAAATGCAAGACTAATGCGTTGCCAACGAGCAGGCATAGCCTCACCGACGATGCCGCCGCAGCGGCGGCGACGAAACTGCCCACTCCCACGAAGCAACGGCAGGCACACAACTATGGCGCACCGCCGCAGCGGCGGGAACGCCGGCGCACCGCCGAATCGCCGGAATTTCTAGGAATGGATCTAGAAATCGAACAGGGAGGAAAGAGGGGAACAAAATCAGGGAGGGGATGCGATAAATGAAGCGAGCATTGCCTTCGACCCGCACGCGTTCCGGCGACGCCGCTCCGCTCCGACGAGCACCACCAACGCCCGCGAACACCGTCGACTGTCCCGCCTCCGCCGTCGCCTTCTCCCCTCGCCTTCTCCTCCGGTGGACTGTAATGCGAGTGGGTTGTGCCAGTAAATGCGACGCGGGGGAGAATGAATGGAACCGTGAGGGAGAGGGTGGAGGGGTGTGCGACGTGTTTGACGTCAACTGCGGTCGGACCGTGGCGTGCGGGCGCATGGCACTTCCACCGCACGCCTCTCAGTGGCAACCGCTGACCGCGGGATGGCAACTATCGTGCGGGCGAACCCACTCGCACACCGCACACTAGAATCGTCCAACGTGGCGCCGAAAACCAGCCCTTTTGCTCCAAGATTCGTGCAAAACGAAACCAACGGCGATGCTTGCGTGTGGACGGAGTGGTGAACGCCCACACGTGTGGGCGTTAACATTTCTGAAACATATTGCATACCCTTTCTACCTTTTTACAATAGAAAAGATTTTTTTTCTTTTTTGTTTGACTGCGGAGCGCTAGCGAGCGCCCCGACGCGTCCCCAAAACAATGCAGGATTTGTTTTGGGACATAGACCCCCTAGCATTATACTATCATTAACCTGAAATAAAATGATCCAGTGGGCGTTCTCCCGTAAAAAAAACTTTTCAGCAGGTAAGGTCCCGTCATTGTAGCCGCTGGCCTACGACTCTCTACGCAAGGGGACCCCATCTGTCAGTGACTCCTTATGCCTAGCGCAGAAGTTAAATAGCACAAGAGAGTACCGCCAGGAAGGAAGCCTGCAAGTTCCATATCGTCGCTGGTTACCAACTGGCATCATCATCAGCTCGGAGAAATCAGATTTGGCGCTCGGGTGCTCTGCTGTTTCGCGGACATGGCCAAGAAAGGGATCCAGTATGTCGTGGTCAGCGCTCTCTTCTCTTCTTCATTTTCTCTTCTTGGCCCGGATGAGGATTGACGTTCACGTTGGCCTGCGCTGTCTCGTCGCAGGTGGATGCCTTCACGGCCGAGCCGTTCAAGGGCCACCCGGCCGCGGTGTGTTTCCTCGAGGACGACGCCGCCGCCCCCACGGGGGACGGGCGGTGGATGCAGTCCGTCGCCGTCGAGTTCAACCAGTCCCAGACCGCCTTCGTCTCCCGCGACTCCTCCTCCCTCGCAGCCGGCGCCGCCATCCCGCGGTTCCACCTCCGCTGGTTCACCACCGTCACCGAGGTCGCCGCCTAGCTTCCCATCTGAACACCCGTTGATTTCGCACCATTTCAATTTCATTTCTTCAGTTGATTCATATCTGCGCCGTCGTTTCCAATTCTCAGGTCGCGCTCTGCGGGCACGCGACGCTGGCAACAGCCCACTTCCTCTTCACGGCCGTCCTCGGTGAGCGCCATGGAGTGGTCGAGTTTGCGACCAAGTCCGGCATCCTGACCGCCAAGAAGGTTCCTGCACCCGAGACGGAGGAGCAGGGGAAGCTGTTCATTGAGCTGAACTTCCCCATGAGTGATTACGTGGGTTGCGACCCCGCCGACGAGCTGCCGTCCATCCCGGAGACGCTCAACGGCGCGTCCGTCGTCAGTGTTCACAAATCGTTGACCACCACCGACTTCATTGTACTGTCTTTCACCTTACCCCCTTTGCCATTTCTATTCTACCACCTGCATAAATATACGTATTTCCTAACTTGAATGTAAAATGGAGGTAACGAACCCGTGTTGGTGCTAGTATAACCAAAAGATGTGGCACGGCTTTCAGGTCGAACTTTCATCAGGGAAAGAGGTCGCCGATCTCCTTCCTAACATCGAAGAAATTGGAAAATGTGCAGGCAGAGGCGTGATTGTGACAGGGCCGGCACCTCCTGGGTCGGGTTACGACTTCTTCTCACGTTTCTTCTGCCCAAAATTTGGGATTGATGAGGTGACACAACAACCTCTGCCAAGTTGAATACATATAAATAGTGAAGCTCGTTGAACTTCCTCATTGATAGATACCCCAAAACTGTCTTCAATACCATTGCAGGATCCTGTATGTGGCAGTGCACATTGTGTTTTGGCACCCTATTGGGGTGAAAAGCTGGGGAAACAAAAATTGATAGCGTTTCAGGTAATGTTGTTGAATATGTTTTCGACAGGTGAATTATGGTTCAGTGATCCGTTTATGCTGCAATGGCGCTCAATCAATCAAACTACCACGTTGGTTTTCATTTGTACTGTGCATTTCATCATCAGGCATCTCCAAGGAGTGGAACACTATATCTGGAGCTGGATGTTGCAAATAAGAGAGTGCTGATTCAGGGAGAAGCTGTTACCATCATGAGTGGGACACTCTTCGCGTAGCTAGCATACTGACATCTACTCAAGGCACAACCATTTGTGGACTTGAACTATGAACTATGGCGAGATGGTTATATTTGCTGCAATGTGCTGGTCTAACACTGAGTCGACCAGTTTATGGGAATAAAAAGGTTTTAGCATTGTAACAAGGTCAGGCAGAACAAGCTGAAGCTGCATTGTAGCATCCGGCTATTTCACCTCTCCCGTAGTGATAATTTTATTGAAGTGTTGACCCACCATGCATCAAGATGTTATGTCTACTAGGACAATGCCCGTGCGTTGCTATGGGCAACATTTAACAATTTTATCGACAAATCAGTGAAGAATTACTTGATATCATAATTGAGTGTCCGTGCATTATGACAAAATATATATAACCGTAATGATCAAAGACATAAGAAAGACGAAAATCAGGCATAACCAAATATTTCCTCAACAACGGCCAAAACAAGTGCTCGTAGCTTAGAAATTGCAGAAACTGACAACACGATTTTGAACTTAGTTCCTGAACACATACATGATTTAACTTTTGATTCTAAGTATGCCAAGTATAATTATGTAAAATTTGTTACCTCATGAGATCAACATATTCGGAGACATCAGACAACTCCGGGTGATATGAAATTTAGACAACCCTAAATGACGTACAACTATGCAATGTTGACATTGTTCAACCAGTTCTAGATCAATCTTAATTGAAGCCTGCCTATTTTTTTTTCTGCAAATAGACAATTATCAACAGAAACCAGAACACACTACACAGAAATAGACTTTACAACATCACCTTTAACAGTAGAGAAATTGCAACAAACTTGATAACAATTTGTCAATTTCCTTGAGACGAGCGGTGGATGATGTGGTGTGAGGTCAGGATTTTTTTATAAGGAAATGATAGAAAAATGTTTGATTTAGTTATGCTAATTGTTTTTGCGAAATGGCAAGTTATGATTTGATTCTTTTTTAGCTGTATGATTTGATTCTTTTTTATCCGTATGATTTGATTCCTTTATTTGGAGACGAAGGAAACTCTGTGATTTTGATTCATCAAAGGCCGGAACGAATAAAAAGAGAAAAATGCTTAGTGCGGGAAAAGCCCGTGGGATAAGTTTTGGAAGAAAATAGGATAAAATCAACAGTAAAAACCGATGGGAGGAGACATGTGTGGTGGAAGGGAATTAACTCGCGTGGAGGCGACATAATCAACTCCCATTTAATAACAGAAAAACTGCAACGAACTTGATAACAAATAGTCAATTTCCTTAGAGGAGGAGGGGTGGATGATGTGGTGTGAGATCAGGAGGTTTTTTTGTTAAGGAAGGGATAAAAAAATAGTTTGATTTAGCTATGCTAACAGTTTTTGGGAAATGGAAAGTTACGATTTGATTCTTTCTTTAGTCGTATGATTTGATTCCTTTATGTGGAGACAAACGAAACTCGGTGATTTTGATTCATCAAAGGCCAAAATGAAGAAAATAAGAAAAACACTTAGTGCGGGGAAAAGCCCTCGTATGAGTTTTGGAAAGAAATCGGATAAAACCAACAGTGAAAACCGATGAGAGACGCCTGTGGTGGAATGAGATTAACTGGAGTGGAGGGGACGAAACAATCTCACCTTTAATAGTAGACATTAGTAGTAGAGATCTTGGTTGCTAATAAGGCTACTAAAGCCATTCTTCACCATCACATCACTGTTCTAACTGGGCCAAGCACAATAACAAAGAACAGCCCCCCGCATTGCTTCTGTGTGGGCGACTCAGGGGGTAGCCTGAACCCTATCCGTCACAGCACAATCCTTCCTTTCTCCTCTTCGCCTTCGGCAGAGGATGCTGCAGATGAAGCCGTGTGACCGACGGCAGCGGCGAGGACATTGCTCGCGGTGCGGGTGGCTCTCAGGCATGACTGTGAGCTTCTCGTGGATAGCAATGGCGACGCAATGACTGATGATCGGATATGGCTTGGAAGGCTATGGCAGGCTGCTTCGTCATCGGCGTGGTGTTGGACGCTTGAGCATGACGTTTTTCTAGAAAAAAGGCGCTTGCACCTTAAGCTGAGACCCTTACAAATCCAATAAATCTGCCGAATGGCAACAAAACGCAACAGAAAAGCAAGTAGCTCTAAAACAGAAAAAAAGAGGAATACATGCCCGAACGCTTGAGCGTGACGTTGTGGGCATGGGTGACGGTTCTTCTTCATGGCGGCGCGGGTCTGATGGGTGTCATGCTGGCCTATGCGGTAGGTGATGGCGGCCTTGAGGTCAGATTTCCTCGGCTTCCCTTATCCGGAAGTGCGATGTGCCTACACTCCCGATTCGCAACGGCGAAGTGCGTACGGGCTGCGCTGGCCGGATTTGGGCCGGGCGCATGGCTGTTCTGCTGGTGTTCGGTGGGTGTACTACTAGTATACTCTACTGCACGTCCTAGAATGGATCGATTGCTATTGGAGGCTAGCTTTACACCGCGGTGTCTCGGCTAGCAAAACTTTAGAACCTCACACCCGAAAACATCGGATCAGCCCCACGTCGCTCTTGGTCACTCGAGTGACGCCTCCAGGCTTATGCCACCAATGCCCTCTAATCCATGCATCCTCCCTCGCCGTTACTTGTGTGTCATTGGGCAAAGCCCTCAGGGCAACTCCAGTGCACGACCCATCCGGTCGCCGCCGTTTGAGGGTAAACAAACAGAAAATGCAGTTCAACGCGTGGGACTAAACGGATAAAAATTCTTTTTCGGTCCGCTTTCAATCTATTTCGGATTCAAATTTCGGTCGCACTTGCGTTGAAACGAACACGCGCGGACAGACGCAACGCGTGCCCATGTCCTCTTCTGGCCCGCATATCGGAGACACATGCGCCCCATTTTCTATCCCCCACCCCCTCCAACCGCACCCCGCCCACTCCCCTCCCGTCCCTAGCCGCCATCGCCGCCATTTTTTCTCGGCCGCGTCGCTGTCCAGCACGGCCGCACGCCCACACCTACCCTTGTCGAAGCCCCCGTTTTCTCGACACCCCTAGCTGTCCAACCCAGGCAACCTGATTTCAGCATATCCGGTCGCCGAATTTGGAGTGGATCCGGCCGAATTGGAGCATACCCGGCTGCCGGAGGCCGCGTCGTGTCATAGACTGGTCAGGTATCGGACCACACAGCTCCGGCAACGCCCCCAGGCCGCATGCATGTATTGACTCCGCCTCTAGCCGCTCGGATCTACCTCGTCGCCGGTTCGCCGACAAATACACCAACGGCCATCGTGCGGGCTTGGTGTTGGCCCAAAGGCTCGTCGACGCACCGTTGCCACTCATAAAGTGCGACGACTGTCCACGGAAGGTCGTGCGCCCGAGGACTCTTCTGCATGCGTTGTACTTGCCGAATGGAATTAACTTTTCGGAGAGCCGGCTGATGGAAATATGCTCTAGAGGCAATAATAAAATTGTTATTATTATATTTCCTTATTCATGATAAAGGTTTATTATTCATACTAGAATTGTATTAACAGGAAACTTAATTACATGTGTGAATGTATAAACAAATACTGTGCCCCTAGTGAGCATCTACTAGACTAGCTCCTTGACCAAAGATGGTTAAGGTTTCCTAACCATAGATATGAGTTGTTATTTGATAATGGGATCACATCATTAGGAGAATGATGTGATGGATGAGAGCCAACCGTTAGCATAACATATGATCGTTCAGTTTATTGCTACTGCTTTCTTAATGTCAAACACATGTTTTTTCGACCATGAGATCATGTAACTCCCGGATACCGGAGGAATACCTTGTGTGCTATCATACGTCACAACGTAACTGGGTGATCATAAAGATGCTCTAAATGTATCTCCAAAGGTGTCTGTTGAGTTGGCATGAATCAAGATTGAGATTTGTCACTCCGTATACCAGAGAGGTATCTCTGGGCCCTCTCAGTAATACACATCACAAGATGCTTGAAGCAAAGTGACTAAGGAGTTAGTTGCAAGATAATGTATTACAGAATGAGTAAAGAGACTTGCCGGTAACAAGATTGAACTAGGTATAGAGATACCGATGATCGAATCTCGAGCAAGTAACATACCGACAAATAAAGCGAATTACGTATGTTGTCATAAAGGTTCAACCGATAAAAGATCTTCATGGAATATGTAGGAATCAATATGGACATCCAGGTCCTGCTATTGGTTATTGACCAAAAAGGTGTCTTGGTCATGACTACATAATTCCCGAGCCCACAGGGTCGCACGCTTAACGTTCGTTGACGCTAGACTAGTATTGGGATATTTGATGAGTGGTAACCAAATGTTGTTAGGAGTTCTAGATGAGATCCCGGACGTCACGAGGAGTCTTGGAATGGTCGAGAGGTAAATATTTATATATGAGAAGTCACATTTTGGGTTTCGAAAAAAGGTGCAGTTTTTTCGGTATTGTACCAGGAAGCTTCCAGAAGGTTCCGGAGAATTTCGGAGGGGTCTGGAAGTCCACAAGTGGGTCCACCATGACCCAAGGGATAGCATGGGCTACGGTGAGGTGCCATGGCCTTATTGGGCTAGGCGCACCAAGTCCTCAAAAGCCCATGTGGCTAGTGAAGGCAAAAAAGGAAGGAGTCCTAGTAGGAATAAGATTGGACTTGGAGTCCAAGTCCTCTCCCCCTTAGCTGCGCCCTAGGACTTGGAGGGGCTGTTTCCCATGCCCCTCCACCTATATATAGAGGGGAGGGGGCGCCCCAAGAGGACACACCAAGCCCTTGGCGCACCTCTCTCTCCTGTTACTCCGTAGCTAGTTCCATCACTTCGTCCTGACGACGCTTAGCGAAGTGCTGTCGGTGCTCCACCACCACCATCACCACCACGCCGTAGTGTTGGTTGTGATCCCATCTACTTCTCCTCTCCTACTTGCTAGATCAAGAAGGAGGAGACAACATCGAACCACACATGTGCTGAACCCGGAGGTGCCGTTCGTTCGGCACTAGATCGCGATCGGATCGCGAAGTGTACACCTATATCAACCGTGTGATAAAGACTTCCACTTAGCAATCTACAAGGGTATGTAGATGCTCTCCCCCTCTCATAGCTATGCATCTCCATGGATAGATCTTGCGTGTGCGTATTTTTTTGTTTTCCATGCAACGTTCTCCAACACCAGCTTGCATTGATTATTCTATGTAAAGGTTTCATAGATCATCAGGACCTCATCGTCGGCCGAGGACTCTTCTGCATGTCGGGGCGTGCCAATCAGGAGGGTTAGGCCTCCTTTAGCAATTTCCCTCACCACCCAGTAGTCGCGAAGGTTGTGAGTGGGGCAAGAATTTAGCAAAACAGAGTGTATCGGGCATGGCTTATCTAGGAAGCAATCGAGGGTGGTTCCAGAGCGACCAACGATTTTCTTATTTTTCCGAGGTCGGTCAACTGATGTGTACCATGCGGGGGGCTCGTGCCGAGGTGCGAGCCTATCATGCTTCAATTTGTTGTCACAAATCGAATCTGTATTTTTTCCGTGCTAATCAGATGTCTTCAATGTTGCAGAATTTTGACACCAAATCGGATAGCTCTGGAAGTGTTTGAACATAGCGGCAGGTTAGTGCGTTCGAAGCGCATGTATCCTTGCATCCATGCTGAAAGGCTGCTATTATATCTGAGTCCTGGTAGTCCGGTATGTCGTTTTTGACAGACGAAAACATGTCCCAGAATTGCCTAATCGATTCTTCAAGCACTTGCTGCATGTAAGCGAGATCCCAGACATCGGGAGGGCCCGAATTATCGGGACGATACTCGATGTGGGAGGTGGGTGGGAGAGGAATTCGAATCTCTATGGACCGTGGGCTAGACACCCTGTCGTTTTTAGCCCGTGATGGGCGCATAGCCACTGGATCGGCCGCGCTGATTTGAAGATCAGACTTGTCCTTTGTTTCTGGCCGGCCGCTGTAAGAATCACTTTCCAGGAAGTACCTCGGCCCTTTTCCCTTTAAAGGGAGTTCGGTCGGGGCAGAAGAAAGGTCATGGGTCGCTTTGTGCTCATGAAGGAGAAGGTGCGTCTCCGCGATGGGGGTTTCGAGCACGGGAACCGTGCCTTGGAGATTGGAGTCATTGATCGACGAACCCATCCCTCCTTTGTTGCTCTTGAAGGAAATATTCCCTAGAGGCAATAATAAAGCTGTTAATTTATAGTTCCTTATTCTGATAAAGGTTTATTATTCATGCTAGAATTGTATTGATCGGAAACTTAAATACATGTGTGAATACATCAACAAATACCATGTCCCTAGTAAGCCTGTACTAAACTAGCTCATTGATCGAAGATGGTTAAGGTTTCCTAACCATAGGAATGTGTTCTCATTTGATAACGGGATCGCATCATTAGGAGAATGATGTGATGGAGAAGACCCATCCGTTAGCTTAGCATATTGATTGTTCAGTTTATTGCTATTACTTTCTTAATGTCAAATACATATTCCTTCGACTATGAGATTATGCAACTCCCGGATACCGGAGGAATGCCTTGTGTGCTATCAAATGTCGCAACATAACTGGGTGATCATAAAGATGCTCTACAGGTATCTCCGAAGGTGTTTGTTGAGTTGGCATAGATCGAGATTCTGATTTTTCACTCCGAGTACCGAAGAGGTATCTCTGGGCCCTCTCGGCAATACACATCATAAGAAGCCTTGCAAGAAAAGTGACTAAGGAGTTAGTTGTAAGATGATGTATTACGGGACGAGTAAAGAGACTTGCCGGTAACTAGATTGAACTAGGTATGAAGATACCGACGATCGAATCTTGGGCAAGTAACATACCGATGGACAAAGGGAATTACGTATGTTGTCATAAGGTTCGACCGATGAAGATCTTTGTAGAATATGTAGGAACCAATTTGGGCATCTAGGTTCCGCTATTGGTTATTGACTGGAGAGGTGTCTCGGTCATGTATACATAGTTCTTGAACCCGTAGGATTTGCACACTTAATGTTCGTTGACGATATAGAGTTATATGAGTTATATGATTTGGTGAGCGAATGTTCTTCGGAGTCCCGGATGAGACCACAGACATGACGAGGAGCTCCGGAATGGTCCGAAGGTAAAGATTGATATATAGGACGATAATATTTAGACACCGGAAGAGTTTCGAGATGTAATGGGTAGAAATCGGGTCACTCGAAGGGGTTCCGGGCACCCCGGGAGGTTAATGGGCCAAAAAGGGGAAGCACACCAGCCCACAAGGGGTGGCTTGTCCCTCCTAGGCTGCAGCCCTTGGGGAGACAAGGAAAGGGGTGGAGGGAGTCAGCCTCCCCCTTTCCTTTCCCTCTCCGGCAAATATGGTAAGGGGGGGCGCCACTTGGGAAAGACCCCAAGTCAGATTTGACCCTACTTGGGGCGCCCCTTGGCCTCTTCCCTCTCCCCCACTATATATATATGTGGGAGGGGTGTCGGTGTCAAAACCGGCTGTTCTCGGGTAGGGTGTCCCGAACTGTGCGTTTGAGGATCGAAGGTAACAGGAGACAAGGGACACGATGTTTACCCAGGTTCGGGCCCTCTTAATGGAGGTAATACCCTACTTCTTGCTTGATTGACTTTGATGAGTATATGGGTTACAAGAGTTGATCTACCTCGAGATCATACTGGCTAAACCCTAGATGTCTAGCCTATATGATTATGATTGCCTCTATGTACTAAGCCCTCCGGTTTATATAGACACCGGAGGGGACTAGGGATGTACAGAGTCGGTTTACAGAGAAATGAAACTACACGTCTGGCCGCCAAGCTTGCTATCCATGCAACGGAGAGTCCAATCCGGACACGAGGGAAAACCTTCTATCATGTATCTTCACGGCCCATGTCACATAGCCCGGATGCCCGAGGACCCCCTTATCCAGCACTCTCTCAGTAGCCCCTGAACTCGCCTTCAATGACGACGCAGTATCCGGCTTTATGTCTTCGGCTTTGCAAGGCGGGTTCTCCATTACACTTTGATTTGACAATAATCCGGCTCCACATTAAATATCATATTATATTGATTCTTTGCTGCTGTCACCCCGACTTCCACGTGTCGGATGAATGTGAACAGCCTAGGTGTTTTTTTTACAAATAACCCCTTGACTGTGCAGGGAAGGCATCTATTTAAGGAGATTGGATCTCAGATGCCATTCCACACTGATACATCCATTTTGCATCATGCTTTTATATCGATATTTATTGAATTATGGGCTGTTATTACACATTATGTCACAATACTTATGCCTATTCTCTCCTATTTTACAAGTTTACATGAAGAGGGAGAATGCCGACAGCTGGGATTCTGGGCTGGAAAAGGAGCAAATATTAGAGACCTATTCTGCAGAGCTCCAAAAGTTCTGAAACTTCACGGGAGCATGTTTCAGAATATATAAAAAATATTGGGTGAAAGAAGTACCTGAGGGGGCCCACACTCTGGCCACGAGGGTGGGGGTGCGCCCTACCCCCTGGGCGCGCCCCCTGCCTCGTGGGCTCCCTGGCGGCCCTCCGATGCCCATCTTCTGCTATATGAGGTCTTTCGTCCGAGAAAAAATAATAAGCAAGCTCACGGGACGAAACTCCGCCGCCACGAGGCGGAACCAATCTAGGGCTCCGGCAGAGCTGTTCTGCCGGGGAAACTTCCCTCCGGGGCTTATGGAGGATACCATGTTGGAGATAGAACTACACACAAGGTATTGCAATCCGGTTTCTATTGGCCTACTCTTTTCAAGGATGCCCGTAAGTTTGTCTTGTGATGAATGTCAAAGAATTGGTAATATTAGTAGACGTCAAGAAATGCCTATGAATTATTCACTTGCTATTGAACCATTTGATGTTTGGGGCTTTGATTATATGGGACCTTTTCCTTCCTCTAATGGGTATACACATATTTTAGTTACTGTTGATTATGTTACTAAGTGGGTAGAAGCTATTCCAACCAGTAGTGCTGATCATAACACCTCTATTAAGATGCTTAAAGAAATTATTTTCCCAGGTTTGGAGTCCCTAGGTACTTAATGACTGATGGTGGTTCACATTTATTTCATGGTGCCTTTCGTAAAATGCTTGCTAAGTATGATGTTAATCATAGAATTGCATCTCCTTATCACCCGCAATCTAGTGGTCAAGTAGATTTGAGTAACAGAGAGCTCAAATTAATTTTGCAAAAGACTGTTAATAGATCTAGAAAGAATTGGTCCAAGAAACTTGATGATGCATTATGGGCTTATAGAACTGCATATAAAAATCCTATGGGTATATCTCCATATAAAATGGTTTATGGTAAAGCATGTCACTTACCTCTTGAATTAGAACATAAGGCATATTGGGCTATTAAAGAGCTCAACTATGACTTCAAATTTGCTGGTGAGAAGAGGCTTTTTGACATTAGCTCACTTGGTGAATGGAGAACCCAGGCTTATGAAAATTCCAAGTTGTTTAAAGAAAAAGTTAAAAGATGGCATGACAAAAGGATACAGAAGCATGAGTTTAATGTAGGTGATTGTGTATTGTTATACAACTCTCGTTTAAGATTTTTTGCAGGCAAACTTCTCTCTAAATGGGAAGGTCCTTACATTATCGAGGAGGTCTATCATTCCAGTGCCATAAAAATCAACAACTTTGAAGGCGCAAATCCGAAGGTGGTGAATGATACGTCTCCGTCGTATCTACTTTTCCAAACACTTTTGCCCTTGTTTTGGACTCTAACTTGCATGATTTGAATGGAACTAACCCGGACTGACGCTGTTTTCAGCAGAATTCCCATGGTGTTATTTTTCTGCAGAAATAAAAGTTTTCGGAATGACCTGAAAATCAACGAAGATTATTTTTGGAATATATAAAAAATACTGGAAGAAAGATCCACGTCAGGGGGCCCACACCGTGGCCACGAGGGTGGGGGCACGCCCTACCCCCCTGGGCGCCCCCTGCCTCGTGGGCTCCCTGGTGGCCCTCCGATTCCCATCTTCTGCTATATGAGGTCTTTCGTCCGAGAAAAAATAATAAGCAAGCTCACGGGACGAAACTCCGCCGCCACGAGGCGGAACCTTGGCGGAACCAATCTATGGCTCCGGTAGAGCTGTTCTGCCGGGGAAACTTCCCTCCAGGAGGGGGAAATCATCACCATCGTCATCACCAACGATCCTCTCATCGGGAGGGGGTCAATATCCATCAACATCTTCACCAGCACCATCTCATCTCAAACCCTAGTTCATCTCTTGTATCCAATCTGTGTATCCAAACCTCAGATTGGTACCTGTGGGTTGCTAGTAGTGTTGATTACTCCTTGTAGTTGATGCTAGTTAGTTTACTTGGTGGAAGATCATATGTTCAGATCCATTATGCATATTAATACCCCTCTGATTATGAACATGAATATGCTTTGTGAGTAGTTACGTTTGTTCCTGAGGACATGGCAGAAGTCTTGCTCTAAGTAGTCATGTGAATTCGGTATTCGTTCGATATTTTGATGAGATGTATGTTGTCATCCCTCTAGTGGTGTCATGTGAACGTCGACTACATGACACTTCACCATTGTTTGGGCCTAGAGGGAGGCATTGGGAAGTAATAAGTAGATGATGGGTTGCTGGAGTGACAGAAGGTTAAACCCTAGTTTATGCGTTGCTTCATAAGGGGCTGATTTGGATCCGTATGTTTCATGCTATGGTTAGGTTTACCTTAATACTTCTGTTGTAGTTGTGGATGCTTGCAATAGGGGTTAATCATAGGTGGGATGCTTGTCCAAGTAAGGACAGTACCCAAGCACCGGTCCACCCACATATCAAATTATCAAAGTACCGAACGCGAATCATATGAACGTGATGAAAACTAGCTTGACGATAATTCCCATGTGTCCTCGGGAGCGCTTTCCTTCATATAAAAGTTTGTCCAGGCTTGTCCTTTGCTACAAAAAGGATTGGGCCATCTTTCTGCACCTTATTTACTTTTATTACTTGCTACTCATTACAAATTACCTTATCACAAAACTATCTGTTACCGATAATTTCAGTGCTTGCAGAGAATACCTTACTGAAAACTGCTTATCATTTCCTTCTGCTCCTTGTTGGGTTCGACACTCTTACTTATCGAAAAGGCTACGATAGATCCCCTACACTTGTGGGTCATCACACACCACGCGAAAATCCTTAGAACTCGCCATAGGAAACTTCCCAAACATGGCCGACGCTCCTGGCTCTTCTTCACGCCCCCACGGCCTCCAAAAAGGCGACCGAGAAAGCTACTCAATATCCCGCGCCCATCTGAATAAACTTCAGACGCAGGGATATCTTCCTCCCGCAGATCTAGTCTCCGTTCGGGCTGGATTAACCTCCCATAATGGCGATGCCCTGGCGGAGAATTTCCCCAATCCTTCAAAAGAGGAGCGGGTGTGCTTCGTTTCCTTCCTTTTGAGGGGCGTAGGATTTCCTATCCACCCCTTCCTTAGAGGTCTCCTGGAGTATTACGGCCTCCAATTGCACAATTTAACGCCAGGCTCCATCCTGCATATCGCGGGCTTCGTTGCTCTTTGCGAGCTGTTCCTAGGCTGTGAGGCTCATTTTGAGCTATGGCGGAATTTTTCTGCCTCGTCCCCCGCTCCAAAAAGGGATCTATATTCGAGGTGGGTGGCGTCGAGGTATGGCGCATAGCCGGGACAGGATATCTGTCCGGCACTCCGAAGAAGGCATCTGAAGAGTGGCCCTCGAAATGGTTTTATATTGAAGACGTCGTTCTGCCGGACCCAACCCGGCGCGGTCTTCCCGAATTCTCCAGCGCTCCCTTAAAGAAGCGCGCCAGCTGGCATCCCCGAAGCTTCGAGGAAAAAGATAGTGCAGAGGTCGAAAGGCTATCAAGCAAAATCAGAGTACTTGCCAACTCTGGGCTGTCTATAATCGAGGTAATGGCAAATTCGATAACGCGATGCGTTCAGCCGCTTCAATCTAGGGGTTTTCCCATGTGGCATTACAACAGGGAAGACGATGTATCTCGTTGTCTATGCAAGGGTCTGGATAATTTTGTCGCACTGGCCACCATCTTAGCTGACCTTTTCAAAGGAGAGAAGGAAGACTTCACTCGCTTGAAATGTCGGGAAGGTTTTTCTATGTATAACCCCATCGACTGGGTGAGTTTTCTGATTATTAGCCTTACTCAACCTTTTTCCAAAGTTATGCTAGTCAAACTTAATCCATCTACTTTTAATAGGAATGGAGAAAGGTCGTCGAAGGGACCTAGAGCCCCGCTTCGCAGCCAGAGGACCATGTTCGAGACGTGGATCCCAGATATGAAGAAGATCCAGATATATTCATAGAACTTAAGGAGGGAGTCTTTTATCAGACAAGCTACGATGGCACGGAAGTGGCAATTATAGCCGACTACCCCGGCCTTCTCCCCTCCTCCCATGTAAGTACCCAGGAGACGTCTCCTTCAAAAGGGTTTCCTCATTGCACCTCACCCACTGCACTATCTCATGCTCCGAAGGGGCGGCGCTCGTCTTGCTGAACTGTATCAAAGGCGTCCTGTAAGAAGGCGACGCCCACACATGGCAAGTCTTTGAAAAGAAGGGCAAACAGTGATACTACCGAGCACCTTCCTTCACCAAAGAGGTATACTTTTTAACACGCACTCGGTGGACAGACCGAATTGTGACGTTTTCCGCTGGGCCATTTTGTAGGAAGAGCATACGCCAGACTATATTCGGGGACCTCGCCGGCCATGCATCGACCAATCCGGCCCCGGACCCTGCCATAAGGACTAGGGTTGATGCGGGTGAAATGCCGGATTTTCATCTCCAAGAGGATTCAGATAATGTGTCTGTCACCAATTCCGAAGTGGAGAGCGCGATGAATCATCAGCGGTGGAAAGAGGCCATGCGCGACCCAAGTTTTACCGAAGAGGCGTTCAACGCCCTTAGCTCTGCGGATGCATATATCCGAGCTGCTCGGGATGGACTTGCCGGAGCCACTCACCAGCTTTCAAAGGATATGCGGGTAAGAACTTTTGTGTAGATTCAATAATCCTATGCCAGTAGCCCCCAAGACTTGAAGCAGTTGGCCCAACTGATTTAAGGGTCGTTGATATTATCAGGTACTCACGCCTAAAAATAACATGATGTCCAAGGATCTTGAAGAATGTCAGGCCAAGCTAACTGTTGCCACCACCGAACTGGAAAATTTGAAGAAATCCAGGAAGGCTTTGGATGGTAGGCACAACAGTGTCTGGAAAATACGATTCTGTGCTAACAATGATTTTTGAATATTCATTGTTTTGTTTACGGCAGCAGGATCGGTTGATCAGTTGGAGGAGAGGCTAAAGGCTTCTCAGGCGGACAAACAACATGCCAAAGGGCAAGAAGCCGCCGGTCAATGTGTATTAACACGGGCCATTAATGAGAAGAACAAACTACAGGATGCCAACATCAAGCAAACCGAGGAGCTAAAGGACGTAAGAGCCCAACTGTCAGATGCCTTGAAGGAGAATCAAAAGCTGAAAGGTGGCATATTTAGTATGTCCCTGAACCTAACTTTCATAAGATCTCCTGATGGAATTTTTTTACGAGATTTGTTCCTGTAGGTTTATTAACTGGGTGGCCCGATGGAGAAGTGTCCGGATTTCAAGGCGACTTGCTGCAAGAGCTATCCAAAGTGCACGAGCGAGCTCGGAAAGCAATGAGGAAAATGGCTAAGGCTTTATGGCCATCCGATTCTCCTCCAGGAATGATGGGGAAGCTCGCGGAGTTATTCAAGGGAGCTCGTCTTCATTTTGAGCTGTGGAAGGCATCAACATGTCGAGAAGGTGCACGAGAGCCTGGGCCATGGTGAAAACGCGGTATACCGGACTTGATCCGAATCATATGGCCCGGGTCGGACCTCGGGGACCAGATGGACAAGAAATTCCGGTTAGCTTGGTGTACGATCAAGTAAAGATAGCCGCCAAATTCTCACAAGAGGACTGTAAACTAGATAGCCTGATAGATGACATAGATAAAGAGTAGGCGTGTGATTTCATGTAACAATACCATTTATCATCAAGCTTATCTCTGACCGAATTGTAAAAGATTGTCATGGCAGACCTTCCGCTTCAACCTCCGAAACCCAAGGGTTGGAGTGTTTCTGAATACTATACCTGTGGGAAACACCAAGTATGTCCGGAAACCAGGCAATCCAGTCATAGTGCGTTAACAGACAAACCGTATTCGGGGAGCTATGTTATATTACTTTTTAACGTAAGAAACATCTTCCAGAGAGAATAGTTCCGTTAAGGGTTCCTCTCCCTAGGTCAGCATGCCTTATGTATACATGCCTAAGCCATGGTGCGAAAGAATCATCGAAGTCTTTGTATTTTGATAGTTTATATTGCCACAAAGGTAGTTTGTCGTTTATCTGCCAACCAATTATTCCCTTAAGAACACTAGCTTTTGGCTTCACCCGTCTGAGGTACATGTCCAGATGACCCGGTTGTAACAATCGCAAATGTGCTCCCTTTATGCCCTAGCCGAACAAGCGGGAACGTAGGGCATAAGCACAGGAGCCAGGCAACCCAGCTTGGCAAAAACGTAAGTCATAGAGGTGCATATAAAGGCGAAGATAGGACGTATGTGAGAAAACAACATATATATGGTGAGCTTTATGCTCAAAACAATAAGCTTCTATTGAGAGAAGCCCCCAGTTATGATGGGGTGTGTACATTTAAGGATGCATACCCCTCAAGTGTGCGGCTTACCTGAACACACCCTGGAAATCATAAAGAAAAAACGAAAAAGAGGAAAAATGAAAAAGGAGAAAAAGGGACCAAACAAAGGTATGTGTCCGGACTCAGGCGTAGAATCTTCGGAGTCGAGCAGCTTTCCATGGGTTCGGCTCTAAGCGATTATCCAATGGATTGCGAAGGCGATAGGATCCTCCGGTGAGAAATTCATCTATAATGAAGGGACCCTCCCATTTGGGCTTGAGATTGTCCTTTTTCTTCTCTGGTAGGCGCAGAACGAGTTCACCGACATTATAAGTCTTTGCCCGCGCTTCTCTGCTTTGGTATCTTCGAGCCTGTTGTTGGTAGAATGCGGAACGAGCTTTTGCGACATTGCGCTCCTCCTCCAGGCCATCTAAGTCTTCTTGCCGATCGAGCTTGGCCTCTCTCTCCTCATACATGCGCACTCGAGGTGAGTCATGAAAAATATCATAGGGCAAGACAACCGCTGCGCCATACAGCATGAAGAACAGTGTGTATCCGGTCGTGCGATTGGGCATGGTTCGCAGCCCCCAGAGTACGGAGTCAAGCTCCTTGACCCAGTGTTTGTCTGACTCCTTTAGGGATCACACTAGTCTGGGTTTGATGCCGCTTATTATCAGGCCATTGGCCCGTTCAACTTGACCGTTTGTTTGGGGGTGATATACAGAGGCGTAATCGAGCTTAATGCCCAGATTAGCGCACCAAGTTTTCACCTCGTCGGCTGTAAAGTTAGAGCCGTTGTCAGTAATAATGTTGTGTGGGACACCATAATGGTGCACGACACCGGATATAAAGTCTATCACTGGTCCGTCTTCAGCCGTTTTAACTGGTTTGGCCTCTATCCACTTAGTGAATTTATCTACCATAACCAGCAATTATTTTTTTCTTATGGCTTCCCCCTTTAAGGGGTCCGACCATGTCTAGCCCCCATACCGCGAAAGGCCAAGTAATGTGGATTGCTCATAGGGCAGTGGGCGGCATATGACTTTGTTTGGCAAAAAGCTGGCATCCGATACATCATTGTACGAGGTCCTGTGCATCTGCTCGGGCCGTGGGCCAAAATAAACATGTACAAAAGGCCTTACTTACAAGGGCCCGAGCTGTGGTGTGATGGCCACCAAGACCAGCATGTATTTCGGCCAAGAGCTGCCGTCCATCCTCTTCGGAGATACATCTTTGAAGGACCCCGGTAGTACTTTTCTTGTAGAGTTTGCCTTCATGGACTTTGTAGGCTTTGGAGCATCAAACTATGTGACGGGCCTTGTTTTGGTCATCAGGGAGCTCCTGCCTATTGAGGTAGGCTAAGAAGGGTTCAGTCCATGGGGCGATCACCACCATGATTACGTGGGAGGAAGGCGTTGGTTCGGTTCCCGAGCCCCCAATGATATACGAATCGTGTTCGGCATCCGAGGGTGTGGTTGGCGCCGGACTGGAATTTCCGCTCTCGTCCTGCCATACCACAGATGGCTTGAAAAGCCTTTCCACGAAGGTGTTAGGCGGGACGGGGTCGCGTTTAGCGCCCATTCGAGCAAGGATGTTCGCTGCTTGATTACTGTCTCGGGCCACATGATGAAACTTGAGCCCCTCAAACCGAGCTGATATTTTGAGTACGGCGTTGCGATAGGCTGCCATCTTTGGATCTTTTGCATAGAATTCTCCGTTTATTTGGGATATTGTGAGGTTCGAGTCCCCACGCACCTCCAGGCGCTGTATGCCCATAGAAACAGGCATCTGGAGACCATGTAGGAGTGCCTCATATTCGGCCACGTTATTGGATTCTGTATACATGATTTGTAATACATAACGGAGTGTGTCCCTTGTGGGGGATGTTAGAATGATACCAGCCACCAGCCTGACCAACATTTTAGAGTCGTCGAAGTACATTACCCAGTTGGAGTATGTGCCATACTCTTTAGGGAGTTCGGCTTCTGTCCATTTGGCGACAAAGTTGGCAAACACCTGAGATTTAATAGCTCGACGTGGCTTGTATGTTACTTCAAATGGTAAGAGCTCGATAGCCCATTTTGCAATGTGCCCAGTGGCATCTCAATTGTTTCTGATGTCATTGAGTGGTACCTCGGAGGCCACCGTGATCGAGCACTCTTGAAAGTAGTGCTGCAGCTTCTGAGATGCCATGAAAACTGCATATGATATCTTTTGATAGTGCGGGTATCAGGATTTGCATGGCGTGAGGACCTCTGATACATAGTATATTGGTTTTTGGAGTGGGACCTTGTGTCCCTCTTCCTCTCGTTCAACGACGAGCACAACGCTCACCACCTGGTGAGTTGCAGATATATACAACATCATAGGTTCGCCGACGTTTGGTGCAGCAAGGATTGGGTTGTTTGCTAACAAAGTTTTTATTTCTTCCAACCCGGTTGTTGCCGCATCCGTCCACTCGAAGTGGTCGTTACATCGGAGTAGGCGATATAGCGGCAGCGCCTTCTCTCCCAATCTGGAAATAAAGCGGCTCAAGGCTGCCACACACCGAGCTAGTTTTTGGACCAATTTTAGGTCTGTTGGTGTTGCCAACTGTGACAGGGCTCAGATTTTGGCCGGATTAGCTTCGATTCCTTTATTGGAAACAATGGTTCTGAGCAGCTTTCCATTCGGAATGCCGAAAACACATTTTTCCGGATTGATCCGTATGTCATATGTTCGGAGGTTGTCAAATGTAAGGCGTAAGTCGTCCACCAATGATTCGACATGTTTAGTTTTGATGACTACACCATCTACATATGCCGCCACCGTCTTGCCAATTTGTTTTTCCAGGCATGTTTGAATCATGCGCTGGTAAGTGGCGCCGGTGTTTTTGAGTCCGAAAGGAATAGTGTTGAAGCAAAAAGGCCCGTACGGCGTAATGAATGCCGTTGCGGCCTGATCGGATTCCTTCATCTTAATTTGATGGTATCTGGAGTATGCATCAAGGAAACATAGTGAATCGTGTCCTGTAGTTTCATCAATGATTTGGTCAATGCGGGGCGGTGGGAAGGGGTCCTTAGGGCAAGCCTTGTTGAGGTCTTTGAAATCGACACAAAGGCGCCAAGATTTGTCCTTCTTTGGCACCATGACTAGGTTAGCTAGCCAATCCAGGTGTTTGATCTCTCTAAAGAAGTCGGCTTCGAGTAGTTTGGCTAGCTCCTCCCCCATAGCTTGTCGCCTGGGTTCGGAAAATTGCCGCAACGTTTGCTTAACTGGCTTGAACCCCTTTACTGTGTTGAGGATGTGTTCGGCCAATCTGCATAGGATTCCTGGCATATCCGAGGGATGCCAGGCAAAATGTCCCAATTCTCGCGCAGGAATGCTCTTAGAGCAGCGTCAACCGTTAGATCCAGCTGTGCTCCAATGGCTGCTGTTTTATTAGGATCCATCAGGTGAACTTGGAATTCGACTATTTCGTCTGCTGGCTTGAAAGAAGTGAACTTAGGCCTTTTATCGAGGATTACATCGTCTCTATCCACTATGGAACGCAGAGCGGTGAGCTCCTCGACCGCAAGGGCCTCGGATAATGCCTCGAGGGCCAGGGATGCGGTTTTGTTTTCGGCATAGAGTGTTATGTCCGGATCACTGGTGATTGTGATAACTCCATTGGACCCGGGAATTTTGAGCTTCATGCACTCGTAATGGGGTATGGCTTGAAAGCATGTGAATGCGTCTCGCCCCAACAGGGCATGATATCCACTGTTGAAAGGTGCCATGTGGAAGATTAACTCTTTGGACCTGTAGTTCTCCGGCGTGCCGAATACCACATCAATTTTAATTTTCCTTGAGCATCGTGCTTCTCAGCTGGGGATAATGCCTCGAAAGGTTGTGCTGCTCTACTCGATGCAACTCTTGTCTATTGGCATTTTTTTGAGCATATCCTTGTAGATGAGGTTCACTCCGTTGCCGCCGTCCATGAGTACTTTAGCGAGCCGAAAGCCATCGACGATTGGATTTAAGACCAAAGAGGCTGGTGCACGGACTGATCGAGCCCTTGGCTCGTCGTTGGCGGTGAAAGTTATCACCGTATCGTTCCAAGGGTTTACTGCGGCTACTTGGTTGACTTCACCGAGGTCGCGGAGTGTCCTTTTACGCCGATTATTTGAAGAGAAGGTCTCGAAGACTGTAAAGACGTTGAGGTCATCGTCCTCCGGAGGGTACTTCTCGGAGGTCGTATTGGTGAGGATAGCCTCACCGATCTTGGCTACCTACCGGAGCACCCAACATGCCCGAAGGCTATGTGTTGGTTCAGAATTCGGCGTCGTGTGTATCCGACAGGGCTTGTCGAGCCATTCATCAAGGACAGTTCTGTGTCCCATTGAGGGTTTAATTTTCTTGTTCATAGGGTGATGATCAGGTGCCCCGTGGGGGTGCATCCTTTTTGCCCGTCCGGTGGGTGGCTTCAAGGCAGACGGTTCCCACCGAGCTGTCTGGGCTTTCCAGGTGCTTTCCATGGCGCGATATTTCTGTACTATGTGTGCCAAATCTGCAAAGTGCAGTATGCGGCGTCGGTTGAGGGCATTGAGGACACACTCGTCTGTACAGTTGCGGAAAAATACTGAAACCGCGTCGTCGTCGCAACAATCTCTGATTTTATTTTTAACAAGGAGGAATCTGGCCCAAAAGTGATGGACCATTTCTTGAGGTTGCTGCCGCACATACATTAGGTCGCATATGTCCGGAGGACCGAAATTGCTTGGGGAATATTGCTTGTGGTGGGTGGGCTGGTTTAAATCCAAACCCCGACCCATTGTGGGATCCGGAGTTTTAAGAATTTCTGAGGTCACTAGCCCAGGATCCGGAGTATCCTGGGGGTTTTCAGGCTCAACGCCCGGTTCTATGTTCAGAGGGCCACATGATGAAACTTGAGCCCCTCAAACCGAGCTGATATTTTGAGTACGGCGTTGCGATAGGCTGCCATCTTTGGATCTTTTGCATAGAATTCTCCGTTTATTTGGGATATTGTGAGGTTCGAGTCCCCGCGCACCTCCAGGCGCTGTATGCCCATAGAAACAGGCATCTGGAGACCATGTAGGAGTGCCTCATATTCGGCCACGTTATTGGATTCTGTATACATGATTTGTAATACATAACGGAGTGTGTCCCTTGTGGGGGATGTTAGAATGATACCAGCCACCAGCCTGACCAACATTTTAGAGTCGTCGAAGTACATTACCCAGTTGGAGTATGTGCCATACTCTTTAGGGAGTTCGGCTTCTGTCCATTTGGCGACAAAGTTGGCAAACACCTGAGATTTAATAGCTCGACGTGGCTTGTATGTTACTTCAAATGGTAAGAGCTCGATAGCCCATTTTGCAATGTGCCCAGTGGCATCTCAATTGTTTCTGATGTCATTGAGTGGTACCTCGGAGGCCACCGTGATCGAGCACTCTTGAAAGTAGTGCTGCAGCTTCTGAGATGCCATGAAAACTGCATATGATATCTTTTGATAGTGCGGGTATCAGGATTTGCATGGCGTGAGGACCTCTGATACATAGTATATTGGTTTTTGGAGTGGGACCTTGTGTCCCTCTTCCTCTCGTTCAACGACGAGCACAACGCTCACCACCTGGTGAGTTGCAGATATATACAACATCATAGGTTCGCCGATGTTTGGTGCAGCAAGGATTGGGTTGTTTGCTAACAAAGTTTTTATTTCTTCCAACCCGGTTGTTGCCGCATCCGTCCACTCGAAGTGGTCATTACATCGGAGTAGGCGATATAGTGGCAGCGCCTTCTCTCCCAATCTGGAAATAAAGCGGCTCAAGGCTGCCACACACCGAGCTAGTTTTTGGACCAATTTTAGGTCTGTTGGTGTTGCCAACTGTGACAGGGCTGCCACACACCGAGTGGCAGTTCAGATTGGTGGTGGAAACGACGAGGTGGCCATGAAGCATTTGCCCCTCATGCTGGAAGGTTCTGCCAGGGCATGGTTGACTCAATTACCTCCTAGCAGCATTTACACTTGGGAAGATCTGTCCCGAGTGTTCATCAGAACATTTGAAGGAACTTGCAAGCGACCAGCTGGACTGACAGAGTTGCAAGTCTGCGTGCAGAAGACCAATGAGACTCTCAGAGAGTATATTCAGAGATGGATCACTTTGCACCATACTGTGGAGAATGTGTCTGATCACCAGGCAGTCCGCGCCTTCAAGGATGGCGTCAAGAACAGAGAATTAAGTTTGAAATTTGGTCGAACCGGTGACATGACATTGAGTCGGATGATGGAGATTGCTACCAAGTACGCCAACAGCGAAGAAGAAGACCGAGTCCGAAGCGGCAAGCACAAGCCGAGTCAGTCAGAAAAAGGAAACACCAGTCGGAAACAGAAGCGGAAGGCTGAACCGGCAGCTCCTGGAGAGGCTCTGGCCATGACTCAAGGAAAGTTTAAAGGGAAACCAAAAGGATCCTGGAACCCTAAAAAGGTGAAGGATAAAGAAGGGAACGACGTGATGGATATGCCGTGTCACATCCACACGAAGAAAGACGAAGAGGGGAATATCATCTACCCGAAGCACACCACTCGCCAATGTCGACTCCTGATCCAGCAGTTTCAGGGAAAACATTCTGAGGACAAGGAGAAGGAGTCGGACAAGGCCGAAGACAAGGAGGACAGTGAGGAAGGATATCCGCATATCAACTCCACTCTGATGATCTTTGCAGATGTGGAAAGCAAGAGTCGATTGAAAGTCATTAACCGAGAGGTGAACATGGTTGCCCCAGCAAAAGCAAATTATCTGAAATGGTCCCAAATACCCATCACATTCGACCAATCTGATCACCCGACTCATATTGCCACCCCTGGGAGGCAAGCTTTGGTGGTCGATCCAGTTGTCCAAGGCACTCGACTGACAAAAGTGCTGATGGACGGTGGAAGCGGGCTGAATTTGTTGTATGCAGACACACTGAAAGGAATGGGCATTCCGATGTCCCGACTGAGCACTAGTAACATGAGCTTTCATGGAGTTATACCAGGGAAGAAAGCTGAGTCACTCGGCCAAATAGCTTTGGACGTGGTGTTTGGTGATTCGAAACATTTTCGCAAAGAAAAGTTGACGTTTGAGGTCGTGGATTTTCAGAGTGCATATCATGCCATTTTGGGGAGACCAGCTTACGCACGGTTCATGGCTCGACCATGTTACGTGTACCTCAAATTGAAGATGCCCGGCCCCAAAGGAGTGATCACTGTCACCGGTGATCGGAAAAAGGCAGAAGAGTGCTTTCAGAAGGGCTCAAAGATTGCCGATTCCCAGGTGACAGCGGTCGAGTTCGAGGAATACAAGCAAAATGCAGATCCGAGTGACTTGCTGCAATCCAAGAAACCCGCCACAGAGTCTGCATTTCAGTCGTCCGGAGAGACGAAGCCTGTTCACATTCACCCGACCGACCCCGATGCAGCTCCGACCCGCATCTCCACAACACTCGACCCAAAATAGGAAGAAGCGCTCATCCAGTTCCTCCGTGAGAACTGGGACATTTTTGCATGGAAGCCCGCTGACATGCCAGGTGTTCCCAGGGGACTGGCTGAGCATCGCCTAAGAGTCGACTCATCTGCAAAACCAGTCAAAGAACATCTTCGGCGGTCCGCCATCCAGAAGAGAAAAGCCATTGGTGAGGAAGTGGCTCGACTGTTGGCGGCAGGATTTATCCGAGAGATATACCACTCCGAGTGGCTCGCTAATGTCGTCATGGTTCCCAAGAAGGACAAATCACTCCGAATGTGCATTGATTTCAAGCACATCAACCGGGCCTGCCCGAAAGATCATTTTCCTCTCCCTCGCATAGATCAAATTGTTGACTCGACCGCGGGATGCGAGAGATTATCTTTTCTAGATGCCTATTCCGGGTACCACCAGATCCGTCTGTACGGACCCGACGAGGTAAAAACAGCTTTCATCACTCCATTCGGGTGCTTCTCCTATATCACCATGCCGTTCGGCCTCAAGAATGCCGGAGCCACATTTATGCGAATGATTCAGAAGTGTTTACTCACTCAAATCAGTCGGAATGTGGAAGCATATATGGATGATATCGTTGTCAAGTCACGAAAAGGTTCCGACCTGCTCGCTGATCTCGCTGAAACATTTGCCAACCTCAGAAGGTATGATATCAAGCTCAATCCATCAAAGTGCACATTTGGAGTTCCTGGTGGCAAGTTACTCGGTTTTCTCGTTTCTGAACGGGGAATCGACGCTAATCCAGAGAAGATCGGTACTATTCTCCGAATGAAACGCCCTGTGCGAGTGCACGATGTCCAGAAGCTTACTGGATGCTTGGCCGCATTAAGTCGATTCATCTCACGACTCGGTGAAAAGGCATTGCCTCTTTACCGACTGATGAAGAAGGCAGACAAGTTTGAGTGGACTCCAGAAGCTGATGCAGCGTTTGCCGAGCTAAAAGCTCTGCTCTCCACCCAGCCGGTGCTTGCTGCTCCAATCAGCAAAGAGCCTCTGTTGCTCTATATCGCAGCCACAGGACAAGTCGTCAGTACTGTGCTTACGGTCGAGCGGGAAGAAGAAGGAAAAGCTCTCAAAGTTCAGCGCCCAGTGTATTATTTGTCTGAAGTCTTGACTCCATCCAAGCAGAGATATCCTCATTATCAGAAGCTTGTGTATGGAATATACATGACCACAAAGAAGGTTGCTCATTACTTCTCTGATCATTCCATCACAGTCGTCAGCGACGCTCCACTATCAGAGATTTTGCACAACAGAGATGCAACTGGTCGAGTGGCCAAATGGGCGATTGAACTTCTTCCCCTTGATATCAAGTTTGAGGCAAAGAAAGCCATTAAGTCCCAGGCAATAGCAGATTTCCTCGCCGAGTGGATTGAACAGCAGCAGCCGACTGAAGTTCACTCGGAGCATTGGACCATGTTCTTTGATGGCTCTAAGATGTTGAATGGTTCCGGTGCTGGGGTTGTCCTGGTTTCCCCCAGAGGAGATAAGCTCAGATATGTGCTCCAGATTCACTTTGATTCCTCCAACAATGAGGTAGAATATGAGGCCCTCTTATATGGATTGCGCATGGCCATTTCACTCGGCGTCCGTCGCCTGATGGTCTATGGCGACTCGGATTTAGTGGTCAACCAAGTGATGAAGGAGTGGGACGTGAGAAGCCCAGCCATGACTGGATACTGCAGTGCAGTGAGGAAGCTGGAAAAGAAGTTCGAGGGGTTGGAGCTCCATCATATACCCCGACTGAAAAATCAAGCAGCTGATGATCTAGCAAAGATAGGTTCCAAGAGAGAAGCCATTCCGAGTGGTGTGTTCTTGGAGCATATACACACTCCGTCAGTCAAAGAAGATCCTTTCACCGAAGAAGCTCCACAGCCCAAGAGTGCCACAGATCCGACTGAGGTTGAAGTCCCAGCGGTGGTCGACTTGATCATGGAGGTCTTGGTGGTCATTCCCGACTGGACAGTTCCATATATCGCGTATATCCTGAGAAAAGAGCTTCCGGAGGATGAGGAAGAGGCTCGACAGATCGTCCATCGATCTAAGGCCTTTACCGTAATCAAAGGACAATTATACAGAGAAAGTGCGACTGGAGTTGGTCAGAAGTGCATAACACCAGAAGAAGGTCGACTCATTCTCAATGATATCCACTCGGGGACCTGTGGTCATCATGCGTCCTCTCGGACCATCGTGGCCAAAGCATACCGAGCCGGATTTTACTGGCCAAAGGCGAATGAGATGGCAAAGGAGATAGTGGATAAGTGCGAGGGATGTCAGTTCTACTCGAATATGTCGCACAAGCCTGCATCGGCTCTGAAGACCATCCCACTCGTCTGGCCTTTCACAGTATGGGGGTTGGACATGGTCGGTCCTTTGAGAACAGGACGAAGCGGCTTCACGCATGTACTGGTGGCAGTCGACAAGTTCACCAAGTGGATCGAGGCTAAACCAATCAAGAACCTTGACACCGGTACTGCTGTTAGCTTCATCAGGGAACTAATATTCAGATATGGAGTCCCGCACAACATCATTACGGATAATGGGTCGAACTTTGACTCGGAGGAATTCAGAGATTTCTGTAACTCCCAAGGCACACGGGTCGACTACGCTTCAGTCGCCCATCCGCAGTCGAATGGACAAGCAGAGCGAGCTAATGGCCTGATTCTCAAGGGATTGAAACCCCGACTGATGCGTGATCTCAAGCATGCAGCTGGAGCTTGGGTCGACGAACTTCCCTCAGTGCTTTGGGGGCTGCGGACCACACCTAATCGGTCGACCGAAAGAACTCCATTCTTCTTGGTCTACGGAGCTGAAGCAGTCTTGCCGAGTGATCTTCTCCACAATGCTCCTCGAGTTGAAATCTACAACGAAGCAGAAGCTGAACAAGCGCGGCAGGACGCAGTCGACCTTTTAGAGGAAGAAAGGGAGATGGCTTTGATCCGGTCGACCATCTACCAACAAGATTTGCGTCGTTTCCACGCCAGAAATGTGAGAGGTCGAGCCTTCCAGGAAGGAGATTTAGTTCTCCGAGTGGATCAGCACAAACCACACAAGCTTGCTCCTTCTTGGGAAGGTCCCTTCATCGTCACCAAGGTTCTCCACAACGGGGCGTACCATCTTTACAACGTCGAGCATAATATCGACGAGCCCCGAGCTTGGAACGCGGAACTACTCCGCCCATTTTATACTTAAGTTTTATCACTCGGATGAGTTGCAATAAAGTACTTCTGTAGTTCATGGACCTCAAAATAATAGTGTCATAGTTCCTCCATAATTTTTGTCACTTTTTATTTTTGTCCAATAAAATTCCCCCTCAGTGGGTGACTTAGCCGCGAATCTGTTTCGCCTAAGTTTGTAAAAATCCTACCGAGTGGTGAGCCAGACTCCCACTCGGAGGCTTAGCTACGAATCCGTTTCGCCTAAGTTATCAAAATCCTACCGAGTGGTAAGCCAGACTTCCACTCGGGGGCTTAGCTGCAGCCCTGTGCTCGCCTAAGTTGTAAAAAATCCTACCGAGAGGAGAGCAAACCTCTCACTCGGAGGCTTAGCTGCAGTCCAAGTACTCGCCTAAGTTATCAAAATCCTACCGAGTGAAGAGCAAGCCTATCACTCGGGGGCTTAGCTGCAGTCCAAGCACTCGCCTAAGTTATAAAAATCCTACCGAGTGAAGAGCAAACCTCTCACTCGGAGGCTTAGCTGCAGTCCAAGGACTCGCCTAAGTTTGTAAAAATCCTACCGAGTGAAGAGCAAACCTCTCACTCGGGGGGCTTAGCTGCAGTCCAAGGACTCG